>NC_067248.2:189317277-189620307 GCF_019359855.2 Lolium perenne | reverse complement strand
AGTAATAAGAAGTATATCAATTAGGGTTGAAGTGGTCTAGGTTTTACTGTTGGTTCTATTAAGTAAGGAATAATTGGCTCCTAAATAGGATGGTTGATAAGTATCCAACATTAGTAGGGTTTAGTGGAATATGGTTAGGTAATGCTCAAGATTTGGCATAGTTGCTCCTGAGGTTCATCACATTGGTGTGATGCTAAGCATGGATAACTAAGTTTGGTGTTTCAGAAGATAGGAACTAGGGTTGGTCCTATTTCATCAGTTAAGCATGAACACATGTAATACCAATGTATTACAGATGGGTCTCTATTATTTTATGTGGACATAGGTATGTCTTTAGTTGCTAATCATAGCTCTATGATTTGAAAGAAAGTACCATGATCACATGTTCTAACCTTGGGTTTAGGTTAGAAGTAAATTAGGGTTCACATGTAGTAATGGAGCTAAGGTCTAAATGGCATTAGGGTTTTAGGATTACACATGAAATTATGAAACCACAATGTTACTTTTATTGGAACTAGGGTTTCCTAATTACTATATTGTATTTAGGTTATTAACTTTGAATTGAAAACAATATTGGACTATGGCATTTTATTATTTTTAAATAATTAATAATCAAGGTAATTGTGAAGTAGGGTTTAAATTCCAATGATAAAGATTTAATAAGTTCCAGATAAAGAAAATTAGTTTTAATGTTTTCTTTATTTACTTTACTGATTTTTATTTATTTTATACTCTTTTCCTAATTATTGAATTTTTAATTTAATTATGAATAAGAGAAAATGCTTAAATAATAAGTATTAAATACTTAAATTTTTATTACAAATAAAATTTCATATTATATTTTTATTGGATAGAGTTTTCTTTTCTAAGAATTTTGATATCTCATTTATATTTTTCTGACTTAAATTGAATTTTCTAAATTCATTTGAAGTTGCAGATGTTATTGAATTTGAATTTAAACTTAAAATACTAAATCTACCCGGGACAGGATACACACAGCCACTGGCCAGTGGGCCATTGCCACGGTGGCTGCCACGCAGGCGTGGACCAAGTCCAAATTGAGAGCATGGCCAGAGTCTACGGTGGCCGGCGGGAAATCGGCGACAGCGCCGCCGTTCCCGTGTTTGCGCGGACGGGCTACACGCACCAGTCGAATCAACTCTCCGCGATGAACGCAATGGTGCCAGCGCCGCTTCTAAATGGTCGCCGGAGCTCGCTCGCCGGCGAGGTCGAGCGGCAGAGCTCACGGACCAACGGTGAGGGTCATGCTAGGGGTTGTAATCAGGCGATCCAGGCATGCTAGGGGAATCAGTGGCTCACCAGGAGCACGACGCGCTTGACGGAGTGGCTTACGGTGGTCTGGTTCGCCGGATTTAATGTCGCCGGCCGTCGGAGAGATGAGCTCGACGGGGACGCTCCGGGGCACCTCAGCTCGATTCCTTCCGCAGGCTGGCCATGTCGAGGACGGCGATCACGCTGGTGTGCTCAGCTTGGCTCGGGGGTGCTCCAATCGCCGACGGTAATGGTGACCGGCGCAGCTAGGGTTTTGGTTATGGGGAATTTTTAGGAGAGGAGGAAGAATCCGACGCTCGTTTTCATCCTGGAGCTTTTATACCACGTTGGAGGGTGCCTCGTCATGTCGTCATTCAAGGAGGGATCGCCAGCGAGAGGAGAAGCTCCTCACGGTGTCGTGCTGCCCTCCATGCGTGAGAAGAGGATGAGGATGACCTCCTCTCGTTGATTTTTCAACGAAGGGGTAAGTTGGGCTGGCTTATGGGCTGCGGTTTGGGCCGTGCTGCTGGGCTGCTGGTGGGCTGCCACGACCAGGTAAGCTCCTTTCTTCTTTTGAATTTATTTCTGTTTTCCTTTTTCTTTTTTGTTTTAAATTCTATTTTGAATGCAGATTTTAATTATTTTCTATCTTGCAGGTATTGCTCATTTAATTCATATAAGGATTAGTTCAAGATACTGCAAGGTCTTGAGTGGTGTATTTGCAAATTTAATATGGCACTATAACAATGGTTTAATTATTATTATTGGTATTTGAATTTCAATACCCCTATGGACATGAATTTGAATATTATCTTTGGGAATATTCAAATTGTTTTCCAATTGGTAGTCTTCTTACTTAGTGATATATCTTGTTTTATTTGGTATTGCTTTGCAAGAAACAAGTTACCAAGTAAGGTTTGTTTATGGAGTTCTATTAAACAAGGGACTTAATGACATGATCTCATGTGCAAAAGTCTTTCTAAGTACTTAATCTCTTATGTGAGAATTTGATCCCTTGCATATGATCTTATGGGACCACTTGCATATGATCTCTTAATCTCTTAAGGTTTGTTAAGGTCTTGTAAGTTTTAGTATAACCTTATTTCAATGGTAGCACTAGAATTATACACAATAACACCATGAAATACCTAGGGTAATTCTACTCTCATCATGGTTTGGTCTTAATTATAATGATAGGTGATTGATCACTACCATGGTTTAATAATATGGTTTAGCACTAGGTTATTCTTAGGCTCCAAATTTAAGCATGAGCTTTAACTAGTGAGTAATTCTAGGGTTATGATTATATTTTCCTAATGGCACATGGTTTAGAACTTGATTGTGGCTTAGGTTTTAGTTGTGATCACCCAGGTGATACAGAAGCTAGGTTTAAGGCATAATTATAGGTTATATGTCAACACCCGGATTTTTAAGTCCGGATGCCTATCATGTCATACATCGCAATCCCAGGAATATTGTTGTTGCGAGGCATAATAGTTAAGTATCACAGTCATCATTCATTACAAACCATAATGTCTTACAATTGGAATCACATCATCCATATTACACGAATAGTTGATCTATTGATCAACGAACAAACACAAGTTCATAGCGGAAGCGTAAGATACAAGGACTCTCTAGTCCACAGGCCAACGCTTGACGTCGGAAGACTCCTAGTTGTCGTAGGCGTCTTGCTGGTCATCTCCTTGTTCATCTTCATACTCTGGCCATTTGAATAGCCAGGGACAAAGCCGTGAGTACTTCAAGTACTCGCAAACTAATACTAGGGTAAGTGCTAGACAGTTCTAGTAAGGTTTGCTAAGCTCTAGTTTATTTGCATAAAGCCAATTTTAGTTCACAAGTATTTGAGAAAAAGCTTATTCAAGTGCTAACTAACTCAAGTGGGAACATTAGTGTCATTCCCACCATTCAAGTGGTGATTTCAATTCAATTCACCACAAGTCATTTCATTTCACCCCTTTCATTTCAACATCATTTTCAAGAGTTGACATCGGAAACTGTATGGCATTTCCAACCGTCCGTAACCGTGGACGCGGCTATTCGAATAGATTAACACTCTGCAGAGGTTGCACACTTGTGCCACAACATTTGATTTCATCCGTCGTGATTACCCCGAATCATCGTAACGCAGTACGCGGATCATCAACCATAACCTTTCACTTATAAATCCTAGTATGAGCACCTCTCCCCATGAGCTTGGCCTCCCAGTGAAGACCAACTGTCAACCTGGGAACTGCACAGGGCTTGGCCGTACAATTCACCTCAATTCACATTATTTCTTAACAACGGAGGCAGCCTCAAGCATAACCCCTATGATGTGTGTTCAGAGGGAACCCATACTAAGATGCATAAACTTCCAGTTAAGCCCTACCCATAATCAGGTATTGTGGGGGTACTCAATATTGGAAAGGTATCGCATTCAAACCAATATCATTTTTATCAAAAATCACCATCTTCTCTTGGTCATATTCACCTTCAAAAATCATTCGATGGAATGCTTCCTCATTCCAAGGTTTCAAAATTCAATTCAAGTCACATTGTTCCCATCTAGAGTAGTCAAGTTTTAATTCATTTGCACTAGCTCTAAATCATGAGGGGTGCTACCTTGCTTTGCTAGATTGAGACTAACTTTACTACTCTAGTAAACTTCCTTTACTTTGACCAAAGTTAACTATAAAAGTAACTCTTGGAAAACAACAAGTAAAACTTGTAATGTAGAAACTTGGGATAGGCTTATGGTAAGAAAAGGTAAGACTATGGTGCCTTGCCCCAAAGGGCTTTGCACTTTGCAAGAATATTAGCTTGCCTTGGTAGTTCTCAAAGTTCTCCTCCTCCTCCTCTTGGTAGCAACCTTCTTCCTCCGGGTATTCTCCGGTGCTAGCGTCTAAATTTAAATACGAATATAATCACTCAACTATTCGATGGCTATTCCATATATCACATATATTCACACAAACTATTCTAAGCACACAATTAATCTAATTAGGGTGCATTGGTTGTGTTGCTTGAGGAAAATTATTTTCTTTTGATTTAATATGTAAATGATAGTTTCCATAGGGTTCTTGAGAAATAATTTCCTCTCATTGAAATCTTATTAAGATTTAATTTCTCAACAATCATATATGAACTTATATTGACCTAAGTCAAACATTCATTATCATCATTTGAGAAAATGATTTAAATGAGGTAAACCACCTCATACCATTTAATAATGCTACATATGATTTAAATCTCCAAGTAATTCATATAAGAGAGTTTGGCCAGGGGTCCAAACATCACATGAATTCATTTGGGACAAGATTTAAATGAAGTAAAATACTTCATATGATTTGCATAATAGTTTTGGACAATATCACTTAGATAAACTAGCCATATTGTCCATTAATTAAACTAGGGCATGATCATGCAAAGTTACCACACCATTTTCTTGCATAAACAATTAGTGTAAGTCAAATGTGAGCTATTGGAGTTGGAATTAACTTAATATCTATTTTGGTTGATTTTTAATAATTATTTGAATAGGGAAACGTCCCTGCCTTCATCTTTTTATCAGATTAATTCTACAACTAATTTTGAGATGGGACTAGTGGCATATTGTAGATCTTTTTACTAGCTTTCCAACGGTATAACATTCACCAAATTTGGTTAAGCCAATTTGAATCTATTCAATTTTGAACACAGGGTCAGTATTGAATTTGATTTAACAATTTTCACATTTGAATTTGGAAACGGGCCGGCGGGAAACTAAACGGGCCCAAATCATTTAAACGGAACAGAGTCCAGCCCACCACGCGTCCACGCACCCGTGGGCCGTCTGACGGTGGGCTCCACCCGTCAGTGGGTGTTAAACACCGAATCGGTACGGGGAGTGTGGAGCGTTGGATTAGATGGCGATCTAACGGCTCTGGGTCGTCATCATCGCCGGCGAGAGGAGCTCACTAGCGCGGCGGCACTAGGGGGTCGGAGGGCTCACCGTGGCTCCAGCGACGGTGGGCAGTGTGCTCGGTGACGATGTCGACGACGGCGAAGCTCCTGGTACCGGCGGCAGCTCCGGGGGTGGCTCCAATCGACGGCGAGCTTCGGCGGCGGTCACGGGCAGTGGTGTAGAAATTGAGCGGCGGCGGTGGCTAATCGAGGCAGTGGAGGAGCTCAGGCGGTCGAGGGAGAAGAGGTGAGGTTGATGGTGTGAAGAAATCGAAGGAGGGTGGCCTCCTTTTATAGGCGCGGAAGTGGCCGTGGTTGTTGCGGCGAACTCGACCACGGCGCGGCTTCTCCGGCGGTCTATCGAGCTAGGCGAGGGCGGCGCACTGCTCAGTGCTTCATGGCAGTCCTCTGGGTGGCGACAGCTAGGGTAGGCGGTGCCTAACGCGGTCGCATTGTTTCCTTGGCTGGCGGCGTCCGCGGCGGGGTTTCGTCTTCGTCTCCGGCGGCGGCGGTCACGGGTCGGTGTCGTGCTCATGTCTGGCGGCGTCGCGTTGGCGTGGCGATGCTCAACCTGCAGAGAGGGGGTCCAGGGGCTGCGCGAGCTGGCCAAGCGGCGCGTGTCCAGCGCGCGTGCGCGGGCATGCACGCGCGACGGCGTCGGCATGGCGTGGCCGTCCCTGGGCGCGCGTTGTCCGGCGGCTGTCGTGCTCCTCCTCGACCATGGCTTGCTCCAAAGAGGTCCAAAGAGGGTGCGGTGGCAAGCAATGGCACAGGGGCCAGGGTTGGGGAAGGAAGGAGAGAGGGGTTGGGTGGACATGGTGTCCATGGCCGGCATGGCCATGTCCATGCCATGCATAGCTCCTCCTTAGGGTTCCTATGCTGATTAAGAGAGAGAGAGGGAACCAGGGAACATGTAGGATAGGTTTGGGGGTAGATTAGGGTAGTGTAGATCACTATTTGACATAGTGTCAAATAGTTCCATAATTGGAAATTTGCAATTTTGTCCAAATTTGATTGAATTCAAAAGGTTGAACAATTTGAAATGTGTGTGTTTGGTTGAGTTGTATTTGACCAGAGATGATGAGGTGTGGTGGTGGAATTGTTGAATTCAAAGAATTGCACAATTTGAGAAGTGGGAGATTGTTCCACTTAATAAAAAGTTGCAACTTTGGATGAGCATAGCATTTGATCTAGAAAGAATTTGCCATGGTGATCTTTACAAAAAGTGTTCACCTTGATGTTGTCTTGGATGTGGTGCAAAGAGTTAGCAAGGTTTAGTTTGAAATTTTTGAATTGCAGGGGCTCAAAGTAGTGATCAGACTATAATTGGCAGATTTGACCATTATCACATGTGATCCAATTTTGAGTTTGAAAATCATTTGAATTGTGTTTCTTTGATTCCAAAAGTTGTAATAAGTGTTTAGTAACATTATTCAACTAATGGTGAAGACCAAATTGGTCTAGGATCAATAATTTATAAAAATGGCATAGAGCCATATGTGAGGGTTTTAGGGTTTTTCTTTTATTTGATTTTCTTTCTCTTTTGTTTTATTTGGTTGGTGATCTTCTCATGATAACTTTAGGGTTTTAGAGTATAGCATATACACATAATAACAATCATCATGGCATATCACTCAAATGCACAAGTCCTATGCAGGGCACTATATGTAATTTAAAAAGTTTTTGTTGGTTTGAAATTTTGCTCTCTGGAATTCTTCTAACTTTCTTTTTATTGAAATTTGGGATGTTACAAACCCTTCCCCTTACGAAAGATCTCGTCCCGAGATCGAAAAGAAAGTTAGGTACTAAAGAGATCTGGGTACTCCTTCTTCATGAAGTCTTCGCGTTCCCAGGTGGCTTCATCTTCAGTATGATTGCTCCACTGTATCTTCAGAAACTTGATGCTTCGGGTGCGGGTGGTTGATACGTCTCCGATGTATCGATAATTTCTTATGTTCCATGCCACATTATTGATGATATCTACATGTTTTATGCATACTTTATGTCATATTTATGCATTTTCCGGCACTAACCTATTAACGAGATGCATAAGAGCCAGTTGCTGTTTTCTGCTGTTTTTGGTTTCAGAAATCCTAGTAAGGAAATATTCTCGGAATTGGACGAAATCAACGCCCAGAGGCCTATTTTACCATGAAGCTTCCAGAAGACCGAAGAGGAGACGAAGTGGGGCCATGAGGTGGCCAGACAACAGGGCGGCGCGGCCCAGGTCTTGGCCGCGCGGCCCTGGCGTCTGGGCCCCTCGTGTGGCCCCCTGACCTGCCCTTCCGCCTACTTATAGCCTTCGTCGCGAAACCCCCAGTACCGAGAGCCATGATACGGAAAACCTTCCAGAGACGCCGCCGCCGCCAATCCCATATCGGGGGATTCAGGAGATCGCCTCCGGCACCCTGCCGGAGAGGGGATTCATCTCCCGGAGGACTCTACACCTCCATGGTCGCCTCCGGAGTGATGAGTGAGTAGTTCACCCCTGGACTATGGGTCCATAGCAGTAGCTAGATGGTTGTCTTCTCCTCATTATGCTTCATTGTCGGATCTTGTGAGCTGCCTAACATGATCAAGATCATCTATCTGTAATACTATATGTTGTGTTTGTTGGGATCCGATGGATAGAGAATACTATGTTATGTTGATTATCAATTTATATCTATGTGTTGTTTATGATCTTGCATGCTCTCCGTTGTTAGTAGAGGCTCTGGCCAAGTTTTTGCTAGTAACTCCAAGAGGGAGTATTTATGCTCGATATTGGGTTCATGCCTCCGTGAATATGGGGGAGTGACAGAAACCTCTAAGGTTATGGATGTGCTGTTGCCACTAGGGATAAAACATTGATGCTATGTCCGAGGATGTAGTTATTGATTACATTACGCACCATACTTAATGCAATTGTCTGTTGTTTGCAACTTAATACTGGAAGGGGTTCGGATGATAACCTGAAGGTGGACTTTTTAGGCATAGATGCATGCTGGATAGCGGTCTATGTACTTTGTCGTAATGCCCAATTAAATCTCACAATACTCATCATATCATGTATGTGCATGGTCATGCCCTCTCTATTTGTCAATTGCCCAACTGTAATTTGTTCACCCAACATGCTATTTATCTTATGGGAGAGACACCACTAGTGAACTGTGGACCCCGGTCCATTCTTTTACATCGAATACAATCTACTGCAATACTTGTTCTACTGTTCTCTGCAAACAATCATCATCCACACTATACATCTAATCCTTTGTTACAGCAAGCCGGTGAGATTGACAACCTCACTGTTTCATTGGGGCAAAGTACTTGGGTTGTGTTGTGCAGGTTCCACGTTGGCGCCGGAATCCCTGGTGTTGCGCCGCACTACATCTCGCCGCCATCAACCTTCAACGTGCTTCTTGGCTCCTACTGGTTCGATAAACCTTGGTTTCTTACTGAGGGAAAAATTGTCGCTGTACGCATCACACCTTCCTCTTGGGGTTCCCAACGGACGCGTGCTGTACGCATATCAAGCAGATTTTCTGGCGCCGTTGCCGGGGAGATCAAGACACGCTGCAAGGGGAGTCTCCACAATCCAATCTCTTTACTTTGTTTTTGTCTTCCTTTATTTTATTTACTACTTTGTTTGCTGCACTAAATCAAAACACAAAAAAATTAGCTGCTAATTTTACTTTACTTGCTATCTTGTTTGCTATATCAAAAACACAAAAAAATTAGTTACTTGCATTTACTTTATCTAGTTTGCTTTATTTACTATTGCTAAAATGGGTACTCCTGAAAATACTAAGTTTTGTGACTTCACAACCACAAATAATAATGATTTCTTATGCACACCTATTGCTCCACCTGCTACTACAGCGGAATTCTTTGAAATTAAACCTGCTTTACTAAATCTTGTTATGCGAGAGCAATTTTCTGGTGTTAGTTCTGATGATGCTGCTGCCCATCTCAATAATTTTGTTGAACTTTGTGAAATGCAAAAGTATAAAGATGTAGATGGTGACATTATAAAATTAAAATTATTCCCTTTCTCATTAAGAGGAAGAGCTAAAGATTGGTTGCTATCTCTGTCTAAGAATAGTATTGATTCATGGACTAAATGCAAGGATGCTTTTATTGGTAGATATTATCCCCCTGCTAAAATTATATCTTTGAGGAGTAGCATAATGAATTTTAAACAATTGGATACTGAGCATGTTGCACAAGCATGGGAAAGAATGAAATCTTTGGTTAAAAATTGCCCAACCCATGGACTGACTACTTGGATGATCATCCAAACCTTTTATGCAGGACTAAATTTTTCTTCGCGGAACCTATTGGATTCAGCTGCTGGAGGTACCTTTATGTCCATCACTCTTGGTGAAGCAACAAAGCTTCTTGATAATATGATGATTACTTACTCTGAATGGCACACGGAAAGAGCTCCACAAGGTAAGAAGGTAAATTCTGTCGAAGAAACCTCTTCCTTGAATGATAAGATTGATGCTATTATGTCTATGCTTGTGAATGGTAGGACAAATGTTGATCCTGATAATGTTCCGTTAGCTTCATTGGTTGCTCAAGAAGAACATGTTGATGTAAACTACATTAAAAATAATAATTTCAACATCAGCGCTTACCGAAACAATTCTAGTAACAACTATAGGCCATATCCTTATAATAATGGCAACGGCTATGGTAATTCTTATGGGAATTCTTACAAAAATAATAGGAATTCACCCCCTGGACTTGAAGCCATGCTTAAAGAATTTATTAGTACACAAACTGCTTTTAACAAATCTGTTGAAGAAAAGCTTGGGAAAATTGATATACTTGCTTCTAAAGTCGATAGTCTTGCTGCTGATGTTGATCTTTTGAAATCGAAAGTTATGCCTCATGAGAATCATAATAATAAAATTGTTACTACAGAAAATGCCATCCAAGTTAGAATTAATGAGAATATAAGATTGATGGCCGAATTGCGTGCTAGGTGGGAAAAAGAAGAAAATGAAAAAGAAGATAATATAGCTAAAGTTTGGACTATTACCACCACTAGTAATGCTAATGCTACACATGTTGCTGCACCTCCTACTAATAATGGTAAAAGAATTGGTGTTGGCAATGTTTCCACTTCAAATGCAAAGCGCGAAAAACTGCTCAAATCGCTAAAACTATGAAATCGCTGTGATAAAACTGCTGAAATTTTTTCCAACATTGGGGATGATGATCCCATTGCCTTAGATTATAATGGTTTGGATTTTGATGATTGCCACATCTCTGAAGTTATAAAGTTCTTACAAAAACTTGCTAAGAGTCCTAATGCTAGTGCTATAAACTTGGCTTTCACGAAACATATTACAAATGCTCTCATAAAAGCTAGAGAAGAGAAACTAGAACGTGAAGCTTCTATTCCTAGGAAGCTAGAGGATGGTTGGGAGCCCATCATTAAGATGATGGTCAATGACTTTGATTGTAATGCTTTATGTGATCTTGGTGCAAGTATTTCTGTTATGCCTAAGAAAATCTATAATATGCTTGACTTGCCACCATTGAAAAATTGTTATTTGGATGTTAATCTTGCTAATCATTCTACAAAGAAACCTTTGGGGAGAGTTGATAATTTTCGCATTACCATTAACAATAACCTTGTCACCGTTGATTTTGTTGTCTTGGATATTGAATGCAATGCATCTTGTCCCATTATATTGGGAAGACCTTTTCTTCGAACCGTTGGTGCTATCATTGATATGAAGGAAGGTAATATTAAATATCAATTTCCTCTCAAGAAAGGTATGGAACACTTCCCTAGAAAGAGAATGAAGTTACCTTTTGATTCTATTATTAGAACAAATTATGATGTTGATGCTTCGTCTCTTGATAATACTTGATATACACTTTCTGCGCCTAGCTGAAAGGCGTTAAAGAAAAGCGCTTATGGGAGACAACCCATGTTTTTACTACAGTACCTTTATTTTATATTTGAGTCTTGGAAGTTGTTACTACTGTAGCAACCTCTCCTTATCTTAGTTTTGTGCATTGTTGTGCCAAGTAAAGTCGTTGATAGTAAGGTTCATACTAGATTTGGATTACTGCGCAGAAACAGATTTCTTTGCTGTCACGAATCTGGGCCTAATTCTCTGTAGGTAACTCAGAAAATTATGCCAATTTACGTGAGTGATCCTCAGATATGTACGCAACTTTAATTCAATTTGAGCATTTTCATTTGAGCAAGTCTGGTGCCTCAATAAAATTCGTCTTTACGAACTGTTCTGTTTTGACAGATTCTGCCTTTTATTTCGCATTGCCTGTTTTGCTATGCTTGATGGATTTTTCGATTCCATTGACTTTCAGTAGCTTTGTGCAATGTCCAGAAGTGTTAAGAATGATTATGTCACCTCTGAACATGTAAATTTTAATTGTGCACTAACCCTCTAATGAGTTGTTTTGAGTTTGGTGTGGAGGAAGTTTTCAAGGATCAAGAGAGGGAGATGATACAACATGATCAAGGAGAGTGAAAGCTCTAAGCTTGGGGATGCCCCGGTGGTTCACCCCTGCATATATCAAGAAGACTCAAGCGTCTAAGCTTGGGGATGCCCAAGGCATCCCCTTCTTCATCAACAACATTATCAGGTTCCTCCCCTGAAACTATATTTTTATTCCATCACATCTTATGTACTTTGCTTGGAGCGTCGGTTTGTTTTGTTTTTGTTTTGTTTGAATAAAATGGATCCTAGAATTCATTGTGTGGGAGAGAGACACGCTCCGCTGTTGCATATGGACAAATATGTCCTTAGGCTTTACTCATAGTATTCATGGCGAAGTTTCTTCTTCGTTAAATTGTTATATGGTTGGAATTGGAAAATGATACATGTAGTAATTGCTATAATGTCTTGGATAATGTGATACTTGCCAATTGTTGTGCTCATGTTTAAGCTCTTGCATCATATACTTTGCACCCATTAATGAAGAAATACATAGAGCATGCTAAAATTTGGTTTCCATAATTGGTCTCTCTAAGGTGTAGATAATTTCTAGTATTGAGTTTGAACAACAAGGAAGACGGTGTAGAGTCTTATAATGTTTACAATATGTCTTTTATGTGAGTTTTGCTGCACCGCTTCATCCTTGTGTTTGTTTCAAATAGCCTTGCTAGCCTAAACCTTGTATCGAGAGGGAATACTTCTCAT
This sequence comes from Lolium perenne, assembly GCF_019359855.2. Classification (NCBI taxonomy): domain Eukaryota; kingdom Viridiplantae; phylum Streptophyta; class Magnoliopsida; order Poales; family Poaceae; genus Lolium; species Lolium perenne. The sequence continues at coordinate 189,607,924 of NC_067248.2, read as the reverse complement.
GCATCCAAATCCTTGAGCCAACCACTATGCCATTTGTGTCCACCATACCTACTTACTACATGGTATTTCTCCGCCATTCCAAAGTAAATTGCTTGAGAGCTACCTTTAAAATTTCTATCCTCTACCTTTACAATATATAGCTCATGGGACAAATAGCCTAAAAACTATTGTGGTATTGAATATGTACTTATGCACTTTATCTCTTATTAAGTTGCTTGTTGTGCGATAACCATGTTCCTGGGGACGCAATCAACTATTCTTTGTTGAATATCATGTGAGTTGCTATGCATGTTCGTCTTGTCTGAAGTAAGGGAGATTTACCACTAAAATGGTTAGAGCATTGCATAATGTTAGAGAAGAACATTGGGCCGCTAACTAAAGCCATGATCCATGGTGGAAGTTTCAGTTTTGGACAAATATCCTCAATCTCATATGAGAAAATTAATAATTGTTGAATGCTTATGCATATAAGAGGAGTCCATTATCTGTTGTCTATGTTGTCCCGGTATGGATGTCTAAGTTGAGAATAATCAATAGCGAGAAATCCGATGCGAGCTTTCTCCTTAGACCTTTGTACAGGCGGCATAGAGGTACCCCTTTGTGACACTTGGTTAAAACATATGCATTGCGATGATAATCCAGGTAATCCGAGCTAATTAGGGCAAGGTGCGGGCACTATTAGTATACTATGCATGAGGCTTGCAACTTGTAAGATATAATTTACATAACACATATGCTTTATTACTACCGTTGACAAAATTGTTTCTTGTTTTCAAAATCAAAGCTCTAGCACAAATATAGCAATCGATGCTTTCCTCTTTGAAGGACCTTTCTTTTACTTTTATGTTGAGTCAGTTCACCCATTTCTCTCCACCTCAAGAAGCAAACACTTGTGTGAACTGTGCATTGATTCCTACATACTTGCATATTGCACTTGTTATATTACTTTACATTGACAATATCCATGAGATATACATGTTATAAGTTGAAAGCAACCGCTGAAACTTCATCTTCCTTTGTGTTGCTTCAATGCCTCTACTATGAATTATTGCTTTATGAGTTAACTTTTATGCAAGACTTATTGATGCTTGTCTTGAAGTACTATTCATGAAAAGTCTTTGCTATATGATTCATTTGTTTACTCATGTCATTTACATTGTTTGGATCGTTGCATTCATTACATATGCTTACAATAGTATGATCAAGGTTATGATGGCATGTCACTCCAGAAATTATCTTTGTTATCATTTACACCGCTGGGACGAGCAGAAACTAAGCTTGGGGATGCTGATACGTCTCGACGTATCGATAATTTCTTATGTTCCATGCCACATTATTGATGATATCTACATGTTTTATGCATACTTTATGTCATATTTATGCATTTTCGGCACTAACCTATTAACGAGATGCCGAAGAGCGATTCTTTGTTTTCTGCTGTTTTTGGTTTCAGAAATCCTAGTAAGGAAATATTCTCGGAATTGGACGAAATCAACGCCCAGGGGCCTATTTTACCACGAAGCTTCCAGAAGACCGAAGAGGAGACGAAGTGGGGCCACGAGGTGGCCAGACAACAGGGCGGCGCGGCCCAGGTCTTGGCCGCGCGGCCCTGGCGTCTGGGCCCCTCGTGTGGCCCCCTGACCTGCCCTTCCGCCTACTTATAGCCTTCGTCGCGAAACCCCCAGTACCGAGAGCCACGATACGGAAAACCTTCCAGAGACGCCGCCGCCGCCAATCCCATCTCAGGGGATTCAGGAGATCGCCTCCGGCACCCTGCCGGAGAGGGGATTCATCTACCGGAGGACTCTACACCGCCATGGTCGCCTCCGGAGTGATGAGTGAGTAGTTCACCCCTGGACTATGGGTCCATAGCAGTAGCTAGATGGTTGTCTTCTCCTCATTATGCTTCATTGTCAGATCTTGTGAGCTGCCTAACATGATCAAGATCATCTATCTGTAATACTATATGTTGTGTTTGTTGGGATCCGATGGATAGAGAATACTATGTTATGTTGATTATCAATTTATATCTATGTGTTGTTTATGATCTTGCATGCTCTCCGTTATTAGTAGAGGCTCTGGCCAAGTTTTTGCTAGTAACTCCAAGAGGGAGTATTTATGCTCGATAGTGGGTTCATGCCTCCGTGAATCTGGGGGAGTGACAGAAACCTCTAAGGTTATGGATGTGCTGTTGCCACTAGGGATAAAACATTGATGCTATGTCCGAGGATGTAGTTATTGATTACATTACGCACCATACTTAATGCAATTGTCTGTTGTTTGCAACTTAATACTGGAAGGGGTTCGGATGATAACCTGAAGGTGGACTTTTTAGGCATAGATGCATGCTGGATAGCGGTCTATGTACTTTGTCGTAATGCCCAATTAAATCTCACAATACTCATAATATCATGTATGTGCATGGTCATGCCCTCTCTATTTGTCAATTGCCCAACTGTAATTTGTTCACCCAACATGCTATTTATCTTATGGGAGAGACACCACTAGTGAACTGTGGACCCCGGTCCATTCTTTTACATCGAATACAATCTACTGCAATACTTGTTCTACTGTTCTCTGCAAACAATCATCATCCACACTATACATCTAATCCTTTGTTACAGCAAGCCGGTGAGATTGACAACCTCACTGTTTCGTTGGGGCAAAGTACTTGGGTTGTGTTGTGCAGGTTCCACGTCGGCGCCGGAATCCCTGGTGTTGCGCCGCACTACATCTTGCCGCCATCAACCTTCAACGTGCTTCTTGGCTCCTACTGGTTCGATAAACCTTGGTTTCTTACTGAGGGAAAACTTGCCGCTGTACGCATCACACCTTCCTCTTGGGGTTCCCAACGGACGCGTGCTGTACGCGTATCAGTGGTTCGGTAAGCTTCCTCCAGGATGCGAATCGGCACTTCGCGATAGGTCAGGTCCTTGTTGATGTCCACCAATCGGTGATCGATGTTCTTGAACACTTCGGTCTTCTCAGGGACTTCAAGGCACTTCCGGAGGAGTGAGATATGAAACACGTCGTGCACCGCCGACATTTCTTCGGGTAGTTCCAGTTGATACGATAGTTCGCCTCGGCGACTCAGAACGTTGAAGGGTCCGACATATCGGGGTGCGAGCTTTCCTTTCAGCTGGAATCTTTGCATTCCTTTCAAGGGGGATACCTTGAGATAGACGAAAGCTTCGATCTCGAAGGTCATCTCCCGACGTCTCTTGTAGGCGTAGCTCTTCTGTCTTGATTGCGCCGTCTTGAGGTACTCGCGAATCTTGTGCACTTTCTCTTCGGCTTCACGAAGAACATCTGGGCCAAAAACTTGGCTTTCTCCGACTTCCGACCAGTTCATGGGGGTACGGCATTTCATTCCGTACAAGGCTTCAAAGGGGGCCATCTGCAGGCTGGCTTGATAACTATTGTTGTAAGAGAATTCTGCGTAAGGTAAACAGTCTTCCCACTTGGATCCATATTCCAGTACACATGCTCTTAGCATGTACTCCAGTATCTGGTTGATTCTCTCAGTCTGTCCGTCGATCTGAGGGTGATAGGCGGTGCTGAAATTCAGACGGGTTCCTAGTCCTTCATGCACTTTCTGCCAGAATCTTGAGGTGAACTGTGTTCCTCTATCTGACACTATCGACTTCGGGGTTCCGTGCAGGGCGACTATTCTGGAAATGTACAGTTCTGCTAACTTTGGGCCTTGGTATGTGGTCTTGACGGCGATGAAATGGGCTACCTTGGTCAGTCTATCGACCACTACCCATATTGAATCATTGCCTTTGCTGGATTTGGGCAGTCCGGTGATAAAGTCCATTCCTACGGAGTCCCACTTCCGTTCTGGAATCTGCAGTGGTTGCAACAGTCCAGCGGGTCATTGATGTTCTGCCTTGACTCTCTGACAAATGTCACACTTGGCGATGTAGCTGCCGATTTCTCTCTTCATTCCATGCCACCAGAATTGCTCCTTTAGGTCTTGATACATCTTGGTACCTCCGGGGTGGATTGAATAAAGGGTGTCATGGGCTTCTTGCAGGATGACTTGCTTCAAGTCTGAGTCCGAGGGTACGCAGAGGCGTTCTTTGTACCAAAGAACTCCGGCTTCATCTACGGTGAATCCGGGGGCTTTTCCTGTGGCTATCTGTTTCTTGATCCCGTTGATGCTAGCGTTGTCCTTCTGGGCTTCCTTGATCTGGCTAACCAAGGTGGGTTGCAGTTCTATGCTGGCTAGGAATCCTTCACTAACAAGTTCAAGTCTGAACTGTTCAAACTCTTGATACAAGCTAGGCTGCTCGGTTGCGATCATGGAGTTCAACTGACACGGCAGTCGACTCAAAGCATCCGCTACCACATTGGCCTTGCCGGGGTGGTAGTGGATCTCCATATCGTAATCCTTGATCAATTCGATCCATCGGCATTGCCTCATATTCAGCTCCTTCTGGGTGAAGATATATTTCAGGCTTTTGTGGTCGGAGTAGATCTCGCATCGATTACCCATGCGGTAATGACGCCAAACTTTCAAGGCTAGGACCACGGCTGCAAGCTCGAGGTCATGGGTTGGGTAGTTCTGTTCATGTTGTTTTAGCTGTCTTGAAAGGTAGGATACAACCTTGCCTTCTTGCATAAGTACACATCCAAGACCAGTCTTGGAGGCGTCGCAGTATACGTCAAAGGGCTTGGTGATGTCTGGCATGATCAAGATGGGGGCTGTTGTCAGTCTACTCTTGAGCTGTTGAAAGCTCTCTTCACAGTTGTCAGTCCACTCAAACTTCTTGTCCTTCTTTAGCAGTTGGGTCATTGGTCAAGCAATGCTCGAAAAGCCTTCTACAAATCTGCGGTAATATCCGGCTAATCCAAGAAAAGCGCGGACCTCGGTTTGGGTGGTTGGGGCTTGCCATTCCATAACAGTTTTGATCTTGGCGGGATCTACGACAATTCCTCCTGCAGACAAGATATGTCCCAGGAATCCTACTTCCTCCAACCAAAACTCACACTTGCTGAACTTGGCATACAACTGGGGGTGTCTAAGGGTTTCTAGGACAGTCTCCAAATGCTGTTCATGTTCCTCTTCGGACTTGGAGTATACAAGGATGTCATCGATGAAGACAACGACAAACTTGTCCAAAAAGTTCATGAAGATCTTATTCATGAGATTCATGAAATAAGCGGGAGCATTGGTTAGTCCAAACGACATGACGTTGTACTCATACAACCCATATCTGGTGGTGAAGGCAGTTTTTGGAATGTCGGTGGCTCGGATCTTCAGCTGATGATAACCAATTCTAAGATCTATCTTGGAGAAAACTCTGGCTCCGGTTAGCTGATCAAACAAGTCTTCTATCTTGGGTAGGGGGTATTTGTTTTTGATGGTGACATCGTTAAGCTTACGATAGTCCGTACATAAACGATTTGCACCATCCTTCTTGTCCACAAACAAAACTGGGGATCTCCAGGGGGATGCACTAGGTCTAATCAGACCTTTGGCTAACATATCATCTATCTGTTTCTTCAGCTCCACAAGCTTCGTTGCGTTCATGCTGTAGGCTCTCTGGGCTATAGGTCCAGTTCCGGGGATTAACTCGATGATGAACTCGATATCCCGATCCGGGGGCATACCGGGTAGATCATCCGGAAACACATCAGGGTAGCGACAAACGACCCTGATTTGATCCAGAGTTGGCTTGGATACACTTTGGTTGCAGGTGAATTTTCTGGGTAGTCTTTCAGAGACATGTTCTACTATGATACCGGTGCTTCTAGTCATGGTTATGGCTTTCTTGGCACAGTCTATCAATCCATTGTGTTTTGACATCCAGTCCATTCCTAGTACGACTTCCAAACCTTTGGTTCCCAGAATGATTAGATTGGCATAGAAATCTACATCATGGATTTTGATGGGTACATTTTTGCAAAATTTTCTGGCTTTGGTGGTTGATTCGGGGATTTGAATTATCATAACATGCTTCAAACTGAGGGGTTGAATTTTACTTGTTGATGCAACGTCTTCAGTGAAAAAAGAATGAGATGCTCCGGAATCAAACAACACTCTGGCAGGGATGTGGTTGACAGAAAACATACCCAGTACAACATCAGGTGCTTCCTGGGCTTCTTCGGCGTTCATGTGGTAGAGACGGCCGTTGCGGTTATTGGGGTTGTTGGGGGCGAACTTCTTGCCGGTGGAGACACGGCGTTGTTGCTGAGCAGGTGCAGCGGTGTTGCCTGCGAGCTTGGTGAGCCTCTTGGGACACTCGTTGGAGTAGTGCCCCACTACACCACACTCATAACAAGTGATGGTGGCCTTGTCCTTGGTCGCAACGGGGATGGCGTTGCTTCCGGTTCTGGGAGCGGTGTTGGTGTTGCTGTTGTTGTTGTTGGGGGTTCTGGGCGGAGCGGGGTTGCAGTAGTTGTTGTTGTTGTAGTTGTTGTTGTTGTAGCCTCCTGGCTTGGAGTTTCCTCCACTCCGGTTCTGATAACCGGGGCGCGAGTTCTGCATCGGGGGCTTGTTGTTGTTTCTCGGAGTGAAACCTCCGCTTGAGCTGGGGCGATACTTCTGGGCATTGCTAGACCCACTCTGGTGCATCATACGGCGCTTGCGGTTCTCATTGGCTTGGTTCAGCTTGCCCTCCATCTGGATGGCGGAGTCAACAAGGGCTTCAAGGTCGGCGAAGGGGATGTTGACGAGGACAGTCTGCGTCTCATCATGCAGTCCGTTCTGGAATCTCTTCTTCCTCTTCTCGACGGTGTCGGTCTCGTCAGGGGCGTACCTTGACAGTGTAAGGAACTTGTCGCGGTATTCCACCACCGTCATGCGACCTTGCTTCAGTTCACGAAACTCATCCCTCATCTTCTTGATAAGACCCGGGGGTACATGGTACTTGCTGAACTTGAGCTTGAACTCCTCCCAAGTCATGAACTGACCTCCGTTCAGGGCACGGGTGCTTGTCCACCAAGCGCGGGCTGGTCCGGCGAGATAGTGGGTTGCAAACAGCACCTTCTCGCTGGCTTCCACTCCGGCTACTTCCAAGTTATTCTCCATAGTCTGGAGCCAGTCGTCGGCGTCGAGGGGTTCCTCCGTCTTGCTAAACACCGGAGGATTGGTGTTCTGAAAGTTCTTGAGCTTGGATCCGGGGTGGTCATGATTTCCAGGGCCTTGGTTTGCAATGTTCTGCAAGGCTGCGATGTTGGCTTGGCGTTCAGCTCTTTCTGTCTCCCTGTCGGCAAGCAGGGTTTGCAGCAGTTGCATCATCGCATCATTGGTGCGATTGGGAGGGGCCATCTGAAGATAGAGAAGATCATGAGATAAGAGGGCAATTTCTAGAGCTTATTTTGGGTAAGTTTGAAAACATTTGAAACTTGTAATCTTTTCATGACAAACATAACATTCATTCATTCATTCATTCATTCATACTACCATGGTTTTAAGAACCATTCTCATGCTACGATACAAAGGACGGGATACAACTCACACATACATAAGTGAAACTAGTGCAACTACTCCTCATCCTCGACCTCGATCGGGACGAAGTCGTCAGGTCCTGCCTCCAGGAACTCGTAGTCCTCCTCCTCAGTGAACTCGTCCTCCTCAAAGTCGTCGTCGTCGCTCAGGAAGGCTCTTCCTCCCTGAAGGTCGATACCTCCATCGTCGTCCTCCAACTCTCTAAGCTGATCCTCCTGGGCCTTGACAGTGGCCTCAAGTGCTGCGATCTTGGCGCGAAGGCGCACAATCGTAGCGTCCTTCTTGGCACGCTGCTGGCGAAGGGCCTTGCGGTCGTTGTTGAGTAGCTTGATCGCCTCACCCTGCTCGATGATGTGAGCATGGGTCTGGTTCGCGTAAACGCGAGTGGCGTCGAGGTCCTTCTGAGTCTGGTAGAGCATGAAGTCCAGGTGCTCAGCATGGTGCCTCAACTGCGGGTGCGGCTGCAGCTCCATGGGCACTCCCATGGCATCACGCCTCACGAGATGCGCGAAGCGCGAAGCGAGGATGCGCACCACGTTCTGTCCACAGAGGCGCGCAAGTGCCTCCTGAAGGCCACGTGCGAGTCCGTCGAGCTAGTTGCTCTCACGGAAGGAGAAGAGGATCCTCTCCGAGGTGGGAGGCTCCATCTTGCCCCTCTAGTCGGCAGTGATTATCCACTGCAACTCTCCTCCAGGAGTGTCGTCCACCTGAATTCCGTGGAACTCAGGGTGCGGGCGCTCGAGGAAGTCCGAAAGTGCGTTGAGGTCGTGCTCGAAGATCAAGCTCCCTCCGTTCCCAAGCTGGTAAAACTTGGTGTTGATGGGTTCATTCGGCTCCATCTGAAAGAGAATTGGATGAGTAAGTTAGAGAGTGCAAAGTGTGGCAAAATTTTAAGTAGATTCGAATAAGATAGAGCATGATTCATCAAATTTTAGAAAAGTCTCAAAGGCAAGAGTGTAAGTAAATTTTCACAAATATTCTCTTCATTTGATTTCAAAGTTAAGTTTTTCAGAACGCCCATTCTAACTAAGGTCTTCTAAGGTCAAACAATGGCTCTGATACCAACTTGTCAACACCCGGATTTTTAAGTCCGGATGCCTATTATGTCATACATCGCAATCCCAGGAATATTGTTGTTGCGAGGCATAATAGTTAAGTATCACAGTCATCATTCATTACAAACCATAATGTCTTACAATTGGAATCACATCATCCATATTACACGAAGAGTTGATCTATTGATCAACGAACAAACACAAGTTCATAGAGGAAGCGTAAGATACAAGGACTCTCTAGTCCACAGGCCAACGCTTGACGTCGGAAGACTCCTAGTTGTCGTAGGCGTCCTGCTGGTCATCTCCTTGTTCATCTTCATACTCTGGCCATTTGAATAGCCAGGGACAAAGCCGTGAGTACTTCAAGTACTCGCAAACTAATACTAGGGTAAGTGCTAGACAGTTCTAGTAAGGTTTGCTAAGCTCTAGTTTATTTGCATAAAGCCAATTTTAGTTCACAAGTATTTGAGAAAAAGCTTATTCAAGTGCTAACTAACTCAAGTGGGAACATTAGTGTCATTCCCACCATTCAAGTGGTAATTTCAATTCAATTCACCACAAGTCATTTCATTTCACCCCTTTCATTTCAACATCATTTTCAAGAGTTGACATCGGAAACTGTATGGCCTTTCCAACCGTCCGTAACCGTGTACGCGGCTATTCGAATAGATTAACACTCTGCAGAGGTTGCACACTTGTGCCACAACATTTGATTTCATCCGTCGTGATTACCCCGAATCATCGTAACGCAGTACGCGGATCATCAACCATAACCTTTCACTTATAAATCCTAGTATGAGCACCTCTCCCCATGAGCTTGGCCTCCCAGTGAAGACCAACTGTCAACCTGGGAACTGCACAGGGCTAGGCCGTACAATTCACCTCAATTCACATCATTTCTTAACAACGGAGGCAGCCTCAAGCATAACCCCTATGATGTGTGTTCAGAGGGAACCCATACTAAGATGCATAAACTTCCAGTTAAGCCCTACCCATAATCAGGTATTGTGGAGCTATTCAATATTGGAAAGGTATCGCATTCAAACTAATATCATTTTTATCAAAAATCACCATCTTCTCTTGGTCATATTCACCTTCAAAAATCATTCAATGGAATGCTTCCTCATTCCAAGGTTTCAAAATTCAATTCAAGTCACATTGTTCCCATCTAGAGTAGTCAAGTTTTAATTCATTTGCACTAGCTCTAAATCATGAGGGGTGCTACCTTGCTTTGCTAGATTGAGACTAACTTTACTACTCTAGTAAACTTCCTTTACTTTGACCAAAGTTAACTATAAAAGTAACTCTTGGAAAACAACAAGTAAAACTTGTAATGTAGAAACTTGGGATAGGATTATGGTAAGAAAAGGTAAGACTATCGTGCCTTGCCCCAAAGGGCTTTGCACTTTGCAAGAATATTAGCTTGCCTTGGTAGTTCTCAAAGTTCTCCTCCTCCTCCTCTTGGTAGCAACCTTCTTCCTCCGGGTATTCTCCGGTGCTAGCGTCTAAATTTAAATACGAATATAATCACTCAACTAATTCGATGGCTATTCCATATATCACATATATTCACACAAACTATTCTAAGCACACAATTAATCTAATTAGGGTGCATTGGTTGTGTTGCTTGAGGAGAATTATTTTCTTTTGATTTAATATGTAAATGATAGTTTCCATAGGGTTCTTGAGAAATAATTTCCTCTCATTGAAATCTTATTAAGATTTAATTTCTCAACAATCATATATGAACTTATATTGACCTAAGTCAAACATTCATTATCATCATTTGAGAAAATGATTTAAATGAGGTAAACCACCTCATACCATTTAATAATGCTACATATGATTTAAATCTCCAAGTAATTCATATAAGAGAGTTTGGCCAGGGGTCCAAACATCACATGAATTCATTTGGGACAAGATTTAAATGAAGTAAAATACTTCATATGATTTGCATAATAGTTTTGGACAATATCACTTAGATAAACTAGCCATATTGTCCATTAATTAAACTAGGGCATGATCATGCAAAGTGACCACACCATTTTCTTCAATAAACAATTAGTGTAAGTCAAATGTGAGCTATTGGAGTTGGAGTTAACTTAATATCTATTTTGGTTGATTTTTAATAATTATTTGAATAGGGAAAAGTCCCTGCCTTCATCTTTTTATCAGATTAATTCTACAACTAATTTTGAGATGGGACCAGTGGCATATTGTAGATCTTTTTACTAGCTTTCCAACGGTATAAAATTCACCAAATTTGGTTAAGCCAATTTGAATCTATTCAATTTTGAACACAGGGTCAGTATTGAATTTGATTTAACAATTTTCACATTTGAATTTGGAAACGGGCCGGCGGGAAACTAAACGGGCCCAAATCATTTAAACGGAACAGAGTCCAGCCCACCACGCATCCACGCACGCGTGGGCCGTCTGACGGTGGGCTCCACCCGTCAGTGGGTGTTAAACACCGAATCGGTACGGGGAGTGTGGAGCGTTGGATTAGATGGCGATCTAACGGCTCTGGGTCGTCGTCGTCGCCGGCGAGAGGAGCTCACTAGCGCGGCGGCACTAGGGGGTCGGAGGGCTCACCGTGGCTCCAACGACGGTGGGCAGTGTGCTCGGTGATGATGTCGACGACGGCGAAGCTCCTGGTACCAGCGGCAGCTCCGGGGGTGGCTCCAATCGACGGCGAGCTTCGGCGGCGGTCACGGGCAGTGGTGTAGAAATTGAGCGGCGGCGGTGGCTAATCGAGGCAGTGGAGGAGCTCAGGCGGTCGAGGGAGAAGAGGTGAGGTTGATGGTGTGAAGAAATCGAAGGAGGGTGGCCTCCTTTTATAGGCGCGGAAGTGGCCGTGGTTGTTGCGGCGAACTCGACCACGGCGCGGCTTCTTCGGCGGTCTATCGAGCTAGGCGAGGGCGGCGCACTGCTCAGTGCTTCATGGCAGTCCTCTGGGTGGCGACAGCTAGGGTAGGCGGTGCCTGTCGCATTGTTTCCTTGTCTGGCGGCGTCCGCGGCGGGGTTTCGTCTTCGTCTCCGGCGGCGGCGGTCACGGGTCGGTGTCGTGCTCATGTCTGGCGGCGTCGCGTTGGCGTGGCGATGCTCAACCTGTAGAGAGGGGGTCCAGGGGCTGCGCGAGATGGCCAAGCGGCGCGTGTCCAGTGCGTGTCCGCGGGCATGCACGCGCGACGGCGTCGGCATGGCGTGGCCGTCCCTGGGCGCGCGTTGTCCGGCGGCTGTCGTGCTCCTCCTCGACCATGGCTTGCTCCAGTAGGTCCAGTAGGGTGCGGTGGCAAGCAATGGCACAGGGGCCAGTGTTGGGGAAGGAAGGAGAGAGGGGTTGGGTGGACATGGTGTCCATGGCCGGCATGGCCATGTCCATGCCATGCATAGCTCCTCCTTAGGGTTCCTATGCTGGTTAAGAGAGAGAGAGGGAACCAGGGAACATGTAGGATAGGTTTGGGGGTAGATTAGGGTAGTGTAGATCACTATTTGACATAGTGTCAAATAGTTCCATAATTGGAAATTTGCAATTTGTCCAAATTTGATTGAATTCAAAACGTTGAACAATTTGAAATGTGTGTGTTTGGTTGAGTTGTATTTGACCAGAGATGATGAGGTGTGGTGGTGGAATTGTTGAATTCAAAGAATTGCACAATTTGAGAAGTGGGAGATTGTTCCACTTAATAAAAAGTTGCAACTTTGGATGAGCATAGCATTTGATCTAGAAAGAATTTGGCATGGTGATCTTTACAAAAAGTGTTCACCTTGATGTTGTCTTGGATGTGGTGCAAAGAGTTAGCAAGGTTTAGTTTGAAAATTTTGAATTGCAGGGGCTCAAAGTAGTGATCAGACTATAATTGGCAGATTTGACCATTATCACATGTGATCCAATTTTGAGTTTGAAAATCATTTGAATTGTGTTTCTTTGATTCCAAAAGTTGTAATAAGTGTTTAGTAACATTATTCAACTAATGGTGAAGACCAAATTGGTCTAGGGTCAATAATTTATAAAAATGGCATAGAGCCATATGTGAGGGTTTTAGGGTTTTTTTTTATTTGATTTTCTTTCTCTTTTGATTAATTTGGTTGGTGATCTTCTCATGATCACTTTAGGTTTTTAGATTATAGCATATACACATAATAACAATCATCGTGGCATATCACTCAAATGCACAAGTCCTATGCAGGGCACTATATTTTTAAGAAGTATACACATAATTTAAAAAGTTTTTGTTGGTTTGAAATTTTGCTCTCTGGAATTCTTCTAACTTTCTTTTTATTGAAATTTGGGATGTTACATTATAGATATGGGGTGACACCATATTGCATGTGCTAGGGTTTAATTTCCCCTAACCATGATAAGGTGGTTACTTACTTAATAGCTGATGTTCTCCTTTAGTTACTAAGGACTTGAGAGTTGGTTTTATATTATACAAATAGATTTCTATTTTATCCTAATATATTGTTATAGTAACTAAAGTTGTTATAGTTCTTTTTATAGTTAACTTTGGTCATATGGATGGATGGTTTCTCACCATATTAAGTATGGAGTTTTACTCTAAGGTTTTCTTAGGTTCTTTAATTTATGAAACATAGATATGATAGGATTCTACTTATGATCTTAAGTGGTTCACAAGTTAAGGTTGGGATATAAGCCTAAGGTTGCTTACTATTGATCTCCTTATAATTTCATGTGGTTAATGATATCTACTTATCCTATTAGTATTTAACTTATCCTTACATAACTCAAGAGCATGATCAACTTGTTCTTAACATTTTCTACCTCAAGTTCTAAGGGTTTATGATCATTACCCAATTTATAATGATCAAGGTTTGGCTTCCTAAGGTATCTCTGATGAATTTGTTTTCTCACTCCCAAGATCAAGTGTTGTCTTGATCAACTAGGGTATAATACCTCTCTTATAGTTTCTTGGGTGGACATGGCTATGGTTATCTCAATAGATTATATCCCAGGAGAATACCTTAGATATTTTGTTAGGGTTCTACTTGAACTATGATGATATAATCATCTGGTATATGGATATTTCTCTCCCTTAGATTAAGTCTTGCCTCAACTATCTTGAGTATAACACCATAGCTTGAGCTCTCTTTCATAGGAATAGTTATTCTAGGGTTTATGGTGTACTCCTAATATCTCAATAGGTATCAAGTCTAAAACTCCACTTGGCTATCTTGGTTGAATTAATCTCCTCCTTACTTTATCAATTTATGGATATGGTATTATTCCATGTGATATGAGGTTATCTCACCACTCCAAGATGAAATGGTTTACCTCCTAATACTTTAGTTCAAAGGTTGTCCTTGATTCCTTAATAAGTAAGGCTGGAATTGGTATGAATGGTCTCTCTCATTTTGGGAAGGACTTTAATACTAACTTAAGGTTAGGCTCCATAGGGATTGATGTGATCATCAATATCTATGTTTAAAATAAATGGTTTCTCTCTCTAGGAATTAATGTCTTGAATAATATCCTAGGGTTACTCTTAAAGATGATGATTTGAATACTTGGATGTATATCCAAGGTTTAGCTCAAGGTTTGTTATTGCTTCTTTAATAATTAATATAGAACTCTCACCTCTCTAGGTTTGATGTATAATAATATGGAATAGATAAGGATATATATTTCTAGAGTTGATCTCCTTGTTATGTTTCCAAGAATGGAGTAAAATGAATACCATGAGGTTCATGGTAGGATCAAGGATTAGTTTTAAGACATGGAAAAGATAAGGTAAGCATAGTTTCTCCATTTTATTGTTACTTGATTTGTAATTGAATAGATGTTCTTATGGTATGGCAAGGATTACCATATTCTTCTGTAAGGTCAAGCAATTGATCCTTGATTCATATGTTCTTGTGTTGGTTTTAATTTCACTTGATCTAACCCCTTAGATCAAATCATCTCTACCCAAAACAAGGTCTTATCAAAGGTTACATTGAGGTTTATAGCACTTGACTTGATGAGCTACTTTAGTTCCACCAAGGTCATGTGAAACTTCAGTTACTGTGACTGTTTTACTTTAAAGCGCGAAAATTCCCCAGATTTTCTATGCATGAATGCAATGCACACAACTGTTTCCTCTATTTTTGTAACCCCATTACCTGGGATATTACAGTCTCTACCCCTTAAACTAAACTTCGTCCTCGAAGTGTGAACTCTCTCACGTTTCCGGAGTGTGGATCTGACTTGTGCAAACTACGACTTTTCTCAAACTCCGTAGTGATTTCACTAGATATAATTGAATATATCCCTTGTCCAGATTCTTCCTGGAATCCATTAGGGTTTGTCTCTGAACCATGACTCTTACTTTGATGCTTTGATTTCTTTCAATATTATAATCTTGTTTCCTTTCTCATTGAAGATTCAATGATGGGACTTCTTCTGGTGCTGCTAGTCTCAACTGAAGACTAGTTTAACAACATACTCCTAATGGTAAATAGGTCTTTGTTTTCCATTACTACCAAAAGTGCAATAATGGTACTTGGTAAGGTACTTACCATGGAAATGGTCTTGATGGTTTATTTCATTAAGAATGGATTAGACTCATTTAGTCTACCCAATCATGGATTATGACTGATACCTCTAACTATTTTGGTTCCTTAGGTTTCGTAAAAGGAATCTTTCAAATATACTTTAGTTTTGGTATAGTCAATCTCCTTCAGTCTTTGGCCTTCTCGAGCTGTATTTGGTCTATGGTATTTTCTTCGTCCAACTTCTTTATGCTTGACTTACTTGAGCTTTCGTACTTCTGAGTAAATACTACTCACTTTCTCAAGTTATAGGCCACTTCTTACTTCCTCGAGGTATAAACCTCGACTTCTGGTCTGACATCCTTCTGAAAGTTATGTCCAATAATCTTATGAAAATAAGATTGAACTTCCTCTCAATTCAGACCTTCTTCTTCTTTCTTGCTTAAAGTATTGAGTCATTGTACATCCAACTCAATATTTTACTCTACCCCTTAGAGTTTACTTATGTTCTTCAACTCCTTTTCTTCCAACCATAGGACTTATGGTTAGAATATTGGTCTGGGTCTAGCTTATGGGTTGTACTCTTCTAAGATCTTGCGAAAAATATATGTGGTGTATCCACTCAATTGTGGACATCCAATGTGAATCCTTCGACTAAATGATTATATGTCATTGTTATTTGGTTGACAAAATTTTATTTGTTCACAACATCTTGGTATGAATAATTCAATTATGGACTACTTGGTATCAATTGTGGCTATTTGTTATCTAAAAATGTACTCTATTATAGGTTTTGATCAACTGGACGAGACATCTTCTACTCTATCTTCCAGTATTGATCCTATACCAGCTGTGATCTTCTGATACCAACTGTGTCTTCTTATATCTGCTATGGTTTCATATATCATCTTCCTTCATTCAGGGTTTATTTTGCAAGAAAAACCACCATGAATATAGTATCCAAAGTGATTTCCCATGCATTACCTTTTCCCTAATGACTATGGTTATGCTTCTACTTCTCCATAATCATCATATTTCTCACCTTCATGCTTCTTATGTACTAAAGTACTCCTCTGTTGAGGTAAAGCATGAATTTTGATTGGCACTTCCTTCTGAGTATTGGGGTTACTTCCCACAACTTAGTGTCCTTCTTCTGATGAATCTTCCTCTTGTCTTCACAATCTTCAAAATTCGTCACTTCCTCACACGAATACCATTACCCTCTAGATCTGTAGCACCAAGTAAGAACTTGATATTGCAACATGCATTTGCATATCAAAGTCAAACTTCATGCATGGATCTAGTAAAACAATGAAAATCCAATAAAATCCAAGAAGATTCAGCTTTGTGTTTATAATACACACCATCATAAGCCGGAATAAAATAGTTGAGTAAGACATCTCTAAATATCAGGCTCTGATGTGTAGTATATAACACCACATAAGATAGGTTTATATCGTGATACTTAGCACTTATATATGGGAGTCTACTATTTGTCTCAACCTTTACCTTAATTGCACATTTGCAATGAGATAAACTTTGAAACAAAGTGGTCTAGAATAGCTAAGGTTAACTTAATTTCCTTTGGAAGTATTAACTTAACTTCTATTTTGTTGTGGACTACCTCACATAATATTTCTAGATTCTAACATAGCTACTCTAAGCTCATAGATATAAGAACATAGCTCCTATACTTCCATGTGTTTCTACCATAATATTATGGTCCTGATATACTTGGCATAGTTGCCATGGTTTTGGAGCATAGATCTTGCACTATTGTTTAACATCTGGTTTCTCATAGTACTCCTCATAATATTTCTGATGTTCTAATCCATCACATTATGATTCTCAGGTGAATCATATATGATTAACAACTCTATCCTGTACGTAGGCATATATTATTCTTATCACTCTTCCTTACCTCCCATGATTGACTCATCATGGTCTATACTACCTCATATGACTCATAGTTATCACTTACTATCAATTGTTTCACATGTCTAGATGATTTTACTTACTCATTACTTAACTTGGTCTACATCTTCTATTAGGATATCTTAATTATCTTTATCACTTGATATTACTCCTATTACAGGTCTGGATAACTCTTACTTAATCATGACATACGTTGGTACACATCTTCCAATAGGATATCTTCCTTATGGTTGTATCCTCTCTTTGGACTACCATGTATTGTATACCAACTGTGATCTACTCATCTATTGTTTATGAACTTAATTGTGTACTACATGTTTGGGATTAGCTAACTTTACTTAGGAAAGATAGGTAAGAAATGTTGACTCAAGTGTGTCAGGATTATTCTCAAGTGAATATCTATCTCAAGTCATAAGAATATTTGGTTTAGCTAAAACATCTCCTATAGGTCTCCTTTAAAGGGTTTTAATCCTAGGGTCAAAGCATTTGCTCTGATACCAACTGTGGTGACCCGGCATACCACTGCATGGTGTAGTATGCAAGTCTGATATAACACCAATGAAATACCGTTCCACTAGTATTATATCGCTCAGAGTGCGCGAAGCCAAGATTCGGGGGACAGAAGTCTCTGTTCCGGCACGCCGCCGGGACCGGGAAGTGCACCCGGAAGGCATCTCCATCGACACCACCGCCATCTTCATCACCGCTGCTGTCTCCCATGAGGAGGGAGTAGTTATCCATCGAGGCTAAGGGCTCTACCGGTAGCTATGTGGTTAATCTCTCTCTCCCATGTACTTCAATACAATGATCTCATGAGCTGCCTTACATGATTGAGATCCATATGATGAGCTTTGTAATCTAGATGTCGTTATGCTATTCAAGTGGATTTCACTTATGTGATCTCCGGAGACTCCTTGTCCCACGTGTGTAAAGGTGACAGTGTGTGCACCGTGTGGGTCTCTTAGGCTATATTTCACAGAATACTTGTTCACTGAGTTATGATTTGAGTTGGATGTCTCTATGAAATTGTGGTGTGTTAGTACCTCCTATGAATGCTCACAGTGACAGCGTGGGGTGTTTATTAGTACTTGGGAATACATCTTTAAGGTTTGCCTACATGATGAATTAGTGTTCGTTATCTTGCCAGAGAGTAATTCAGAATAGCATAGTGAAGTGCTTATTTATATTCCTTTATGATTGCAATGTTGAGAGTGTCCACTAGTGAAAGTATGATCCCTAGGCCTTGTTTCCACACATCGAATCTCCGTTTATTTACTGTTCCACTGCATGTTTACTCGCTGCCATATTTATTTCAGATTGCTATTACCACTCATATACATCCGTATTACTTGTATTTTACTATTTCTTCGCCGAACTAGTGCACCTATACATCTGACAAGTGTATTGGGTGTGTTGGGGACACAAGAGACTTCTTGTATCGTGATTGCAGGGTTGCTTGAGAGGGATATCTTTGACCTCTTCCTCCCTGAGTTTGATAAACCTTGGGTGATTCACTTAAGGGAAAACTTGCTGTTGTTCTACAAACCTCTGCTCTTGGAGGCCCAACACTGTCTATAGGAAAAGAAGCCAACAGTAGACAGCAAGCTATTTTCTGGCGCCGTTGCCGGGGAACTGAAGAAAAGTTACACCACAGAGATTTCTAACTCCCACGTCAATTGCACGCCAGCGTATTTTCTGGCGCCGTTGCCGGGGAGGAAAGGTAAAAGGCACTCACACTCCGGTCCCAGGTAACTAAGTTATTTTCTGGCATCGTTGTAAGTGCTCGAAGCTATTTCCTTTAGATCCTGCAATTGCATCTTTTTGTTTCTTGTTTATTTTTCACTAGTTAGGCATAATGGAAAGCAACTATGAGCTTTTTAATCCATTTCCTGAGTTAAGACATGGATTGTTTGATGCGAAAATTAAAAAACCTATTTTGCATGCTAGTAGCAATGATATTAGTATGAACGCTTTGAACACCATTGTTGCTAATGCTATGGAAAATTCTAAGCTTGGGGAAGCTGGTTTTGATGAGCATGATATTTTTAGTCCCCCAAGCATTGAGGAGAAAATTTTCTTTGATGATACTTTGCCTCCTATTTACGATGATTATAATGATAGTGGTCTTTTGGTGCCACCTACTATGGAGGATAAATTTAATTATGATTACAATATGCCTCCTATATTTGATGATAGCTACTTTATTGAATTTGCTCCCACTACAATTAATAAGAATGACTATGCTTATGTTGGGAGTAGTAATAATTTTATGCATGAAGCTCATGATAAGAATGTTTCATTTGATAGTTATATTGTTGAATTTGTTCATGATGCTACTGAAAATCTTTATGAGAGAGGAAAATATGGTTGTAGAAATTTTCATGTTACTAAAACACCTCTCTATATGCTGAAATTTTTGAAGTTACACTTGTTTTATCTTTCTATGCTTGTTGCATTATGCTTCATGAATTTGTTTATTTACAAGATTGTTTTTCATAGGAAGTGGGTTAGGCTTAAATTTGTTTTGAATTTGCTTTTTGATGCTCTCTTTTGCTTCAACTCTTATTTCTTGCGAGTGCATCATTAAAATTACTGAGCCCATCTTAATGGCTATAAAGAAAGCACTTCTTGGGAGATAACCCATGTTTTTATTTTGCTACTATTTTGTTGAGTCTTGGAAGTTGTTACTACTGTAGCAATCTCTGCTTATCTTTATTTTATTGCATTGTTGAGCCAAGTGAAGTCTCTAATAGAAGGTTGATACTAGATTTGGATTTCTGCGCAGAAACAGATTTCTTGCTGTCACGAATTTGGGCAGGGTTCTCTGTAGGTCACTCAGAAAAATCTGCCAATTTACGTGAGTGATCCTCAGATATGTACGCAACTTTCATTAGTTTTGAGTTTTCTCATCTGAGCAAGTTTAGTGCCCCTGAAAAATTCGTCTTTACAGACTGTTCTGTTTTGACAGATTCTGCCTTTTATTTCCCATTGCCTCTTTTGCTGTGTTTGATGGATTTCTTTGTTCCATTAACTTTCAGTAGCTTTGTGTAATGTCCAGAAGTGTTAAGAATGATTGTGTCACCTCTGAACATGTGAATTTTTGATTATGCACTAACCCTCTAATGAGTTTGTTTCGAGTTTGGTATGGAGGAAGTTTTCAAGGGTCAAGAGAGGACGATGATATATGATCAAGAAGAGTGAAAAGTCTAAGCTTGGGGATGCCCCCGTGGTTCATCCCTGCATATTTCAAGAAGACTCAAGCGTTTAAGCTTGGGGATGCCCAAGGCATCCCCTTTTTCATCAACAATTTATCAGGTTTCTTCTATTGAAACTATATTTTTATCCCGTCACATCTTATGTACTTTACTTGGAGCGTCTGTGTGCTTTTATTTTCATTTTGTTATTTTCATTCTCTGAATAAATGCTTGTGTGGGAGAGAGACACGCTCCGCTGGTTTATATTAACACATGTGTTCTTAGCTTTTAATGTTCATGGCGAAGGTTAAAACTGCTTCGTTCATTGTTATTTGGTTGGTGCAGGAAATGTTGCATGTGGTAGTGGTATAATGAAACACTTGCATAATCTTGTAGATCATTGAGTTTTGATAACTTGATTATTTACAAACGTTTTGAGGTATTTAGATGGTAAGGCTTGCCGGATAAATAAGTTAAAATTAGTAGTGGATTGTTGTCTTTAAGCTTGTGCCGTACTACAAACTCTATTTAAATAGTTGAAGGTGTAGTTGGACTTGATAGCTTTCCATGTCTGAGAGTTCATCGTAATAACTAAGTTGTGCTGAAGGTCGAGGGAGCTAGCGGGGTACTTGTGCCACCGTGAACGGCCCTCCTTGGAGTAAATTTTAATCATGCTCTTAATGATGAACCTGCTAGTTGTTTGCAATAAGCTTGTGAGTTCATTTTGACTAATGTTAAGCTACGGTTTTTGGCACTTCCACCATCCAAATTTTCTAGCCTCTTCGGTACTGTGCATTGCCTTTTGCTCACATTAAGAATTGTGCATACTTCGCCAGTACATCCAAAACCGTGGGAGGACTTTCTCTTGTTCTCCTACACATAAGCCATACATCTTCCTCAAAACAGCCACCATACCTACCTACCACAACATTTTCATAGCTGTTCCGAGATATATTGCCATGCAACTTCCATTTTACATTACATATTGTCATTTATTATTTATATATTGCTTTGCATGATTCTATACAGCTGTAAGAGCAAAATTCACACCCCAAGTTTTGTGTGTTTGATGACAACACTTGAGTAATCTCACCGTGTGCCTTGAGTATCATTGTTAGATTTGCAAGAGCACGGTGACCTAGCCGGACGCGTCAAGATCGGAAGACTGAAGCGTAGTTGATAGGTTTTCTGGTTTTGTGTGTGTTTAGCGAGGTGACATGGTTGAGAGAAAAAGGGAAGAAAACCAGATTTAGCCAGGCCGGTACTACCGGTACCTGTAGCGGTAGTACCGCTACCCCTATAGGTACCGCCCTCGGTACCGCTCTGAGTCTGCGCTGATTTCGTCCCCCAGAACAAGTTGTGGTACCCCTGCAGTACCTGGGGCGGTAGTACCGCTCACGAGCGGTAGTATCGCTCACGGTTCCGTAACCGAGTTACGGTCGTACCGCCCTGGTACCGCTCTGGTACCTCTTTGGATCAAGTAAGGTCTGGACCCTATTGCGGTACCTCAAGCGGTACCTCGTGCGGTAGTACCGCTCTGCGTCCTTTGACCAGATCTGGAGGGATTTCGAACTCAGCGCGGTAGTACCGCTTCCATGAAGCGGTAGTACCGCTTAGGCCAAATCTGGACATAACGGTTGGATTTGGAGGAGCCTATTTAAGGGCCCCTTCTTCCCCAACACGATTTTATCTCTTCCCTCTCTCTCTCCTCCATTGTTGCTGAGCTTAATCCTTGAGGATCTCCTTCCCCATCCAACCAATCTTGCCCAAACTTTGAGGATAGGTGGAGGAGACCCTGATCTATAGTTCTACCAAGAGAGATTTCACCAATACTAGCTATTCCTTAGTGGATCTTGGTGGTAGGGTTCCTTAGTGGAGCATTGGAGAAGAGTTCCTTTGGTGGAGCATTGGAAGAGTTCCTTGGTGGGGCATTGGAGAAGAGTTCCTTTGGTGGAGCATTGGAAGAGTTCCTTTGGTGGAGCATTGGAGATGGGTTCCTATGGTGGAGCATTGGAGATGTGCAGCTATGGAGTCTAGCTTGGTGATGTACTAGATCCATAGGGTGTTGGGAGCATCCTTGTGTGTGGAGCTCGCCCCAACCTTGTGAAGGAATCACCGCCTCGACCGGTGCCTTAGTGGAAGAGGGAGAGCACCTCCGTGGAGCTCTCTAGAGGAAGAAGGTGAGGCCTTCCTTCGTGGTATGGCCGCCTAGTCTCTTGTGTGAGACTAGCACCTCCTCAACGCAGACGTACTTCCTTTAGTGGAAGGAACTGCGGGAAACAAACCTCGACTCGCCTCGCGCACCCCGGTTGTCTCGCTCCTTACTCTCGTTATCTTGTTGTTTCCTTTACTTGTTGCACTTGTCCGATATTCATTGTAGGATCACCCCTATTGCTAAAGTTCACACCTTTACCTTCCGTTGCATAAAAATTGAAAAAGACTAAAACTTGCCGTAGCGCCATTCACCCCCCTCTTGTTCGCTACAATCCATTCAAGTGGTATCAGAGCAAGGTTTTCTTGCTCGGGCTTTACTGCCTAAGAAATGGCCGAACAAGAGGCGGATAAGAATGGGTCACCTTCCCTTGTGCCACCCGCTCCATCATCGCCCATCGATTCCACGATGGCTACGTTGGTTGACCTCAAGAAATTGGAGTCATCCATCGTTGCCCAAATGAAGGCGATGATGATGGAGTTGGTTGTACAAAAACCAAACCCTCCACCAAAAGAAAGTGCTGAGGATCCGCCACCAAAAGCTAATCCCCTTCCTCTTGTTGATTTTGTCGCGCAAGCGACAAAAGATCCACAAAAGGAAGGGCTTGGGGATACCGGCACTTCAACAAAAGGGAAGGATGATGACACACCGGTTGCGGAACGTCTAGGGGGTTATCATGCGGTGCCACCACCAAATGATTACACCATAAACGTTCCAATACCTATGCCGCATATCTTGTCGCATGGTTCACCACCGCTACTTGAGTCAAACAACTTTGAGAATTGGCAATTCTTAATGCGTTCTCATGTGCGCAGTGCTTCTACCGAGCTTTGGCGCATCATTGAGGAGGGCTATTCACCACGAGATCCAAAGAGCTTGACAAGAAGAGATGTGGTGGATGACCAACTCAACGCCACCGCCATCAACATGATTCACATGGCCATCACGCCCAAGGACCGCGCTCATATCCGCTCGCTCAAGACCGCCAAGGAAGCATGGGACAAACTTGTGAAGCTCTTCCTCGGAAATGCAAGCATCCAAAGCTCTCGTTTTGATGAAGTGAACAATGTGGCCGACAACTTCGTCATGGTTGAAGGAGAGACCCCCGAAGAAATGTATCGGCGCCTCATCGCTCTTGCCGTGCAAATGCAAGATCTTGGAGCAACGTTCGTGGATGACCATTGGATCAAGCGCAAGTTCTACAACGCTCTCCTCCCTTATGAAGAAGTGAAGTTGATGGCCATCCGCCAAAACGCCTCCTTCCGTGCTATGATGTCCGATGAAGTCCTTAGCGAAGTCATCGCTTTGGACATTTCTAAGAAGAATGCAGAGGATCTTGTTGCTCGCGCCCACAACTCCCGCAAGCCCAACCTTGCATTGAAGATGAAGGTGCATGAAGCTAGTGAAAGCGAGGAGGATCCCGTTGAGTGGGGGTCGGATGATCTCAAGATCAACTATCATGAGCACATGGCTCTCGCCGCCAAGAAATTTTGGGATGGAAACATGTCCCGAAGCTCAAGACCAAGAAGATCACG
This sequence comes from Lolium perenne, assembly GCF_019359855.2. NCBI lineage: Eukaryota > Viridiplantae > Streptophyta > Magnoliopsida > Poales > Poaceae > Lolium > Lolium perenne. Next base: position 189,584,042 of record NC_067248.2, on the reverse strand, counting down.
TGATTCTCCAAGAAGATTCTCCAAGAGCCCAAGGGAGGGGACAAAGGGAAGAACATGCTACAATTGCGGCGACAAGAATCACTTTGTCGCGGATTGTATGTTTTAGAGAAGAGAAGATCATGGTGGAAGGCTTATCCCAAAGGATAAGCACAAGTCACTCTCCAAAGGATTCTCCAAGTTCTCCCCAAGGTCCGATGACGACAAGGTCTCCTCCAACAAGAAGCCTAGAGCCTTCATCATTCGAGAAGAGTACTCCTCCGATGAAGATGGAGAGCATGAGGACAAGCGCTCCAACAAGGAAGGAGAGGGAGTGGCCGCCATCGCCATTTCCACTCCCTCTAACTCCCTCTTCGACTCTCCTAATGAGAACCTCGTCACCAACAATGCTCGTTGCCTTATGGCAAAGGTATCCACGGAGGTAAAATCCCCTTTCAAACCATCATCTTCGACTAATGCCTTATATATTGATGATGCCACTAGTCTCACCGTTAAACGTGAGATTATGGGTTTGGATTCCTTGGATTCTTTTCTCACTAACATGAAGGGGGATACCAAGATTCATGTTGGGGCTCTCTTAGCCCAACTTGGTGCGGCACAAGATCTTATTGAGAAGAGGGAGAAGTTGGAAAGGGAAGCGGCCTTTGAGCTTGCCAATCTCAAGGAGGAGCTTGATGATGAACGGAATCTTTGCATGTCTCTTGAAGCTAGTGTCATCATCCTTGAAGACAAGAATGAAGCTATTGTTTCACGACTCACCAAGGATCGAGACCATGCTCTTGAGTTGGTTGGTGACCTCAAGAAGAAGATGCTCTCGCTCGAGGAAGCCAACAAAGGGAAAGATGATGAATACCCCAATTCTTTCCATGATGAGCTTGTGGATCAAGTTACTTCCTTGAGGAGGCAGAATGCTCTCCTCTTGGAAGTCAATGCTCTTCAAGAAGAAGCCTTGGATGAGTACTACCGCTTGTTCAAAGAGAAGACCTCATGTTGCAACCATGAAGAAGAAATTGCCGCTCTTGAGGTCACCAAGGCCAAGCTATCGAGTTTGAGTAGCAAGCAAGAAGAGTCTTTGGTGGAGTGTCTCCGCATGAGCAAGGAGAAGGACACGTGTTGTGATCATGAGGAGGAAATAGCCGCCTTGAAGAGAAGGGAAGCCAAGCTCATGGAAGTCAATTCCATGCAAGAGGGAACATTGAAGGAGTACTTTCCTTTGATAAAGGACCGTGCATGTTGCACTCATGAAAGCGACATTGCCAAGATGGAGAATGACAAGCGCTTGCTCATGAAGATGAACACTCTCCAAGAAGAAGCCTTGATGGAACACTTCCGGGTGAACAAGGCAAAGGAGGTCCAAGTGTTTGATATTTGCCATCCACACCCGGAGCATGAAGATGAGGTCAATCGCTTGAAGGCCAAGGTTGATAGACTCCAAGTTCATGCCAAGTACTTGGAAGGAATCATTGAAGCTAAAGATGGAGCCAAAGAGGGCTCGCGCAATGAAGGAGGAGTGGCTACCAAGCCAAAGAGAAAGAGGAAGAGGAGGACCAAGATGAAGAAGGACAAGGAGAACATGGAGACCAACTTTGAAGAGAGCAATGCTAGCTCAAGAAAGGATGGAGTACCCAACTCCACCTTGACGGGTTTCGCCGGCTCTAACAACCCTTCTCATGTTCTTTTTGTTGATTACTATGGACATATTCGTGCTCGCTTTATTGGTCCTCAAAAGGACAATGGATTGATTGGACTATTTGGGTTCCCAAACCCCTTGTTACTAACATGCTAGGACCCATTGAAAAATGGGTACCTAAATCCAAGACTTGATTCCTTGTAGGACTATGCTTCCGGTGGTGCTAAATGGGTGGTTGATAGTGGAGCCACAAGTCATATGACCGGAAGCAAGGATATTGTTGTCGACCTCGTGCCTTCTCCCTCTACCGTTTCATATGGCGACAACACGTGCTCTAAGGTATTGGGTCTTGGCAAGGTGGTGGTAACACCCGACATCTCACTTGTGAATGTCCTCCTTGTCGAGACCCTTGGTTACAACTTACTCTCCATTCATCAAATTGCTCGTATGGGTCTATGCACATTCTTTGATGAACACATGGTGGTCCTCTTGTGGAGCAAGACACTCAATGTAGCTTTTGTTGGATATGTAGAGAACGGTTTGTATGTTGTCGATTTCTCCGGAAAGACAACGTCTTTTGCTCTTTGCCTATTCGCCAAAGGTGACAAGGGTTGGTTATGGCATCGCCGACTAGCCCATGTCAACATGAGGACTTTGCAAAGTCTCCACAAGGGTGGCCACATTCTCGGACTAAAAGAAGATGTCTCTTTTTGCAAGGATCGTGTTTGTAGGGCTTGCGTACAAGGAAAAATGCATGGAGCTCCTCACAAGGCCAAGACTATCATCTCTACCACAATATGCTTGGAGCTCCTACATGTTGATCTCTTTGGTCCACCATCTCATGAAAGTCTTGGAGGAAAGAAGTATTGCCTCGTCATCGTTGATGACTATTCACGCTATTGTTGGGTATTCTTCTTCAAGTACAAGAGTGAGACTCAACGGACCATGATGGATTTTGCCAACCAAGTTCAACGCAAGTACGACAACAAGATCCTCGCAATAAGGAGCGACAATGGAACGGAGTTCAAGAACTACACCTTGGATGACTTCCTCGGCGAAGAAGGAATCCAACACCAATACTCCACGCCATATACTCCCCAACAAAATGGGGTCGCCGAAAGGAACAATCGAACCTTGATCGAAGCCGCTCGAACCATGATGATGGAATACAAGTCCAACTACAATTTTTGGGCGGAAGCTATCTCTACCGCATGCCATGCTACTAATCGCCTCTACTTTCGCAAAGGTCTTGAGAAGACACCATATGAGATCCTCACCGGCAACAAGCCAAATGTGTCATACTTCAAGGTCTTCGGATGCAAATGCTACATACTTGTCAAAGACACGCGCCTATCCATGTTTGATTCAAGAGCTCAAGAAGGAATTTTCGTTGGCTATGCTACGGATTCTCACGCCTATAGAGTCTTCAACAAGTCAAGTGGACGTGTTGTAGAATCTTGTGATGTGACATTCGATGAAGATGATAGATCTTTGGAGGAGCGAAGTGCTTCTTGTGAGAAAGGAGATGCAATTCCCCCGGATACCATGGGAAGGATGGGTGTTGGCATTCGCCGACCTCAAGAGCTACCTTCTATGAGTGCCGGGGAAGGACCAAGTTCCACCCAAGTGGAGCCATCTACACCACAAGGCCAAGCTTCTTCCGTTGATCTTATTAATGCAAGTCAACCTCTACAACAACCTCAAGTTCAACCTCAACCTCAAGATCAACCTCGACGTCTACAACAACAATCAAGTCCAAGTTCACCTCAACAAGCTCAAGAACAACACTCACCGCAAGCTCGTCTACCTCAACACCCAACATCAAGTGACCAAGGTCAAGCTTCAAGTTCTTCTCCGAGTGGTTCGGGGATAATCTTCATGGACAATAATATTCCCAATACCCCCGAGCCGTCCGGATCTCATGACAATGATGCCCCTTTCAACGACAATGGAGGTCAAGGCGAGGACCTAAACCGTGATGAAGGCCAAAAGGACTCACAAGAACCATCTCCTCTAGCCGACACTCGCCGTGAAGATCCTACTACAAGATACTTGCGTCTCAAGTCTCATTCCTTGCAAAATATCATTGGTGATCTAAAGAGAAATGTTACCACTCGGAGGCAACTTGCAAACTTTTGTGCGCACCACGCCTTTGTCTCTAAGGAGGAACCACTCAAAGTTGATGATGCTCTCAAAGATCCCGATTGGTTGAATGCAATGCAAGAGGAACTCAACAACTTCAAGAGGAATGATGTATGGACCCTCATGAAGCGACCCGATCTTTGCCGCAATTTTATCGGCACCAAGTGGATCTTCAAGAACAAGCAAGATGAAAGTGGCACGATCATCCGCAACAAAGCAAGATTGGTGACACAAGGCTATTCTCAAGTCGAAGGCGTGGACTTTGGTGAAACCTTTGCACCTGTTGCAAGGCTTGAGTCCATCCGTATCCTTTTGGCCTTTGCCTCACATCATGGCTTTAAGTTGCAACAAATGGATGTTAAGAGTGCTTTTCTAAATGGTCCTCTACATGAGGAAGTATATGTGAATCAACCCCCGGGGTTCGAGGACCCCCATTTCCCGGACCATGTCTTCAAGCTCAAAAAGGCCCTATATGGTCTCAAACAAGCTCCTAGAGCTTGGTATGAGCATCTCAAGGAGTTGCTTGAAGACCGTGGTTTCGAAGTGGGGAAAATCGATCCCACTCTTTTTACTAAGAAGGTCAATGGGGAGCTTTTCGTATGCCAACTCTATGTAGATGACATCATATTTGGCTCTACTAACACAAAATTCAATGATGAGTTTGCTATGTTGATGACAAATAGGTTTGAGATGTCAATGATGGGTGAACTCAAGTACTTTCTTGGGTTCGAGATCAAGCAAATACGACAAGGCACCTTCATCAATCAAGCGAAGTACCTCCAAGACATGCTCAAGCGCTTTGATATGAAGGATGCCAAGGGGATTGGAACTCCGATGCAACTCAAGTGTCAACTCACTCTTGACGAGGCCGGCAAGGCGGTGGATACCAAGCTCTATCGTTCGATGATAGGTTCGCTTCTTTACCTTTGTGCCTCTCACCCGGATATAATGTTAAGCGTTGGTATGTGTGCACGGTTTCAAGAAAGTCTGAAGGAAAGCCACCTTGTGGCGGTCAAAAGGATCTTTCGATATTTAGTTGATACCCCACACTTCGGACTATGGTACCCAAGGGACACGGACTTTGCTTTGGTTGGTTTCACCGACTCCGATTGGGCGGGCGACAAGATTGATAGAAAGTCTACCTCCGGAGCATGTCACTTTCTTGGAAGATCTTTGGTGTGTTGGTCCTCGAAGAAGCAAAATTGTGTCTCCATCTCCACCGCGGAAGCCGAGTATATTGCCGCGGCGAGTAGTTGTGCTCAAATCTTATGGATGAGGCAAACCTTGCGGGATTATGGACTCGAGTATAGCAAGGTGCCTCTTTTGTGTGACAATGAGAGCGCAATCAAGATCGCCTACAATCCGGTTCTTCATGGCAAGACGAAGCACATTGAGATACGGAACCACTTCATCCGGGATCACATTGCTCGCGGAGATATTGTACTATCCTATATTGGCACCAAGGAGCAATTGGCGGACATCTTCACGAAGCCCTTGGATGAGAAGCGTTTCATTGAGTTGAGGCATGAGCTAAATATCATTGATCCATCGAACTTTGCTTGACCGTCGTGCGCACATACCACTCCTAACCTTTATATCTAGATGAAAGGCACGCATGGACATAGGGGGAGTGCGGTTTAAATCCATTGAGCTATCCCTCCCCCCATAATGCATAAAGAAATCCAAAACATTTGCTATTTGTCAATTAAGTGACTTATGAGCTTCATGTTGAGTTGTAGTCCGTGAGTCGTGGATACATCTACGCGACCTCACAACTACTATACTCTTACACGGTGGCTTCGGCCACCAACACCCCCTCTTTGAGGGTTTTTCGGTTTCTTGTGACCTTGTTTTGTCTTTCTTCTTTGCTTTCTTCTTGTTGTTTTTGAGAACCTCCTTCAAGCTTGTTTTCTCGTGATTTTTGCAAGCTTGGTTGTATGTTCTTGTTCTCCATCCTTCTAGTTTCGTTACCCTCCTTTTTGGTGTTCCGATGCCAAAGGGGGAGAAGTTCCTAGATGGATGGGGACCTTTTGTTGTTTGTAGCCATTTGGTTCTAATTGCTTATCTTATCTTATGGCTACATCAACAACCCTAGGGAGGCATCTTATTGTGAGTTCGGGTATTCTCAAGGCGATGGTATGATAACTTCACCCAAATCTCCGTGCATGATCTTATGTTGCCTCCATATTGTGCATATGCTACTTGAACATGTCATTTATCTATGTTTCATATGTGCTTGGTTTGTAAAAACTAGGGGGAGTGATGTCTCTATAACATGTGTATTTGTATTCAAATACATATTCACGATATGCACATGTGTAGGGGGAGCTCCGGTGAGTTTTTGCAAATCTAATGATCTCATCATAATATCATATGTTATTGTCAACTCTTATGTTGTCATCAAACACCAAAAAGGGGAGATTGTAAGAGCAAAATTCACACCCCAAGTTTTGTGTGTTTGATGACAACACTTGAGTAATCTCACCATGTGCCTTGAGTATCATTGTTAGATTTGCAAGAGCACGGTGACCTCGCCGGACGCGTCAAGATCGGAAGACTGAAGCTTAGTTGATAGGTTTTCTGGTTTTGTGTGTGTTTAGCGAGGTGACATGGTTGAGAGAAAAAGGGAAGAAAACCAGATTTAGCCAGGCTGGTACTACCGGTACCTGTAGCGGTAGTACCGCTACCCCTATAGGTACCGCCCTCGGTACCGCTCTGAGTCCGCGCTGATTTCGTCCCCCAGAACAAGTTGCGGTACCCCTGCAGTACCTGGGGCGGTAGTACCGCTCACGAGCGGTAGTACCGCTCACGGTACCGCTTAGCTACCGTAACCGAGTTACGGTCGTACCGCCCTGGTACCGCTATGGATCCAGTAAGGTCTGGACCCTATTGCGGTACCTCAAGCGGTACCTCGTGCGGTAGTACCGCTCTGCGTCCTTTGACCAGATCTGGAGGGATTTCGAACTCAGAGCGGTAGTACCGCTTCCATGAAGCAGTAGTACCGCTTAGGCCAAATCTGGACATAACGGTTGGATTTGGAGGAGCCTATTTATGGGCCCCTTCTTCCCCAACACAATTTTATCTCTTCCCTCTCTCTCTCCTCCATTGTTGCTGAGCTTAATCCTTGAGGATCTCCTTCCCCATCCAACCAATCTTGCCCAAACTTTGAGGATAGGTGGAGGAGACCCCGATCTATAGTTCTACCAAGAGAGATTTCACTAATACTAGCTATTCCTTAGTGGATCTTGGTGGTAGGGTTCCTTAGTGGAGCATTGGAGAAGAGTTCCTTTGGTGGAGCATTGGAAGAGTTCCTTGGTGGGGCATTGGAGAAGAGTTCCTTTGGTGGAGCATTGGAAGAGTTCCTTTGGTGGAGCATTGGAGATGGGTTCCTATGGTGGAGCATTGGAGATGTGCAGCTATGGAGTCTAGCTTGGTGATGTACTAGATCCATAGGGTGTTGGGAACATCCTTGTGGGTGGAGCTCGCCCCAACCTTGTGAAGGAATCACCGCCTCGACCGATGCCTTAGTGGAAGAGGGAGAGCACCTCCGTGGAGCTCTCTCGAGGAAGAAGGTGAGGCCTTCCTTCGTGGTGTGGCCGCCTAGTCTCTTGTGTGAGACTAGCACCTCCTCAACGCAGACGTACTTCCTTTAGTGGAAGGAACTGCGGGAAACAAACCTCGACTCGCCTCGCGCCCCCCGGTTGTCTCGCTCCTTACTCTCGTTATCTTGTTGTTTCCTTTACTTGTTGCACTTGTCCGATATTAATTGTAGGATCACCCCTATTGCTAAAGTTCACACCTTTACCTTCTGTTGCATAAAAATTGAAAAAGACTAAAACCTGCCGTAGCGCCATTCACCCCCTCTTGTTCGCTACGATCCATTCAATAGCTGATATGTGGTTTACCCATGTTACGCTAGATCATTGCACATCCTGCTACACTGGCAGAGGCATACAGTTTTATACATCATGTTTTATTCATTATGAGTTATTTGTACCAAAAAGTGTGTTGTCATATTAGGATGTTGCCCCTAAAAGTGAAAAGAGCCATGGAGTCCATCAAAAAGAGAAAAAGGAAAGAAAGAAAAAAATAGAAAAGAAAAAGAAAAAGAAAAAAAGAGAATAAAGAAAAAGGGGGCAGCATTACTATCTTTTATCCCCACTTGTGCTCATGTTTTAGCACATCCAGTATTCATAGTCATCATTTGTGCTCATGTTTAGCACCTATATTCATATGAGAGAGTTTTAATGTTTTACTAGTATAACTATGTGGGGAATTTACACTATAGAACTTGGGTTGTATATTCCAATGATGAGCCTCCTCAAAAGTGCTCTAGGTCTTCGTGAGCAACCAAGTTGGATGCACCCCCACTAGTTCCATTGGAGAGCTTTCATAAACATATAGCTCTATGTGCATCCGTTGCATGGCAATCACTACTCCTTGCATAGCTTCGATCATAAGACTTCCTCTTGTCTAATGATCACTTATAGCTTTGTAAGACTTTCTTCCATTTGGCCTTCCAAACCCCCATTAACGTTCTTTATGCCATAACATCCTGGTGCCAATACCAAATGCTTGCGCTCACCGGTTGAGTAGACTTCGAAACATTTGATTCATGACGTTCATGTTTATTTTTACTTGACTGAATCCTTCTTATGTTGTGAAAATTTACTTGATGCTTGGAATGAAGGATAGAACTGCTGCGCTGGATACTTAAAACATCTTTAATGAACTTTGTACGGTCTCATGTCTTTAAAGTAATAGTTCATTAAAACTTCTAGCTTGTTTAACTCTTGCATTATCATCTCTTATATCAATATATAAAAAAACACTAGAGGTGGGAGTTCCACCTTCCATGGAGGGGGTGGCCGGCCCCCCTTGGGGGAGTCCACTTGGGACTCCTCCCCCTCTAGGGTTGGCCGGCCATGGAGGTGGAGTCCCTCCGGGACTCCACCTTCCTTGGTGGTTTCTTCCGGACTTTTCTAGAACCTTCCATAGAACCTTCTGCATCATTTTAAATCACATAAAATGACATCCTATATATGAATCTTATTCTCCGGACCATTCCGGAACTCCTCGTGATGTCCGGGATCTCATCCGGGACTGCGAAAAAATATTCGAACTCCATTCCATATTTCAAGTACTACCATTTCAACATCCAACCTTAAGTGTGTCACCCTACGGTTCGCGAACTATGCGGACATGGTTGAGTACTCACTCCGACCAATAACCAATAGCGGGATCTGGAGATCCATAATGGCTCCCACATATTCAACGATGACTTTAGTGATCGAATGAACCATTCACATACGATACCAATTCCCTTTGTCACGCGATATTTTACTTGTCCGAGGTTTGATCTTCGGTATCACTCTATACCTTGTTCAACCTCGTCTCCTGACAAGTACTCTTTACTCATACCGTGGTATGTGGTCTCTTATGAACTTATTCATATGCTTGCAAGACATTAGACGACATTCCACCGAGAGGGCCCAGAGTATATCTATCCATCATCGGGATGGACAAATCCCACTGTTGATCCATATGCCTCAACTCATACTTTCCGGATACTTAATCCCACCTTTATAACCACCCATTTATGCAGTGGCGTTTGGTGCAATCAAAGTACCTTTCTGGTATAAGTGATTTACATGATCTCATGGTCATAAGGACTAGGTAACTATGTATCGAAAGCTTATAGCAAATAACTTAATGACGAGATCTTATGCTACGCTTAATTGGGTGTGTCCATTACATCATTCACATAATGACATAACCTTGTTATTAATAACATCCAATGTTCATGATTATGAAACTAATCATCTATTAATCAACAAGCTAGTTAAGAGGCATACTAGGGACTCTTTGTTTGTCTACATATCACACATGTACTAATGTTTCGGTTAATACAATTATAGCATGATATCTAAACATTTATCATAAACATAAAGATATAAATAATAACCACTTTATTATTGCCTCTAGGGCATATCTCCTTCAGTCTCCCACTTGCACTAGAGTCAATAATCTAGATTACATTGTAATATACCTAACACCCATGGCATTCTGGTGTTGGTCATGTTTTGCCCTAGGGAGAGCTTTAGTCAACGGATCTGCTACATTCAGATCAGTGTGTACTTTGCAAATCTTTACTTCTCCATCTTCGATGTACTCGTGAATCGAGTGGTAACGCAGCTTGATATGTTTCAGCCTCTTGTGTGACCTTGGCTCTTGTGCATTGGCGATGGCACCCATGTTATCACAGTAAATGATTAATGGGTCCAATGCACTAGGAACCACACCAAGCTCTACAATGAACCTCTTCATCCATACGCTTCTGATGAAGCCTCTGAAGCCGCTATGTACTCTGATTCTGTTGAAGACTTCGCCACCGTGCACTGCTTCGAGCTTGCCCAGCTTACTGCAGCACCATTCAATATAAACATGTACCCAGACTGTGACTTAGAGTCATCAGGATCAGTGTTCCAACTTGCATCGGTGTAACCACTTACAACGAGCTCTTGGTCACCTCCATAACAAAGAAACATATCCTTAGTTCTTTTCAAGTACTTCAGGATATTCTTGACCGCTGTCCAGTGTTCCATTCCTGGATCACTTTGATATCTGCTAGTCAAACTAACAGCATGTGCTATATCCGGTCTAGTAAATAGCATGGCATACATGATAGATCCTACTGTCGAGGCATAGGGGATATTACTCATCCTTTCTCTTTCTTCTGCCGTAGCCGGTCCTTGAGTCTTACTCAAGACCTTGCCTGGTAACATAGGTAAGAACCCTTTCTTACTTTCGTCCATTCTAAACTTCTTTAGAATCTTGTCCAGTATGTACTGTGATAGCCCTATTAGGCGTCTTGATCTATCTCTATAAATCTTGATGCCTAATATATACGATGCTTCACCAAGGTCTTTCATTGAAAAACTATTATTCAAATAACCTTTTACACTGCTTAATAGTTCTATATCATTTCCGATCAATAATATGTCATCTACATATAATATCAGGAATGCTACAGAGCTCCCACTCACTTTCTTGTAAATACAGGCCTCTCCATGACACTGTATAAACCCGAAGTCTTTGATCACCTTATCAAAGCGTCGGTTCCAACTTCTTGATGCTTGCTTCAGTCCATAGATTGAACGCTGAAGTTTGCATACTTTGTCAGCATTTTTAGGATCGACAAAACCTTTGGGTTGTACCATATACAACTCTTCCTCAATGTCTCCATTAAGGAACGCCGTTTTGACATCCATCTGCCAAATCTCATAATCGAAAAATGCAGCTATTTCTAACAAAATCCTCACAGATTTTAGCTTCGCTGCAGGTGAGAAAGTCTCATCGTAGTCAACTCCCTGAATTTGTCGGAAACCCTTTGCGACAAGTCGAGCTTTGTAGACAGTAATATTACCATCAGCATCTGTTTTTCTCTTGAAGATCCATTTATTCTCGATAGCCTTTCGGCTATCAGGTAAGTCTACCAAAGTCCATACTTTGTTATCATACATGGATCCCATTTCGGATTTCATGGCTTCTTGCCATTTGTTGGAATCTGGTCTCATCATCGCTTCTTCATACGTCGCAGGGTCCTCATCATTGTTATCCACAATCATGACATTTAGACAAGGATCATACCAATCAGGAGTGGCACGTTCCCTTGTCGATCTGCGAGGTTCAGTAGTTTCCTCGTTCGAAGTTTCATGATCATTATCATTAGCTTCCTCTGTTGCCGGTGTAGGCGGTACAGGTACAACTTCCGTCGCGCTACTCTGATCAACGAGTATAGATTCATCAATCTCATCGAGTTCTACTTTTCTTCCAGTCACTTCTTTAGTGAGAAATTCTTTCTCAAGAAAGGTTCCGTTCTTAGCAACAAAGATTTTGCCTTCGGATTTGTGATAGAAAGTGTACCCTATAGTTTCCTTAGGATATCCTATGAAGACGCATTTCTCCGCTTTGGGTTCTAGCTTGTCCGGTTGTAACTTCTTTACATAGGCTTCGCAACCCCAAACTTTCAGGAACGACAGCTTAGGTTTCTTATTAAACCATAATTCATACGGTGTCGTTTCTACGGATTTTGATGGTGCTCTATTTAAAGTGAATGCGGCTGTCTCTAATGCATAACTCCAAAATGATAATGGCAAATCAGTAAGAGACATCATAGAACGAACCATATCTAAGAGAGTTCGATTACGACGTTCGGACACACCGTTTCGTTGTGGTGTTCCCGGCGGTGTCAATTGTGAAAGTATTCCGCATTTCTTTAAATGCATGCCAAACTCATAACTCAGATATTCACCTCCACGATCAGATCGTAGAAATTTAATCTTCTTGTTACGTTGATTTTCTACTTCACTTTGGAATTCCTTAAACTTCTCGAAAGTTTCGGATTTATGTTTCATGAAATAGATATACCCATATCTACTCAGATCATCTGTGAAGGTTAGAACATAACGATAACCACCGCGCGATGCTACGCTCATTGGTCCGCACACATCGGTATGTATGATTTCCAATAAGTCAGTAGCTCGCTCCATCATACCAGAAAATGGAGTCTTAGTCATTTTTCCCATTAGACATGCTTCGCATCTATCAAGTGACTCAAAGTCAAGTGATTCAAGTAATCCATCGGTATGGAGTTTCTTCATGCGTTTCACTCCAATATGACCAAGACGACAGTGCCACATATAAGTAGAATTATCATTCAATTTAATTTGCTTAGCATCAATGTTATTTATATGCGTATCACTACTATCGAGATCTAACAGAAATAAGCCATTCTTTTGTGGTGCTCGACCATAAAAGATATTATTCATAAAAATAGAACAACCATTATTCTCAGACTTGAATGAATAACCGTCTTGCATTAAACAAGATCCAGGTATAATGGTCATGCTCAACGCGGGTACAAAATAACAATTATTTAGGCTTAAAACTAATCCCGAAGGTAGATGTAGAGGAAGTGTGCCGACTGCGATCACATTGACCTTGGATCCGTTTCCAACGCGCATCGTCACTTCATCTTTCAGTAGTCTTCGTTTATTCTTTAGTTCCTGTTTCGAGTTACAAATATGAGCAACCGAACCAGTATCAAATACCTGTACTAGAACGATGACCGATTGAGATAAACATCTATAACATGTATATCAGATATACCTTCTTTCTTCTTCTTGACAAGGCCGCTCTTCAGATCAGCCAAATACTTGGAGCAATTACGCTTCCAAGTGTCCCTTCTCCTTGCAAGTAATAGCACTCAAGATCGGGCTTAGGGCCGTTCTTAGGTTTCATAGGAGGCGTGGCAGCTTTCTTGCCACCCTTCTTGAATTTTCCCTTAGACTTGCCCTGTTTCTTGAAACTGGTGGTCTTGTTGACCATCAACACTTGGTGCTCTTTCTTGATCTCAATCTCAGCAGCTTTTAGCATGCCAAAGAGTTCAGGTAACTCCTTGTTCATGTTCTGCATATTGTAGTTCATCACAAAGTTCTTGTAACTTGGTGGCAGTGATTGAAGGACACGATTAATCCCCAGTCTGTTAGGAATCACTATTCCCAAGTCACTGAGTTTCTTCGCATGCCCGGTCATGGCGAGCATGTGCTCACTAACGGAGCTGCCTTCTTCCATCATACAGCTGAAGAAATGTTTCGATGCTTCATAGCACTCCACGGCCGCATGAGTCTCAAAAATAGCTTTCAGCTCTTTCATCAACTCATGAGGATCGTGGTGCTCAAAATGTTTTTGAAGATCGGATTCCAGACTGCACAGGATGGCACACTGAACTTGAGAGTACCGAGTTTTCCGAGTCTCGTAAACAGCTTTTACTTCATCGGTTTCAGTTTCTGCAGGAGGGTCACCTAGCGGTGTGATACGTCTCCGACGTATCGATAATTTCTTATGTTCCATGCCACATTATTGATGTTATCTACATGTTTTATGCACACTTTATGTCATATTCGTGCATTTTCTGGAACTAACCTATTAACAAGATGCCGAAGTGCCAGTTCCTGTTTTCTGCTGTTTTTGGTTTCAGAAATCCTAGTAACGAAATATTCTCGGAATCGGACGAAATCAACGCCCAAGTTCCTATTTTCACCGGAAGCATCCAGAACACCCGGGAAGGACCAGAGGGGGGGGGCACTGGGCCCCCAGACCATAGGCCGGCGCGGCCCAGGCCCTGGCCGCGCCGCCCTATGGTGTCGTCGCCCCTTCGACCCTCCTGCGCCGCCTCTTCGCCTATATAAAGCCCCTGGATCGAAAACCCTGATACGTTCGACGAAAACCACAGAAACCTTCCAGAGCCGCCGCCATCGCGAGGCCAAGATCTGGGGGACAGGAGTCTCTGTTCCGGCACGCTGCCGGAGCGGGGAAGTGCCCCCGGAAGGCTTCTCCATCGACACCGCTGCCATCTCCACCGCCATCTTCATCACCGCTGCTGCTCCCATGAGGAGGGAGTAGTTCTCCATCGAGGCTCGGGGCTGTACCGGTAGCTATGTGGTTCATCTCTCTCCTATGTGCTTCAATACAATAATCTCATAAGCTGCCTTACATGATTGAGATTCATATGATGATGCTTGTAATCTAGATGTCATTATGCTAGTCAAGTGAGTTTTACTTATGTGATCTCCGGAGACTCCTTGTCCCACGTGTGTAAAGGTGACAGTGTGTGCACCGTGTGGGTCTCTTAGGCTATATTTCACAGAATACTTATTCACTGTTATGAAGAGCATAGTGAGGTGCTTATTTATATCTCTTTATGATTGCAATGTGTTTGTATCACAATTTATCTATGTGCTACTCTAGCAATGTTATTAAAGTAGTTCTATTCCTCCTGCACGATGTAATGGTGACAGTGTGTGCATCCGTGTTAGTACTTGGCATAGGCTATGATTATGATCTCTTGTAGATTATGAAGTTAACTATTGCTATGATAGTATTGATGTGATCTATTCCTCCTACATATGCATGAAGGTGACAGTGTGCATGCTATGTTAGTACTTGGTTTATTCTTTTGATCTATCTTACACTATAAGGTTACTAAAATATGAACATTAATTGTGGAGCTTGTTAACTCCGGCATTGAGGGTTCGTGTAATCCTACGCAATGTGTTCATCATCCAACAAAAGTGTAGAGTATGCATTTATCTATTCTGTTATGTGATCAATGTTGAGAGTGTCCACTAGTGAAAGTGTAATCCCTAGGCCTTGTTCCTAAATACCGCCTGCGTTACTACTGCTTGTTTACTGTTTCACTGTGTTACTACTGCTGCAATACTACCACCATCAACTACACGCCAGCAAGCTATTTTCTGGCACCGTTGCTACTGCTCATATATATTCATACCACCTGTATTTCACTATCTCTTCGCCGAACTAGTGCACCTATTAGGTGTGTTGGGGACACAAGAGACTTCTTGCTTTGTGGTTGCAGGGTTGCATGAGAGGGATATCTTTGACCTCTTCCTCCCTGAGTTCGATAAACCTTGGGTGATCCACTTAAGGGAAAACTTGCTGCTGTTCTACAAACCTCTGCTCTTGGAGGCCCAACACTGTCTACAGGAAAAGGAGGGGGAAGTAGACATCACGGTGCATCAAGGACATATTGCAGATTTCCGCCAGAGAGGAAGATCCTCACATGACGGAACCAGTCGGTGAAGTTGCTACCGTTGCTCTTAAGTTTTTCTTTCTCTAGGAACTGGTTAAAATTGATTGGGGACGCCATCTCTACAACATATATTTGCAAAAGTTTAGACTAAGTTTATGACAAATTGAGTTCAAATTTTAATTCAACATTATTAAAAATCTAGGTGAACTCCCACTCAAAACAATATCCCTCGCATTGTCTTAGTGATCACACGAACCAAATCCACCGCACCTAAGTCCGATCATCACGAGACAAGGTGTGATTTCAATGGCGAACACTCAAAGTGTTCATCATATCAACCATATGATTCATGCTCTACCTTTCGGTATCACGTGTTCCGAGACCATGTCTGTACATGCTAGGCTCGTCAAGGCCACCTTAGTATCCGCATGTGCAAAACTGTCTTGCACCCGTTGTAGTACTTGTTGATTCTATCACACCCGATCATCACGAGATGCTTCGAACCGACAAGACTTGGTAACGGTGCTACTAAGGATGAACACTTTATTATCTTGAGATTTTAGTGAGGGATCATCTTATAATGCTACCGTCGCGATCTAAGCAAAATAAGATGCATAAAAGGATTAACATCACATGCAGTTCATATGTGATATGATATGTCCCTTTTTGTCTTTGCACCTTTGATCTTCATCTCCAAAGCACGGACATGATCTCCATCATCTTCGGGCATGATCTCCATCATCGTCGGCGTAGCGTCAAAGTCAATGGCTCCGTCTTCATGATTGTCCTCCATGTAGCAACTATTACAACTATTTTGAAATACTACTCAACATGAAATTTAAAGACAACCATAAGGCTCCTGCCGGTTGCCACAATACAATAATGATCATCTCATACATATTCATCATCACATTATGGCCATATCACATCACCAAACCCTGCAAAAACAAGTTAGACGTCTCTAATTTGGTTTGCATATTTTACGTGGTTTAGGGTTTTCGAGAGATATCTAATCTACCTACGAACATGAACCACAACGTTGATACTAATGTTTTCAATAGAAGAGTAAATTGAATCTTCACTATAGTAGGAGAGACAGACACCCGCAAAGCCTCTTATGCAATACAAGTTGCATGTCGAACGAGGAACAAGTCTCATGAACGTGGTCATGTAAAGTTAGTCCAAGTCGCTTCATCCCACTATGCCACAAAGATGCAAAGTACTCAAACTAAAGATAACAAGAGCATCAACGCCAACAAAACCATTGTGTTCTATTCGTGCAACCATCTATGCATAGACACGGCTCTGATACCACTGTAGGATAACGTTGCATAGAAAACAAAAAATTTCCTACCGCGAACACGCAATCTAAGCCAAGATGCAATCTAGAAGACGGTAGCAACGAGGGGATTATCGAGTCTCACCCTTGAAGAGATTCCAAAGCCTACAAGATGAGGCTCTTGTTGCTGCGGTAGACGTTCACTTGCCGCTTGCAAAAGCGCGTAGAAGATCTTGATCACCGGCGCCACGAACGGGCAGCACCTCCGTACTCGGTCACACGTTCGGTTGTTGATGAAGACGATGTCCACCTCCCGTTCCAGCGGGCAGCGGAAGTAGTAGCTCCTCTTGAATCCGACAGCATGACGGCGTGGTGTCGGTGGCGGTGGAGAACTCCGGCGGAGCTTCGCTTAAGCACGCGGGAGCTATGGAGGAGAGGGGGGCGGCTAGGGTTTGGGAGGGGGTGGCCGGCCACTTGGGGGGTGCGGCCAGGTGGTGGTCTTGAGGTGGCCGGCCCCCTCCCCTTGTCCCTCATTATATAGGTGGAAGCCCCAAGGGTTGGACTACAAGTCTCCGAATAAGACCCAAACCCAAAACCTTCCATATGATAGGGAAACCTACCCAAGCTAGGACTCCCACTAGAGGTGGGAGTTCCACCTTCCATGGAGGGGGTGGCCGGCCCCCCTTGGGGGAGTCCACTTGGGACTCCTCCCCCTCTAGGGTTGGCCGGCCATGGAAGTGGAGTCCCTCCGGGACTCCACCTTCCTTGGTGGTTTCTTCCGGACTTTTCTAGAACCTTCTAGAACCTTCCATAGAACCTTCCGCACCATTTTAAATCACATAAAATGACATCCTATATATGAATCTTATTCTCCGGACCATTCCGGAACTCCTCGTGATGTCCGGGATCTCATCCGGGAATCCGAACAAATATTCGAACTCCATTCCATATTTCAAGTACTACCATTTCAACATCCAACCTTAAGTGTGTCACCCTACGGTTCGCGAACTATGCGGACATGGTTGAGTACTCACTCCGACCAATAACCAATAGCGGGATCTGGAGATCCATAATGGCTCCCACATATTCAACGATGACTTTAGTGATCGAATGAACCATTCACATACGATACCAATTCCCTTTGTCACGCGATATTTTACTTGTTCGAGGTTTGATCTTTGGTATCACTCTATACCTTGTTCAACCTCGTCTCCTGACAAGTACTCTTTACTCGTACCGTGGTATGTGGTGTCTTATGAACTTATTCAGATGCTTGCAAGACATTAGACGACATTCCACCGAGAGGGCCCAGAGTATATCTATCCATCATCGGGATGGAAAAATCCCACTGTTGATCCATATGCCTCAGCTCATACTTTCCGGATACTTAATCCCACCTTTATAACCACCCATTTACGCAGTGGCGTTTGGTGTAATCAAAGTACCTTTCCGGTATAAGTGATTTACATGATCTCATGGTCATAAGGACTAGGTAACTATGTATCGAAAGCTTATAGCAAATAACTTAATGACGAGATCTTATGCTACGCTTAATTGGGTGTGTCCATTACATCATTCACATAATGACATAACCTTGTTATTAATAACATCCAATGTTCATGATTATGAAACTAATCATCTATTAATCAACAAGCTAGTTAAGAGGCATACTAGGGACTCTTTGTTTGTCTACATATCACACATGTACTAATGTTTCGGTTAATACAATTATAGCATGATATATAAACATTTATCATAAACATAAAGATATAAATAATAACCACTTTATTATTGCCTCTAGGGCATATCTCCTTCAATAATCACACACCCAAGCCCAACAATAAGGCCATGAATACAAAATTAGACTTGAGAGAGGAAACGAAAAATGCATACAATCGAGGTTAGAGATGAGATCGAGCCGACGGAGGAGGTGGTATACCAGGCCGCTACGGGGACCAGCCGCTTCATCCTCGATGCCAGACCATCAGGCAGAGCTAGGGCTACGTGGGAGCAAAACAACGATCTCAGGAGACGGACTTGCGGTGGATGTCGACCAGTAGAATTTTGATCCCGGTGTAGAATTTGGCATTGTTGGCGGGGCTCCGGTCTCAAGTTGGAGAAGGACGGTCGACTCCCAAGTAGGAGCTCCCCTAGGTCCGCAAAGCCGGAGATCACCTCCGCAGCGGCGCCAGATCTTCGTAGTGGACTGGTGTAGCAGTGTGGGAACTCGGTGCGGTGGTAGCAGCACGGCTGGGACCTCGATGTGGTGGGCGGTGGCGGCGGCGGCGACGCTGTGCGTGATTGTGGACAAAGGAAAAGAGAGAAGTTGTTTTCTTTCCTTTTCATGTTTCCACGGTATTAAATATCCGTGATTATGGCGATTTCTTATTTTTGGTATTACATAATGACTGATTATGAAAGATCTTGACCTGCCAGTGCAGCGGTCCATCGGATGGTTACAATGACTGATTATGAAAGATCTTGACCTGCCAGTGCAGCGGTCCATCGGATGGTTACAATTCTTCTTATGTTTAGCAGACGGTCTAGATGTCTTCAATCTTTGATATCAAACATTTTTTATGACGTACGGGCTCACATATAATAATAAGAATACAACGTTCCTAATTTTAGGTAATAAATTCCTAAGGAAACCAAGTAAGGAAATGCCCCTGATTTTGTTTCCTAATTATTTGTATCGTGATTGATTGATGGCATGAGCGTTAAAGAAGGCTGTCAGATTGTTTCCTTATTAATTTGTAGCGTGATCGATTGTTTCCATGATTGTTGCGGGATTGGATGCAAACGGAGACCGGAGACCGTAGAACTAGATTGGACGGATAGGATGCTTTCAATGATGACCACCAAAGTGCGTTGAGTGTCAAACGACCAACTCCCATTTAATAGTAAACATATATTTTCAATCTCGGATGACCATATACAACTTCGAACAAGTTTCCATACACAAGTTACGGGATCAGAAGTTCTTCGTCCTCGTAATAGTGTTCTCCTTTAGGATGGAGGACTTCCCTAATCAAAAATCCTGCTAGTTCCTCTTGAATTGGTTGGAAGCGAGCTTCTGGACTAAGCGTCTTCCGCAAGTTATTCCTCCGCACATTGTCATCTGATGGCTTCCGCTCAGATGTGCATCTCTGGATGAACTCACAAACATAGTATCCACATAGATTGGTCCCCGGTGGCTGAATATCCACATTAACTAACTTTCTAAATTCTACCTCTTTTTGGAATTCACCGACCAGTTCATCCGAGAACCGTCTCCAAACCCTACAGGGCAAAGAAAATTAAATGAACAAGGGAGTTATTAGTTACTTGATATTAGGAAATGAACGAAAGAGGTCGATCGATATAGAGCGCAAATGATTGAAAATAATTACTTTTGCAGCATATTTCTCATGTTGACCCAAAGCTTTGGATCCATATTCAGAGAGTCCATGATGAGAACTCTGGAGGTGTGAAATTCAATTATTAGCAGAATCCAGTGGAACCTGCGGACATGATAAATGCACAATCATGCATAACTCATCGATTAGACATACCATGCATGGGGTAAACAAAAGAGAATGTGCTCAAGACAGAAACACTCACCCAAAATGGTAAGGTAATAGAATTTTACTTTTGAGTTGCTGCTTTGTAAGAAAATCCCACAGGTCCTGCTCCACGTCGCGGGGGTGTCTTTCTAACACATCCATTAACGATATGTTGGTCAATGAACCCAACATCATGGATGTTCCTTTTTTGGCATTCCCCAATCTTCATTCTGCATAATAGCGACAATATATATAGTGCAGGCAATGAACGATATGAGGTAGAAATAAATCACTTACAGAACGTAGCAACTGATGATAGATTTGTCGAGCTCGCGCAGATTGAACAGCTGGAACAATTCACTCATATGAACTGTTACATAGTAATGTTTGAAGTGATGCTCATGTCTAACTTCCGCATAAATATATTCTTTGTCGGCCTTATTTTTTATGTAACCCTTGTACCAACATAGTAGATTTCCCATTTGTGGTGGTAGACTCTCTTCCTGCGTAGGCTCGACGAGAGGCCCATTCGCCACATATGTAAATGCTACCTCACTCATTGGCGCATCCTCAAGGCCTAACGTTGCACGAAGAGTCATACCGAACTCGGCCGCTTTTTCTTTGGCACGCGTTACAGTCATTGCCTGTTCTGCCGCAGCTGCTATGATAGCGGGGTCCATTAGTTCAAAGTCCTTATCCATATCGGCTCTGAAGGACAATGTCATAGCATCCGGACCGGCGGCTTTCACTATGAGTGGGGGGATCGATTGTTTATTCTGTTCCCCGAGTTGGGCAACTTGTTTCCCGCTTTTTTACTTTCTTCTTTCTTCTCCTCCAAGGCTTTCTTCTCCTTCTCCGCCAAGGCTTTCTTCTCCTTCAATATTTCTGCTTGCCTACGAAGTTCACGTCCATAGTCGTCAGGCATATTCTTCTCGGCTTGGGACGGTGTCGTCAAAAATGACTTAGCCCACTTCTTTGCCTTCTCAGTAAATACTGGCTTGGGCTCAGGTTCTTTTTCGCCTTCATATCCGCCTTCCATTTCTCATACTGACCAGCCGCGACCAAGTTGGTTTGCTCTTCACTAAGTTCCCAAGGCCTTGGAAGGAGAGGCTTCAATGATGGCTCCGGTACCTTTGTGGTCTTAGGTACATAAGGGTCCGGGTTAATAGTCCAAGAGGAGGTTGCCTTGATGTCCGCCTGCTTCCGCTTCTTCGCCGGAGGTGGATTGGGGGGCGGCGTACCCGCCAGAGGAGGACTGGGGGCGGCGGCTGCTTACCCGCTGGTGGTCAATGAACCACCACCGCCACCACCACCACCACCGGAGGGGGGTGGACTTGTTAGCCTTGGAGCCTCGCCTGGAAACACTATGTACATCTTTTTCCATAGAATGAACTGGCGCTTGACATCTCCAAGTCTTCTCTTCCCTTCGGGTGTAGCATAGTCAATCTCCAGGTCCTCAAACCCTTGGACTATGTCTTCCACCATGACACGAGCATAGCCATCTTCAATGGGGTTATTGTGGTGGAGTGCTCCAGGTGTACAGGGTAAAGCACTGGCGGTAGCTACCTTCGTGGAACATATGTTCCCCACTGGATAATGCAGATCACATTCTTTCATCTCCTTTACACCATCCACGGGGTAGTGAGGCTCCGGTGCACGAATCTCGATCGTTGGTGCATTAGCACCAGCCGAGGTAGCACTAGCCGGGGCCAGCAAGGGTGCATTAGCACTAGGCGGGGCTTCCGTGGAAGCCACGCTGCTTCTCCGCTGCTGGCTTCCGAGATCTTCATGCGGCCATGCAGCCAATCTTTCTTTTACTAGTTCATACACCATCTGCTTCACCTGATGGAGTTTCGATGCCAAGTGCCCCACAAGATCTGCATCCCGATCCATCTTTCTCTTACAGCTTCTGTAACCGTACGGGTCATCGTCCTGGGAGAATCCTACTTTCCACGGAATGGCGCCTTTCCCTCGTACACGTCCTGGGTGTTCAGGATTCCCGAGGGCAAATGTCAGCATGTCGTTCTCTCTATTGAACTTGATCTTCCCCTCTTGAGCTTGGGTCATTCCGTCAATAAGGGCTTGGGTGGGTTTAAACGCTTTCTTCCAGTGAACACACACCCCTGTCTCCGGGTCTAGCGATCCCCCATGCCCGTACCACCAGCTTTTGGCCCTTGGGTCCCATCCCTCTGTACCTAGAGGGATTCCTCGCGCCCTCAGGTCGTTTTCCATCTTCTCCCACTTAGGCTCCGAAAGGCGGTACCCTCCTGGCCCCATAATATGATTGTACTCTTTCTTAGCCGCATTTTCCTTATTTTTTCGATATTTCAATGAAATGCTCCGATTTCTTTTGCCTCACAAATTTTGGCCAATCATCTTTCAGTTTCTCATATTGTCCTTTGAAATCCGGAGTCTTGTTCTCGTTGACAAAGTCATGGGCTAAATTTTTCTTGAAGTTCCGGAATGCTTCGGCCATCTTCTTAAGTGTGAACTCTTTGACTAGCCTCCTCCTCTCACGTCCACCCGGAATCTCGTTACCCTGTTCATCGCGTTTGTTCAATTCCGGAGGTAGAATGAAATGTTCCATAAGCTTTCTCCAACAATCTTTTTTTGTTCTCTTGTCGACAAAATTGAAACCAAGACGTGCCTTCTTTGGCTCATTCCATTCCTGGATGGTGATCGGGACGTTGTCTCTAACAACGGCTCCGCATTGGTTGATCAACTTTGTGGAGTGTGATGTCTACGCACGGTTCTATTCCTGTAGACAATGTTGGGCCTCCAAGAGAAGAGGTTTGTAGAACAGCAGCAAGTTTCCCTTAAGTGAATCACCCAAGGTTTATCGAACTCAGGGAGGTAGAGGTCAAAGATATCCCTCTCAAGCAACCCTGCAATTACGATACAAGAAGTCTCTTGTGTCCCCAACACACCTAATACACTTGTCAGATGTATAGGTGCACTAGTTCGGCGAAGAGATAGTGAAATAAAAGTGATATGGATGAATATGAGTGGTAATAACAATCTGACATAAATATGGCAGCAAGTAAACATGCAGTAGAACAGTAAATAAACGGTGATTGGATATTTGGAAACAAGGCCTAGGGATCATACTTTCACTAGTGGACACTCTCAACATTGATCACATAACTGATTAAATAAATGCTACTTTCTACACTCTCTTGTTGGATAACAAACACCATTCATTGTGTAGGGCTACAAAAGCACACCTCAAGCCGGAGTGAACAAGCTCTACAACATCCGGAGTTCATATTAAAATAACCTCTAGAGTGCATAATAGACCGTTGCAATTTAGACCGAGTACTAACATAGCATACACACTGTCAACAATAGCTATGAAAGGGGGAATAGATCGCATCAATACTATCATAGTAATAGTTAACTTCATAATCTACAAGAGATTACAATCATAACCTACGCCAAGTATTACATGATGCACACACTGTCAACATTACATCATGGAGGAGGAATAGACTACTTTAATAACATCACTAGAGTAGCACATAGATTAATAGTGATACAAAGCTCATGATAACATAAAGATCACATGGGAGAGAGAGAGATGAACCACATAGCTACCGGTAGAGCCCTCAGCCTCGGGGGAGAACTACTCCCTCCTCATCATGGGAGTCAGCAACGGCGATGAAGATGGCGGTGGTGTCGATGGAGATGACTCCGGGGGCAATTCCCCATCCCGGCGGCGTGCCGGAACAGAGACTTCTGTCCCCCGAAACGGAGTTTCGCGATGGCGGCGGCGTCCCTGGAATCTTTATGGAGTTTCGTCAATTGGTCTAGGGTTTTCACGTCCCGAGGGATAATATAGGCGAAGAGGCGGCGCAAGGGGGTGCCTGGGGGGCCCACCCCATAGGGCGGCGCGCCCCCCTCCAGGCCGCGCCAGCCTATGGTCTGGGAGCCCTGGGCCTCCCCTCCGGCTCTCTTTCGGTGTTCTGGTCCGTCTCGGTGAAATATAATGTTTGGCCTTTGTTTCGTCGAATTCTGAGAATATTGCCCGAACAGCCTTTCTGGAACCAAAAACAGCAGAAAATAGGAACTGGCACTTCGGCATCTTGTTAATAGGTTAGTTTCGGAAAATGCATAAAAATGATATAAAGTGTATATAAAACATGTGAGTATTGTCATAAAACTAGCATGGAACATAAGAAATTATAGATACGTTTGAGACGTATCAGAGTGCTTTTGGGGCTCCAGCGGCTTGCCGATTGCACTGACAACCTCGATGGTATATGTTTCTCCTTGTTTCATCGTCTTGGTTTTGCCACGCTTTGTCGTACTCGATTTTTTCGATGATCCGGCCGAGGGCTAAAAAAGAAAGAGAGTCGCGCGCGTTAATACATATATATTCAAATCAGTAAGTTTGTATCACCAGAGGCTCAATGTATATATATACCTCGCCGGAGGTGGTTGCTACTTGCAATTCGAGATCGTCGTTTATCGATGGCTGACCTCCATTGACAATGTTCGTTGCTTCATCATCACCTCGTTGACGACCTTCATCTTCACCGTCAAGGTTTAGATAAGAAGATACATCCTCTTCTTCATCTTGTTCGGTCGGCACATAAAGAACATCGCCGTTTATGATTCCCATTATATGTTCTTTAGCATCCGGATCATAGTGTTCCATAATCGGGTCAGCTCTATCGTCCGACATATGTCAGTGCTGAAAACATGTAGTAAAAACTAATTAATTAAGTGAAGAAGGGGGCGGTGTCGGTGGCGAAAGGGGGGCGGTGGCGGTGGTGAAAGGGCGGTGGCGGTGGCGAAAGTGCGGTGGTGAAAGGGGGTGGTGGCGAAAGGGCGGCGGCGGTGGCAAAAGGCGGTGGCCCTCGTCACCCCCTCCGTATATGCGCGGGGTCGGTGTGCATGTTTCTCTCTCTCTCGCAAAAAAAAAAAAAAAACCGCGCGTATACGGAGGGCGGTGAGGGGGGCGGCGCGTCGCCGTCACCGCCCCCCGTATACGGATGGGGTACCGGTTCCGTTTTTGCTAACATTTTCGTTAAGTTTTTGCTAACCAGAGTGCAGGCCTCTCTCCTCTCCTCTCCTCTCTCTCTCAGAGCGCGCGGCGGCGATGCAGAGCAGCGGACGACGGCACACGTGTGCACGGTGTCGCGGTGGCCCCGGTCGACAGCGACGACGCGCAGGAGAAGCGACAGGAGAGGCGACGGCGGTTGACGGCGACGACGTACATGAGGGCGGCGTCGAGGGCGTGTGCGGTCGTCGGCGTCAAGAGGGAAGTGTGCACCGTGTTAATATTTTTGTTAAGTTATTTTGTTAAGTTATTTTTGTTAAGTTATTTTGTTAAATTATTTTTGTTAAGTTATTTTTTTGTGAAGTTAAAAAAACAAAAAAAAGTGTGATGATCGAGAGGGGCGCCGTGTACTGTGGCGCGCCCCTCTTTCCCGCGGCGCGGTGGACGGCGGCGGCGGCCGGCACGCGCGTGGTGTGCGGCGGCGTGGTGTAGCGGCGGCGCGCGGAGAGGCGGAGGCGTTCAGCGGCCGGCGCGGGAGAGGCGGAGGTTCAACGTCGCGGAGAGGCGGCGACGCACGGGGCGGCCAGGCGCGGAAGAGGAGAGTTCGACGGCGGCGGCGGCGGTCGTCGAGGGTGTCGAGGGCGTCGAGGGCGGCGGTCGTCGAGGGCGGCGTGGTGTAGCGGCGCGCGCGGAGAGGCGGAGGCGTTCAGCGGCCGGCGCGGAGAGGCGGAGGTTCGGCGTCGCGAGAGGCGGCGACGTACGGGGCGGCCAGGGCGCGGAAGAGGAGAGTTCGACCGCGGCAGCGGCGGTCGTCGAGGGCGGCGGCGGCGTCGGTCGTCGAGCGGAGCAGCCTGCCGGCATCAACGAGGAGAGGTCGCGCGAGAAGTGAACCGCCATGGTGGCTCGCGAGGTATTTATATCTCTCGACCTTTAGCCTTTAGTCGCGGTTGGTCACACCAACCGCGACTAAAGGTGTTTTCGCCCGAATTCCAGCTGTTTCCGCGGAAGGACCCTTTAGTCGCGGTTGGCCTGGCCAACCGCGACTAAAGGTCTTTTGCAAAATTCTTTTCATTTCTAAATGTTAAAAATACTAATAATATATAAAAAAATTCAAAAAAATAAAATTAATTCATTTCAAAATGTTAAAAATACAAATAATATATCAAAAAATTCAGAAAAATAAAACTAATTCATTTATAAATGTTAAAAATACAAATATATCAAAAAAATCAGAAAATAAAACTAATTCATTTCTAAATGTTAAAAATACAAATAATATATCAAAAAATTCAGAAAAATAGAACTAATTCATTTCAAAATGTGAAAAATACAAATAATATATCAAAAAATTCAGAAAAATAGAACTAATTCATTTCAAAATGTTAAAAATACAAAGAATATATCAAAAAATTCAGAAAAATCAAATTTCTTCCCTCATCTGTTTTCCCGCCTCCTGTCTTCCCGCCTCCTGTCTTCACGCATCCCGCTTCCCACAAGTTCTTCCCCGCCGCCTCTGTCTTCCCGCGCCCCTGTTCCCGCCAGTTCTTCCCGCCTCTGTCTTCCCGCCATTTCTTCCCGCATCTGTCTTCCCGCCTCTATCTTCCCGCCACTTTCTTAGATGATACAAAACCACCTTTAGTCCCGGTTGCACCCACCAGCCGGGACTAAAGGTTAGATGACCAGCTCTGGATTCCTCTTCTTCCCGCCATTTCTTCCCTGTCTTCCCGCCTCTTTTTTGCCGCCTCTTTCTTCCCTCCACTTTCTTCCCGCCTCCTGTCTTCCCGCTCCCATTTTTCCCGCCATTTCTCACTACATATATGTAGCCCGGCTTGGCCAGCATTATCACATATCTACAATCTTTCATCACTCTCTCATGGCTTCCACCGTACCCACTCTAACCTACCAGCAGGTGGAGGAACTTTGCGCCTCGAACTACCTTTGCCCACCGGGCTACCGCGTCCCCGCCGGCTGGAGCCTGAGCGTCGGAGGCATGCCGGTCCCTCCCGTCCCTCAGGGTACTGTGCGCCGGGCGGCCATCACGAACCACTACTACCTCGACCTCACGCCGGAGCAGCGGATGAATCCCCGTTGGCATCCCGATAACCAGCATACTTGGGGTGCCTTCTTCATCAATCGGCGTGAGAGGGCGCTCGCCAGGTATGAGGAGGACGGTCTGCCTCCTGGGATCTTCCACGAGGCCGGCCATCGGCTATGGTGGTACGGTCGGACTCTACAGAGCATCATGGACTACATCACGGCCGGCGATATCCCCCGCCTGCGCTACCCTCAGTTCGAGCCACGAGCGCCGCCCGACGATAGCGACGATGGCAGCGACGACGACAACAACTTAGAAGGCGGCGACTACCAGTACAATGGCGGCGACTATGAAGACTACGAGTATGCATATTATACGCCTAGGCAGGAGTATGACTAAGTCCAATCATCACGAGACAAGATGTAACTTCAATGGCGAACACTCAAAGTGTTCATCATATCAATCATATGATTCAAGCTCTACCTTTCGGTATCACGTGTTTCGAGACCATATCTGTACATGCTAGTATCGTCAAGGCAACCTTAGTATCCACGTGTGCAAAACTGGCTTGCACCCGTTGTATACACTTGTTGAATCTATCATACCCGATCATCACGAGATGTTTCGAAATGACAAGTATTAGTAACGGTGCTACTAAGGATGAACACTTTATTATCTTGATATTTTAGTGAGAGGGATCATCTTATAAAGCTACCGTCGGGATCTAAGCAAAATAAGATGCATAAAAAGGATTAACATCACATGCAATTCATATGTGATATGATATGGCCCCTTTGTCTTTGCGCCTTTGATTTTCATCTCCAAAGCACGGACATGATCTCCATTATCAACGGGCATGATCTCCATCATCGTCAGCGTAGCGTCAAGGTCAATGGCGCCGTCTTCATGATTGTTCTCCCATGTAGCAACTATTACAACTTCTTTGAAATACTACTCAACATGAAATTTAAAGACAACCATAAGGCTCCTGCCGGTTGCCACAATACAATAATGATCATCTCATACATATTCATCATCACATTATGGCCATATCACATCACCAAACCCTGCAAAAACAAGTTAGACGTCTCTAATTTGGTTTGCATATTTTACGTGGTTTAGGGTTTTCGAGTAAGATCTAATCTACCTACGAACATGAACCACAACAGTGATACTAGTGTTGTCAATAGAAGAGTAAATTGAATCTTCACTATAGTAGGAGAGACAGACACCCGCAAAGCCACTTATGCAATATAAGTTGCATGTCGAGCGTGGAGAAAATCTCATGAACGCGGTCATGTAAAGTTAGCCCGAGCCGCTTCATCCCACTATGCCACAAAGATGCAAAGTACTCAAACTAAAGACAACAAAGCATCAACGCCCACAAAACAATTGTGTTCTACTCGTGCAACCATCTATACATAGACACGGATCTGATACCACTGTAGGGATTCGTAGCATAGAAAACAAAAAATTTCCTACCGCGAGAACGCAATCCAAGCCAAGATGCAATCTAGAAGACGGTAGCAACGAGGGGATGAACGAGACTAACCCTTGAAGATTTCCAAAGCCTACGAGATTAGATCTCGTTGTTGCAGAAGACGATCACTTGCCGCTTTCAAAAGCGCATAGAAGATCTTGACGGTGCCACAATCGGGCAGCACCTCCGTACTCGGTCACACGTTCGGTGTTGATGAAGACGACGCCCTTCTCCCCATTCCAGTGGGTAGCGGAAGTAGTAGCTCCTCCTTGAATCCCGGCAGCACGACGGCGTGGTGGCGGTGTTGATGGAGATCTCCGGTGGAGCTTCGCTAAGCATTTGCGGGAGTGGTGGAGGAGGAGGGGGTGGCTAGGGTTTGGGGAGAGGGGGTGGCCGGCCACTAAGGGGTGCAGCCAAGGTGGCTTTGGTGTGGCCGCCCCCCTCCCCTTGCTCCTCATTATATAGGTGGAACCCCCAAGTGTTGGACTACAAGTCTTCGAATAAGACCCAAACCCAAAACCTTCCATGTGTAGGGAAACCTACCCAAGGTGGGATTCCCACTTGAGGTGGGATTCCCACCTTTCCATGAGGGGGGTGTGATACGTCTCCGACGTATCGATAATTTCTTATGTTCCATGCCACATTATTGATGATATCTACATGTTTTATGCATACTTTATGTCATATTTATGCATTTTCCAGCACTAACCTATTAACGAGATGCCGAAGAGCCGATTCTTTGTCTGCTGTTTTTGGTTTCAGAAATCCTAGTAAGGAAATATTCTCGGAATTGGACGAAATCAACTCCCAGGGGCCTATTTTCACACGAAGCTTCCAGAAGACCGAAGGGAAGACGAAGTGGGGCCACGGGGCGCCGCCACACTAGGGCGGCGCGGCCCCAGGGGGGGCCCGCGCGGCCCTAGCGTGTGGGGCCCCCGTGTGGCCCCCTGACCTGCCCTTCCGCCTACATATAGTCTTCGTCGCGAAACCCCTAGTACCGAGAGCCACGATACGGAAAACCTTCCAGAGACGCCGCCGCCACCAATCCCATCTCGGGGGATTCAGGAGATCGCCTCCGGCACCCTGCCGGAGAGGGGAATCATCTCCCGGAGGAGTCTACACCGCCATGGTCGCCTCCGGAGTGATGAGTGAGTAGTTCACTGTAACAACCCAAAAATTTCAAAACAAACAAAATGAATTTCCCTAGTTCCAAATTTTGGAACCAACAAAAACTTTTATTAAAACTAAGATTGATACATATAGATCTGGTTTAAATCTTGTGTTTTGCCATGATGAGTGTTATTATGCTTATGTGCTAAACCCTAAAACCCTAAAGTGATCAAGTGAAGGTCACCAACCCAATAAAATAAAAGAGAAAGAAATCAAATAAGAAAAACCTTAAACCCTAATCTTCTCCAAAAATCATTTGGATTTATTTTGAGAAACCAAAATAAAATAAAAAGACATATGGGGGCATATAGCCCTAATAGGTAAATCTTGAACCCTACCTTTATTCTTTATGCTAAATGGTGGTGAACCCTTGTGAACCCCACTAAACCCTAAACCTCACCCCTCTTTTCACCACCCTAGTTAAATTAAAATAAAAGGAAATTAAATAAGAAAGAGGCATATGTGCCTATGGCTATATTTATAAATCTTTACCCTAGACCTTTCCACTTTGTTTAAAGGTTTGGAAAACCTTCACACCCCTTACCTAGTACCTATCAAACCAATTCCAAGTTGAAACCAAAGAAAATAAAAAGAAACTAAAAATGCCATAGAGGCATATGAGAGTAAAATGCGAATTTGTGAATTTGAGAAGATTGACCCTAGGACTTGTTGTGAATGGTTGGATCACTTCCATATGCCATTTCAACACTCAACAACATCAATTGGGTCAAGCCAAGTCAAATTGAAAATCAAATGCAACATATGCATAGAGGCATATGTGACACATAGCCATTTCACCAAACTTTGACCTATGACTCTAAACCTTGACCAAATGATGGGAAACCATCTCTCAACCTAATATAACACTAAATTGACCCTAACCCATGTCCAAGTGAAGCAAGGGGAACAAATTACAAAAATAATAAAATTTGAACCTCACCTCTTATGTGTTAAGGTCAATTTTGCAAATCTTTGATCAAGCCCTTTTGAAATGGATTCAATGGTTGGGAAATGTTTCTAAACTAATAAGAACCACTTTAGAGTCAACAAAAGTCAACTCAAATGGGGAGAAATCAAATGATGAGAAAATCCCCTTTTTACTCACATACACACTTAGCCAAATTTGCAAAATCTTCAACCAAGGCCACCAATGCTTGATCTATTTGCTTGTAGAATACTTATATATGATAAACTAACACAATTGCATCAATAAAACCAGAATCAAACCAAAGGAAATCTCAAAATCTTCACACATATGATAATGGTCATATGTCACCAAAATATTTTCTTCACTACTTTACCCCTCTGGTTTTCTCTATTCTTAAACTAAACTTGGTCAACTATGACCATGTCATCCAAGACCATGTCAAGGTCAACAACTTCCATGTTGACCATCCCTGCTGAAGTTGACCAGGTTGACCAGTAGAGAATTGCCAAGTGGAGACTTTGAATTAAAGAGAAGATGATCCACCTTTTGAAACTTTGCAAATCTTCACCAAAATGAACACCACCACCACCATTATATCTCTATGATTATATAAATGAGATCCACCAAAGGAATTTTCAAAATTTGAAAACTTTTCTCTTTCGGCCATTTTCACAAACACCTTGCAGGCAGTGTATAAACTTGAGCCCATGCTGGATTTTTGGTTGGACTTGGTCCAACCCTGGCCCTCCTCAGATGCTCTGGCATCTCCTCTCACCTCACTGCATCAATGCCACCACCTGCAAGCACCTCCACTTGACCAAGTGACACGGGCATGACCATGCCGTGGCTTGGCATGGCCACCCCATGCCATTCCTCTCCCCTCTCACCTCAACGACGGGCCATCATGTCCTGGACGCTCCTCGTGCTCTCCTGGACCAGCCCTTGCCCTCCCTTGGTCAAACCGATGCTTGCACACGCCAGCAGCCGCGTGCCCAGACGCGCCCAGAGACACCCCGTGGCTCGCCAGGACGCGCACGATGGCATCCCTGGACGCGACAGGACGCCGCTGTGCCCCATCGCCTCACGCCTCCCCTCACTCTCCCCATGCGCACGTCGACTCACCACGGTCCCCTCTACCTCCTGGACATCGCCATTGGCTCGCCAGAGCCCTGTCACCGTCGCCATGGACGACGACCACCCGCCACGGGCACCGGAATGCGAGGACGATGACGATCGCCACAGACCGCCATTTTCTGCGCCGTCAAGTCCCACACACCCACAATGACGTCGCCTACCCGCTTGCGTCAGCTCCCAACCCTCTTGACCACTGTATCGCCGTCGTCACCCTGGACATGCTCACACCCCTCGGCCTCGACCGCCAGCTATAAAAGGAGGCATCCCCGCACCTAGCTCTCCACACCAAACTTGCTCTCCTCCTTTTTCTCAAGCTCCTCGTCCACTCGCCTTGCTCGATTAGCCTTCGCCGCCGTCCAATTTGACCACCGGAGCCCGCGGAGGTGCTGAGAAGGGCGCCGCCGTTGCAGCGCACCCCCGGCGACGCCACTGCTACCATCGGCTTCCCCTTCCTCGACAACGTCTTCTCCGCGCCTCGCCGACCCTCGCCGCGCCGCCGGTAAGCCGTCGCCCCCCTGCCTGCATCGCCGGTGACCTCCCCTCTCGCCGGAGACGAAGCCGTCTCTGGTCCGTTCGATCTCCGTCTGATCGTGCGGTTTAGATCACGCATACCGGTTCGCCGTTTAAAACCCGCTGACGTGTGGTCCCCGCACTGTCAGTCGGCCCGTTGCGTGGACGCGCTACTGGGCCGGCCCACCTTCCTTTTTCCCTGCACAGCCCGTTTACTTTCCCGCCCCCGTTTGAATTCAAACTTGTTTATTTCTTTTTATTTAATTTGCAATCTGATGCTAGTTTCAAAATTTAATAGGGACAAATCTACTGAGCCAACTTTTACAAATTTTATATATTTAGAAAGCTCATGAAAGGCCCCATCCAACCACACTGGATTCAAATCAAAATATGTTGTAGAATTTGAATAGTAAAAATAACAAAGCAGTAACTTTTCAAACAACAAACAATGATTAAAAATCAACCCTTTTGAATTTTGAGGTGTTTCAAACTCTCATAATTCACTTTTCAAATACTCTAATTGATTATGTAAAAATATGATATGGGTACTGTATATGATCATGGGTTAGAATCAAATAATGGCTATGTAGCCATTACTAGCCCATTTAAAATTTTTCCAAATTTAAGATTTCAAATCTATGAGGTGTAGCACCTCATTTAAATCATCTTCTTAAGTTGTATGAAGTAGTGTGATAACCCTGGTTGCTTGGTCTCATAATTGCTCATTTAAGAATATTAAATGTTTGCCATAGTAGCATTTAAATTGTCCCAACAAATTATTAAATCTTATGGGAGTGTTTCTCTCATTTAAATATTGTCATGAACAATTCAAAATGAGGTTGAGACTCTGGTCATTTAGGTCTCACATGAATTGTTGATGATATTAAATCTTTACCATGTTAGGATTAAAAGGTATGAGGTGTTCACCTCATTTAAATCATTTTCTCAAATGATAAGTATGAAGAGGTTGACTTTGGTCAACCTAGGTCATATATTGTCCATGAGAGGAAATTATTTCTCTAAGTAATTAAAAGTAACACCTTAATTAGTATGAGAGGAAATTATTTTTCCTAAATAAGAAAACAACACATTTACCCACTTAATAGTAATGAGTGATGCTAGTTTACTTGTGTAAATTATATGAGGTGTTCCACTTCATTTAAATCTTGTCCCAAGTACTTTCATATGAAGTTTGAACCCCTGGTCAAATACTCTCACCTGAAATACTTGGAGATTTTAAATCATAATAGGCATTATTAAATGGTATGAGGTATCCCTACCTCATTTAAATCATTTTCTCAAATGATGATGATGAATGGTTGACTTAGGTCAACATAGATTCATGTGTGATGGTTTGAGAAATTAAATCATAAAGAAGATTCAATGAGAGGAAATTATTCCTCAAGAACTATATGGAAACTATCTTTTACATATAAAATGAGAGGAAATTATTCTTCCTCAAAGCAAGACCACCAATGCACCAAATTGTATTAATTGTGTGAATAGAATAGTTTGTGTGAATATATGTGATGTTTGGAATAGCCAATAAATTGTTTGGTGATTGTATCCTCGTATTCGTATTTTAGACGCTAGTACCAAGGAGTATCAAGAGGAGGAGGAAGTCTACTTTCAAGGAGAAGAAGACCACTTTGATCACCTCAACCAAGGCAAGCTATATTATTGCAAGCTAACACCATTGCAAGCTAATATTCTTGCTAAGTGCAAGGCTCTACAAGAGCAAGGCACCACCACTTTTTACTTTATGATTATGACCCTATTTCCCAGTTTTACTTTACAAGCTTTATTTACTTTTGTTTTATCAAAGTACTTTTTGATTTATGATTCACTTGGTTAGTATTAGATTAGCACAAGAGTATCAAAGTTAGCCTAGAGGCAAAGCAAAATACTTAGCACCCCTCATCCTTAGATGCTAGTGCTAAATTGAAAATGACTACTCTAGTTGGGAACTTGTGAAATGAAATGACTTTGAAAACCTTGGAATGGTGAGTCATTCTATTGAAAGATTTTGAAGGTGAATATGACTGGTGAATGACTTGGTGAATTTTAACAAAACTGATGGTTGGGTTCGGATGCGATACCATTCCAACTTTCCAAGTACCCCCACAATACCTGATATGGGTAGGGCTTAACTAAAAGTTTATGTATCTTAGTATGGGTTCCCTCTAAACAAGCGTCATCGGGGTTATGCTGGAGGCTGCCTCTACAAAAGTGAAGTGATATGAAATGACGTGAAATGAGGTGAATGTCCGGCCCAAGCCCTGTGCAGTTCCCAGGCTGACAGTTTGTCTTCACTGGGAGGCCAAGCTCATGGGGAGAGGTGCCTATACTAGGGTATGTAAATGAAAGGTTATGGTTGGTAGTCCGCACACGGAGTGTGGTAAATCAGGGCCAGTTAACCCTGACGGATTATTGCAAATGTTGTGGCACAAGTGTACGACCTCTGCAGAGTGTAGATCTATTCGAATAGCCGCGTCCACGGTTATGGACGGTTGGAAAGGCCATACTGTTCCGTCATCAGACCATTTTTTTCAAAATGTGACATGTGAAGGGTGACTTGTGACTTGAACTTGAAAAGGGTGACTTGTGACTTGAACTTGAAAAGGGTGAATGGTGAACTTGACTTGAATCACAACTGAGTTGTGGGAATGACACTAATGTTCTCACTTGAGTTAGTTAGCAAATGAAGAGGCTTTAACTAAATGTTTATGAAATAAAACTAGCTTTATGCAAATGAAACTAGAGCTTAGCATCCCCGTCCCTAGTTGATAATACTTACCTTAGTATTAGTTTGCGAGTACTTTAAAGTACTCATGGCTTTGTCCCTGGCTATTCAAATGGCCAGACTATGAAGAGGAGTACCAGAACCCGGAAGAAGGACAGCAGGACGTCTACGACAACTAGGATCACTCCTGACGTCAACAGTTGCCTGTGGAATAGATGGACTACTACTACGCTACTTCGCTTCCGCTATGTGTTTTGTAATTGATCAATAGATCATCTACTATTGTAATGAGACTGGATCATGTGATCCTTTGTTGTAAGACAATTACGATGTTGTAATGAATGATGTTCTGTGATATCAAATCTATTATGTCTCGCAAAAACAATATTCCTGGGATTGCGATGAATGGCATAATAGGCATCTGGATTTAAAAATCCGGGTGTTGACATTCACCCCTGGACTATGGGTCCATAGCAGTAGCTAGATGGTTGTCTTCTCCTCATTATGCTTCATTGTCGGGTCTTGTGAGCTGCCTAACATGATCAAGATCATCTATCTGTAATGCTATATGTTGTGTTTGTTGGGATCCGATGGATAGAGAATACTATGTTATGTTGATTATCAATCTATCTATGTGTTGTTTATGATCTTGCATGCTCTCCGTTACTAGTAGAGGCTTTGGCCAAGTTGATACTTGTAACTCCAAGAGGGAGTATTTATGCTCGATAGTGGGTTCATGTCTCTATTGAATGCGGGGAGTGACAGAAACCCCTAAGGTTGTGGATGTGCTGTTGCCACTAGGGATAAAACATTGATGCTATGTCCGAGGATGTAGTTATTGATTACATTACGCACCATACTTAATGCAATTGTCTGTTGTTTGCAACTTAATACTGGAAGGGGTTCGGATGATAACCTGAAGGTGGACTTTTTAGGCATAGATGCATGCTGGATAGCGGTCTATGTACTTTGCCGTAATGCCCAATTAAATCTCACAATACTCATCATATCATGTATGTGCATTGTCATGCCCTCTCTATTTGTCAATTGCCCAACTGTAATTTGTTCACCCAACATGCTATTTATCTTATGGGAGAGACACCTCTAGTGAACTGTGGACCCCGGTCCATTCTTTTACATCGAATACAATCTACTGCAATACTTGTTCTACTGTTTTCTGCAAACAATCATCATCCACACTATACATCTAATCCTTTGTTACAGCAAGCCGGTGAGATTGACAACCTCGCTGTTTCATTGGGGCAAAGTACTTTGGTTGTGTTGTGCAGGTTCCACGTTGGCGCCGGAATCCCTGGTGTTGCGCCGCACTACATCTCGCCGCCATCAACCTTCAACGTGCTTCTTGACTCCTACTGGTTCGATAAACCTTGGTTTCTAACTGAGGGAAACTTACTGCTGTACGCATCACACCTTCCACTTGGGGTTCCCAACGGTCGCGTGCTGTACGCGTGTCAGGGTGGCCGGCCACCTTGGTGGAGTCCCTCCGGGACTCCGCCTTCCAAAGTGATTTCTTCCGGACTTATCTAGAACCTTCTAGAACCTTCCATAAATGCACCGGATCATTTCCAAACTTATAAAATGACTTCCTAATGACCCACAAGTATAGGGGATCGCAACAGTCTTCGAGGGAAGTAAAACCCAAATTTATTGATTCGACACAAGGGGAGGTAAAGAATACTTATAAGCCTTAACAACTGAGTTGTCAATTCAGCTGCACCTGGAAAAGCACTAGTAACAGGGGTGATGTGAAAGCAGTAGTAATATGAGAACAATAGTAACAGTAACACAACAGCAGTAGCAGTAATACAGAGGCAATGGCACCGGAAAATAGTTGATACTACTTCCAATGACATATACAACAAGTATATGATGATGAAAGATGGACCGGGGTTCCCAGCTATCTTCACTAGTGGTAACTCTCCAATAACAAGTGACAAGTGTCGGGTGAACAAATTACAGTTGGGCAATTGATAGGATTGAAATAGCATTAAGACAGAACATCAAGATTATTAATCATATAGGCATGTTTTCCATATATAGTCATACGTGCTCGTAATGATAAACTTGCATAACATCTTTTGTCCTACCAGCCGGTGGCAGCCGGGCCTCAAGGGAATCTACTGGCAATTAAGGTACTCCTTTTAATAGAGCACCGGAGCAAAGCATTAACACTTGGTGAAAACATGTGATCCTCATATCACAGCCTTCCCCTCCGGTTGTCCCAATTTCTGTCACTTTGGGGCCTCGGGTTCCGGACAGCAATATGTTCAAACAACTTGTAGATACAATCTAAGAAATAATTATAGAGCTTAAATCTAAGATCATGCCACTCGTGCACTAGTGACAAGCATTAAACACAACAAGATTGCAGCAACAATAATTTCACAAACTTTATAGATAGACTAATCATAATGTATCATCCATCGGATCCCAACAAACACAACACCGATTACATCAGATGGATCTCAATCATGTAAGGCGGCTCATGAGATCATTGTATTGAAGTACATGGGAGAGAGAGTACCAAATAGCTACAGCTAGAACCCGTAGTCCATGGGGGAACTACTCACGAGCATGATGGAGGCGATGGCGTTGATGGAGATGGCTTCCGGGGGCACTTCCCCATCCCAGCGGCGTGCCGGAACAGAGATTCTGTCCCCCGAAATGAAGTTTCGCGATGGCGGCGGCGCCCCTGGAGTCTTTCTGGAGTTTCGTCAATTCGTATCGCGTTTTTAGGTCGAAAGGGTTTTTATAGGCGAAGAGGCGGCGCAAGGAGGCGCCTGGGGGGCCTACCCCATAGGGCGGCGTGCCCCCCTCCAGGCCGCGCCGGCCTATGGTCTGGGGGCCCCAGGCCTCCCCTCTGACTCTCCTTCGGTGTCCTGGTCCGTCTCGGTGAATTATGATGTTTGGTCTTCGTTTCGTCGAATTCCGAGAATATTGCCCGAACAGCCTTTCTGGAACCAAAAACAGCAGAAAACAGGAACTGGCACTTCGGCATCTTGTTAATAGGTTAGTTCCAGAAAACGCATAAAAACATTATAAAGTGTGAGCAAAACATGTAGGTATTGTCATAAAACAAGCATGGAACATCAGAAATTATAGATACGTTGGAGACGTATCAAGCATCCCCAAGCTTAGTTCCTGCTCGCCCTCGAGTAGGTAAACGATAAAAAGAATAATTTCTGTAGTGACATGCTACTTGCATAACCTTGATCATACTATTGTAAAGCATATGAGATGAATGAAGTGACTCAAGGCAATGATCTATAATTGCTAACAAATAGATAACATATAGCAAAACTTTTCATGAATAGTACTTTCAAGACAAGCATCAAAAGTCTTGCATAATAGTTAACTCATAAAGCAATAGATTCAAAGTAAAAGCATTGAAGCAACACAAAGGAAGATTTAAGTTTCAGCAATTGCTTTCAACTTTCAACATACATATCTCATGGATAATTGTCAACACAACGTAATATGATGAATGCAAATAAGCAAGTATGTAAGAATCAATGCACAGTTGACACAAGTGGTTGCTTCTAAGATGGAAGGAAATAGGTAAACTGACTCAACATAAAGTAAAAGAAAGGCCCTTCGCAGAGGGGAGCAGGGATTAAATCATGTGCTAGAGCTTTTCAAGTTTTGAAATCATATAGAGAGCATAAAAGTAAAGTTTTGAGAGGTGTTTGTTGTTGTCAACGAATGGTAATGGGCACTCTAACCCCCTTGCCAAACAGACTTTCAAAGAGCGGCTCCCATGAAGGACGTTATCTCTACCAGCAAGGTAGATCATCCCTCTTCTCTTTTGTTTACACATGTACTTTAGTTTAGTTTGTATTTATTTATGGATGACACTCCTCCCAACCTTTTCTTTCACAAGCCATGGCTAACCGAATCCTCGGGTGCCTTCCAACAATCTCATACCATGAAGGAGTGTCTATTTGCAAAATTAAGTTGCTTACTGATGAATCAGGGCAAAACATGTGAAGAGAATTATTAATGAAAGTTAATTAATTGGGCTGGGAACCCCGCTGCCAGCTCTTTTTGCAAAATTATTGGATAAGCGGATGAAGCCACTAGTCCATTGGTGAAAATCTGCCCAACAAGATTGAAAGATAAAACACCACATACTTCCTCATGAGCTATAAAACATTGACACAAATAAAAGATAATAACTTTTGAATTGTTTAAAGGTAGCACATTAAGTATTTACTTGGAATGGCAGAAAATACCACATAGTAGGTAGGTATGGTGGACACACATGGCATAGGTTTTGGCTCAAGGTTTTGGATGCACGAGAAGCATTTCCTCTAAGTACAAGGCTTTTGCTAGCAAGGTTGTTTGAAGCAAACACAAGTATGAACCGGTACAGCAAAACTTACATAAGAACATATTGCAAGCATTATAAGACTCTACACTGTCTTCCTTGTTGCTCAAACAATTTTACCAGAAAATATCTAGACCTTAGAGAGATCAATCATGCAAACCAATTTCAATAAGCTCTACGGTAGTTCTCCACTAATAGGTTTAAACTACATGGTGCAAGAGCTTAATCATGATCTACTTGAGAGCTCAAACCAATTGCCAAGTATCAAATTATCCAAGACAATATGAGGCATTTTCTGTTTCCAACCAAATAACAATAAATGCAACAGCTTCCAACTTTTGTCATGAACATGAAAGATGAAGAACACAAGTGTTCATATGAAAAACTGGAGCGTGTATCTCTCCAAAACAAGGATTGCTAGGATCCAAATTTATTCAAACACAAACAAAAATAAAAGCACACATACGCTCCAAGTAAAGCACATAAGATGTGACCGAATAAAAATATAGTTTCAATAGAAGAAACCTGATAAATTGTTGATGAAGAAGGGGATGCCTTGGGCATCCCCAAGCTTAGACGCTTGAGTCTTCTTGAAATATGCAGGGATGAACCACGGGGGCATCCCCAAGCTTTGACTTTTCACTCTTCTTGATCATATATCATCCTCCTCTCTTGACCCTTGAAAACTTCCTTCACACCAAACTTCTCATAAACTTCATTAGAGGGGTTAGAACTCAAAAAACTTTAATCCACTTTAGTCCTGTAGTGACACATTGAAAGAAACTCAATAAAACATTAGCTACAGCCCTCCACGTCTAGAAAGCCTTGCTTAAAGTCCACAAGAGACAATGCAAAAAACAGAGACAGAATCTGTCAAAACAGAACAGCCAGTAAAGACGAATTTTTAAGAGGTACTTCCGTTGCTCAAATCAGAAAACTCAAAACTAATGAAAGTTGCGTACATATCTGAGGATCACTCACGTAAATTGGAAGATTTTTCTGAGTTTCCTACAGAGAACCCTGCCCAAATTCGTGATAGCAAGAAATATGTTTCTGCGCAGAAATCCAAATCTAGTATCAACCTTCTATTAGAGACTTCACTTGGCACAACAATGCAATAAAATAAAGATAAAGAGAGGTTGCTACAGTAGTAACAACTTCCAAGACACAAAAAAACAGTAGCAAAATAAAGACATGGGTTATCTCCCAAGAAGTGCTTTCTTTATAGCCATTAAGATGGGCTCAGCAATTTTTAATGATGCTCACATAAGAAATAGGAGTTGAAGCAAAGGAGAGCATCAAAAAGCAAATTTGAATCATATTTAAGTCTAACCCGCTTCCTATGCATAGGAATCTTGTACACAACTAAATTCATGAAGAGCAAAGTGACAAGCATAGGAAGATAAAACAAGAGTAACTTCAAAATTTTCAGCATGTAGAGAGGTGTTTTAGTACCATGAAAATTTCTACAACCATATTTTCCTCTCTCATAATAATTTTCAGTAGCTTCATGAATAAACTCAACAATATAACTATCACATAAAGCATGTTTTTCATGATCCACAAACACATAATTTTTATCAAGCTCAAAAATAATGGGATTAAAACTTTCAAACCCACTTTTATCAGTAATATAACAAGATGATTGATCAATCTCAAGAGATATGGGACTGCTAGATAAAGTCAAGACTTCTCCAATCCCATTTTCATTAGTAGTACAATTAATATTATCAAGTAACATAGGACCATCATCTAGAGCTTTATCATATACATTTGCTACGCAAAACTCTTTAGTACCATGCATTTCGATATCAGGCGCAAACAAAGCATTATCATAAGATTTATCAAAGTAGCATGGATTATCATAGATAATAGTAGCATAATTATTATCACAAGTTTTACTCATAGGTAATATTTCAAGAGAATCCACAGGAACATAACATTCATCCTTCTTCGGTAAGCATGGAGGACAATCAAATAGTGTAAGAGATAAAGAGTTACTCTCATTAGAAGGTTGGCATGGGTAGCTAATCCATTCGTCCTCCTTTTGTTCATCCCTATCCTCTTCTTTTTCATCCAATGAGCTTTCAGGTTCATCAATTTCTTCTTCCACATGTTCCTGCAAATTGTGAGTGCATTCTTGTGCATTAATGAAAGATGGACCGGGGTTCCCAACTATCT
Organism: Lolium perenne; assembly: GCF_019359855.2. NCBI lineage: Eukaryota > Viridiplantae > Streptophyta > Magnoliopsida > Poales > Poaceae > Lolium > Lolium perenne. The sequence goes on along the minus strand of NC_067248.2, from coordinate 189,542,304 downwards.
TCACTAGTGGTAACTCTCCAATAACAAGTGACAAGTGTCGGGTGAACAAATTACAGCTAGGCAATTGATAGGATTGAAATAGCATTAAGACAGAACATCAAGATTATTAATCATGTAGGCATGTTTTCCATATATAATCATATGTGCTCGCAATGAGAAACTTGCATAACATCTTTTGTCCTACCAGCCGGTGGCAGCCGGGCCTCAAGGGAATCTACTGGCAATTAAGGTACTCCTTTTAATAGAGCACCGGAGCAAAGCGTTAACACTTGGTGAAAACATGTGATCCTCATATCACAGCCTTCCCCTATGGTTGTCCCAATTTCTGTCACTTTGGGGCCTCGGGTTCCGGACAACAATATGTGCAAACAACTTGTAGATACAATCTAAGCAATAATTATAGAGCTTAAATCTAAGATCATGCCACTCGTGCACTAGTGACAAGCATTAAACATAACAAGATTGCAGCAACAATAACTTCACAAACTTTATAGATAGACTAATCATAATGTATCATCCATCGGATCCCAACAAACACAACACCGATTACATCAGATGGATCTCAATCATGTAAGGCAGCTCATGAGATCATTGTATTGAAGTACATGGGAGAGAGAGTACCAACTAGCTACAGCTAGAACCCTTAGTCCATGGGGGAACTACTCACGGAGCATGATGGAGGCGATGGCGTTGATGGAGATGGCTTCCGGGGGCACTTCCCCGTCCCGGCGGCGTGCCGGAACAGAGATTCTGTCCCCCGAATTGGAGTTTCGCGATGGCGGCGGTGCCCCTGGAGTCTTTCTGGAGTTTCGTCAATTCGTATCGCGTTTTTAGGTCGAAATGGTTTTTATAGGCGAAGAGGCGGTGCAAGGAGGCGCCTGGGGGGCCCACCCCATAGGGCGGCACCCCCCCCTCTAGGCCGCGTCGGCCTATGGTCTGGGGGCCCCAGGCCTCCCCTATGACTCTCCTTCGGTGTCCTGGTTCGTCTCGGTGAATTATGATGTTTGGTCTTTGTTTCGTCGAATTCCGAGAATATTGCCCGAACAGCCTTTCTGGAACCAAAAACAGCAGAAAACAGGAACTGGCACTTCGGCATCTTGTTAATAGGTTAGTTCCGGAAAACACATAAAAACATTATAAAGTGTGAGCAAAACATGTAGGTATTGTCATAAAACAAGCATGGAACATCAGAAATTATAGATACGTTGGAGACGTATCACTTCCTATATAGGAATCTTATTCTCCGGACCATTCCGGAACTCCTCGTGATCTCCGGGATCCCATCCGAGACTCCGAACAAAATTTCGAACTCCATTCCATATTCAATATCTACTAATACGACATCAAACCTTAAGTGTGTCACCCTACTGTTCGCGAACTATGTAGACATGGTTGAGACCTCTCTCCGACCAATAACCAATAGCGGGATCTGGAGATCCATAATGGCTCCCACATATTTAACGATGACTTAGTGATCGAATGAACCATTCACATACGATACAGATTCCCTTTGTCACGCGATATTTTACTTGTCCGAGGTTTGATCATCGGTATCTCTATACCTTGTTCAACCTCGTCTCCTGACAAGTACTCTTTACTCGTACCATGGTATGTGGTCTCTTATGAACCATTCATATGCTTACAAGCTATTTAGACGACATTCCACCGAGAGGGCCCAGAGTATATCTATCCGTCATCGGGATGGACAAATCCCACTGTTGATCCATATGCCTCAACTCATACTTTCCGGATACTTAATCCCACCTTTATAACCACCCATTTACGCAGTGGCGTTTGATGTAATCAAAGTACCTTTCCGGTATAAGTGATTTATATGATCTCATGGTCAAAAGGATTAGGTAACTATGTATCGAAAGCTTATAGCAAATAACTTAATGACGTGATCTTATGCTACGCTTAATTGGGTGTGTCCATTACATCATTCATATAATGGCATAACCTTGTTATTAATAACATCCAATGTTCATGATCATGAAACTATGATCATCTATTAATCAACAAGCTAGTTATACAAGAGGCTTACTAGGGACTCATTGTTGTTTACATAACACACATGTATCAATATTTCGGTTAATACAATTATAGCATGGTATATAAACATTTATCATAAACACAAAGATATATAATAACCACTTTTATTATTGCCTCTTGGGCATATCTCCAACAATAGAACTGTTAAGCAGTATCAAAGGTTATTTGAATAAGTGTTTTTCAATGAAGGACCTTGGTGAAGCAGCGTACATTTTAGGCATCAAGATTTATAGAGATAGATCAAAACGCCTAATAGGGCTTTCACAGAGTACATACCTGGACAAGATTCTAAAGAAGTTTAGAATGGATGAAAGCAAGAAAGGGTTCTTGCCTATGTTGCCAGGTAAGGTCTTGAGTAAGACTCAAGGTCCGGCTACGGCAGAAGAAAGAGAGAGGATGAACAAGATCCCCTATGCCTCGGCAGTAGGCTCTATCATGTATGCCATGCTGTGTACTAGACCGGATATCGCACATGCTGTTAGTTTGACCAGCATATATCAGAGTGATCCAGGAATGGAGCACTGTACATCGGTCAAAAATATCCTGAAGTACTTGAAAATGACTAAGGATATGTTTCTTTGTTATGGCGGTGACCAAGAGCTCATTGTAACCAGTTACACCGATGCAAGTTGGAACACTGATCCTGATGACTCTAAGTCTCAGTCTGGGTATGTGTTTATACTGAATGGTGCTGTAGTGAGCTGGTGTAGTTCCAAGCAGTGCATGGTGGCAAAATCTTCAACTGAATCTGAATACATAGCGGCTTCGGAGGCTTCATCGGAAGCGGTATGGATGAAGAGGTTCATTGTTGAGCTTGGTGTGGTTCCTAGTGCATTGGACCCGTTAGTCATCTATTGTGACAACACGGGTGCCATCGCCAATGCACAAGAACCAAGGTCACACAAGAAGCTGAAGCATATCAAGCTGCGTTTTCATTCGATTTGTGAGTACATCAAAGATGGTGAAGTAGAGATTTGCAAAGTACACACATATCTGAATGTGGTAGATCCGTTGACTAAAGCTCTCCCTACGACAAAGCATGACCAACACTAGAATGCCATGGGTGTTAGGTACCTTACCATGTAATCTAGATTATTGACTCTAGTGCAAGTGGGAGACTCTTGGAGATATTGTTGGAGATATGCCCAAGAGGCAATAATAAAATGGTTTTTATAATATATCTTTGAGTTTATGATAATGTTTAGATACCATGCTATAATTGTATTAACCGAAACATTGATACATGTGTGTTATGTGAACAACAAGGAGTCCCTAGTAAGCCTATTGTATAACTAGCTTGTTGATTAATAGATGATCATCGTTTCATGATCATGAACATTGGATGTTATTAATAACAAGGTTATATCATTATGTGAATGATATAATGGACACACCCAATTAAGCGTAGCATAAGATCACGTCATTAAGTTATTTTCTATAAGCTTTCGATACATAGTTACCTAGTCCTTTCGACCATGAGATCATGTAAATCACTTATACCGGAAAGGTACTTTGATTACATCAAACGCCACTGCGTAAATGGGTGGTTATAAAGATGGGATTAAGTATCCGAAAAGTATGAGTTGAGGCATATAGATCAACAGTGGGATTTGTCCATCCCGATGACGAATAGATATACTCTGGGCCCTCTCGGTGGAATGTTGTCTAATTAGCTTGCAAGCATATGAATGGTTCATAAGAGACCACATACCACGGTACGAGTAAAGAGTACTTGTCAGGAGACGAGGTTGAACAAGGTATAGAGATACCGATGATCAAACCTCGGACAAGTAAAATATCGCGTGACAAAGGGAATCGGTATCATATGTGAATGGTTCATTCGATCACTAAAGTCATCGTTGAATATGTGGGAGCCATTATGGATCTCCAGATCCCGCTATTGGTTATTGGCCGGAGAGAAGTCTCAACCATGTCTACATAGTTCGCGAACCGTAGGGTGACACACTTAAGGTTTGATGTCGTTTAAGTAGATATGGAAATATGGAATGGAGTTCGAAGTTTTGTTCGGAGTCTCGGATGGAATCCAGGACATCACGAGGAGTTCCGGAATGGTCCGGAGAATAAGATTCATATATAGGAAGTCATATTCCAAGTTTGGAAATGATCCGGTGCATTTATGGCAGGTTCTAGAAGGTTCTAGAAAAGTCCGGAAGAAAGGAACTATGGAAGGTGGAGTCCCGGAGGGACTCCACAAGCTTGGCCGGCCAAACCCTAAGGGAGGAGTCCCAGGTGGGCTCCACCTGAGGTGGCCGGCCACCCCACCTCAAGGAAAGGTGGGAGTCCCACCTTGAGTAGGACTCCCCCCTTGAGTAGGTTTCCCACCTTTTGGAAGTTTTGGTGTTGGGGTCTTATTCGAAGACTTGGACTACAACTCTTGGGGCTTCCACCTATATAATGAGGGACAAGGGGAGGGTGGCCGGCCACTCTTGCCTCCAACCTTGGCTGCCCCCCTTTGTGGCCGGCGCCCAAGGCACCCCCTCTCCCCAAACCCTAGCGCCCCTCCTCCACTACTCCTCCCGCATATGCTTAGCGAAGCTCCACCGGAGATCTCCATCGACACCGCCACCACGCCGTCGTGCTGCCGGGATTCCGAGAAGGATCTACTACTTCTGCTGCCCGCTGGAACGGGGAGAAGGATGTCGTCATCAACACCGAACGTGTGACCGAGTACGGAGGTGCTGCCCGATTGTGGTGCCGTCAAGATCTTCTACGCGCTTTTGAAAGCGGCAAGTGATCGTCTACCGCAGCAACGAGAGCCTCCTCTTGTAGGCTTTGGAATTCTTCAAGGGTTAGTCTCGTTCATCCCCTCGTTGCTCCCATCTTCTAGATTGCATCTTGGCTTGGATTGCGTTCTCGCGGTAGGAAATTTTTTGTTTTCTATGCTACGAATCCCATCAGTGGTATCAGAGCCATGTCTATGCATAGATGGTTGCACGAATAAAACACAATGGTTTTGTGGGCGTTGATGCTTTTGTTGTCTTTAGTTTGAGTACTTTGCATCTTTGTGGCATAGTGGGATGAAGCGGCTCGGACTAACTTTACATGACCGCGTTCATGAGACTTGTTCCTCGTTCGACATGCAACTTGTATTGCATAAGAGGCTTTGCGGGTGTCTGTCTCTCCTACTATAGTGAAGATTCAATTTACTCTTCTATTGACAACACTAGTATCACCATTGTGGTTCATGTTCGTAGGTAGATTAGATCTCTCTCGAAAACCCTGAACCACGTAAAATATGCAAACCAAATTAGAGACGTCTAACTTGTTTTTGCAGGGTTTGGTGATGTGATATGACCATAATGTGATGATGAATATGTATGAGATGATCATTATTGTATTGTGGCAACCGGTAGGAGCCTTATGGTTGTCTTTAAATTTCATGTTGAGTAGTATTTCAAAGTAGTTGTAATAGTTGCTACATGAGGTGAACAACCATGAAGACAGCGCCATGGACCTTGATGCTACACCGACGATGATGGAGATCATGCCCGTTGATGATGGAGATCATGTCCGTGCTTTGGAGATGAAGATCGAAGGCGCAAAGACTAAAGAGCCATATCATATCACATATGAATTGCATGTGATGTTAATCCTTTATGCATCTTATTGTGCTTAGAACGCGACGGTAGCATTATAAGATGATCCCTCACATTAATAGCAAGATAATAAAGTGTTCTCCCCTCGTATGCACCGTTGATATAGTTCGTCGTTTCGAAGCATCTCGTGATGATCGGATGTGATAGACTCAACGTTAACATACAACGGGTGTAAGCCATGTTGCACACGCGGAATACTTGGGTTTGCTTGACGAGCCTAGCATGTACAGACATGGCCTCGGGACAACGGAAACCGAAAGGTTGAACATGAGTCATATGGATGATATGATCAACATGTTGATGTTCACCATTGAAGCTACATCATCTCACGTGATGATCGGTTTTGGTGTAGTGTATTTGGATCGTGTACCACTTAACAACTATGAGGGATGTTGTATTAAGTGGGATTTCATTAGTAATTAGATTAAAACATGAACTAATTATCATAAACATAGTCTGAGTATTATTTTGAATTAATTTTGTAGTATTGGCATCCGTTTTCTACCATGCGCTAGTCTTGTAATTGAGATAGAAATACTGTTAAAATCTGACAAGTAACTTTACGGACTGGTACCGTATTGTTAAAGAATCAAGAAATGATTAAGTCCTATTGCAAACTTTTAGTAAACCTCGCATTGTTGATTCAAAGAGCTATGGTTTCAATTAGTACCTAAAGTTATCTTGTCTCCATAAAAATTGAAGTTCAAATATGTTTGAAAAGTAAGGATCTGAAAATTTAGTTTTCGGAAATAATCAAGGTATGAGATATATGTGATATCTAAGACCTTATTGCAAGATGATAGAATATAATTTGGTGAGACTACATAAACTCATAAGTTTTATGGGAATGTATGAAGGTTGAAGACGCAAGGCGTCCCAATCCTCCAACTATTGGGGCACTAACAATATTCGCATATCCATGAAGTGATCGTCCTTAGTATGCACCGTTGCTAAGACTTGTCGTTTCGAAGCATCACGTGATGATCGGGTGTTATAGATTCTATGTGTGCATACAACGGGTGCAAGCCAGATTTGCACATGCGAATACTGAGGTTAAAACTTTACGAGCCTAGCATGTACAAACATGGTCTCGGAAAGTCGTCATGATATGATGGATAAGATTATGAGTGAAATTGTTCATCATATTAAAAGGTTACTAATAGTGAAATCCGAACGCTTGTCATATGATGATCAACTTCAAATTAGTAAGAACCTCAAGGTTATTGGTATTTGACCGACAAACCTAGAAGTTATTGATGTTGAAGTATTTTTCTGAATAATGGGGAAAGCTAAAAGAGAAACTACAAAAGATTATTGGCAGAAAGAAAGAAAAGACTAGAAAGTCTAGCTCAGGTGTATATAAATGATATACATGTTATGGATATATTCCTTGTTTGGTCACATGATGAAATTCTTGGGTATTTGTACCAGGTTGGTTGGTATGAGATGTCATACAATACAACGCAATACAAGAATACGATGGCCTAAGTGACTAATAAGGAATATGGTAATAATGCACGTCTGAAACATAATAAAGTGTTATCATGTTTGTCGTTGGCATTCTACCTAACCCTTAGAATTTATAATAAAGAACTTAATAATTGTTATTTTGCTCTGGTCAAATGAAAACAATGAGTTGTTCAAATTATGACATTACTCCATGTACGATGGATAAGTTATTATAAATCTTAATGGTGAAACACACACACATAATACTGACGCTAAAATACCATAAGGCAAATGATTTGAATTCCACTTATTTGTGGATCCGCCATTTAGGTCATGTTGGAAAGGAACGCATGAAGAAACTCCATGCAAATGGATTATTGGAGTCATTTGATTTTTGAATCATTTGGCGCTTGCAAATCTCTTCTAAAAAGAATGACTTAAGTACCGTTCATAGGCCAAGATTTGAACGGGCAACTAACTTAGTGGAAACATACATGATGATGTATATGGTTCACTGGGCATAGTTGTGTGCGGGAGATTCTTCTACTTCATGAAAACTTCAAACAATGAATTGAGTATATATATGTGGATATATTCGATAAGGAAGAAGTTTGAAACATTTGAATGGATTCAAATAAATTTCAGCATGAAGTGGAAATCATCGTAATAGAAAAGTCAAATATCTATGATTGGATCATAGTGGAAATATTTGAATTACTAGTTTTAGCGAACATCTAAGAGAGTTATGAAATTGTTCTACAACTCACGTTTCTTGGAGTATCATAGTGATGATGGAGTATCCAAGACATGTATCCAAACCTTGTTGGGTCAATGATGAGATAATATATTGATGCCATTATATTTTTGTGGATTATGCTTTAGAGACTACCGCTTTTACACTAAATAGAGCATCATCATGATCCGTTGAAATGACACCATACAAGTTATGGCATGGGTATAAACCCTAATAGTCCTTTCTTTAAATTTTGGTCTAAGATATTACAACCAAAAACGGATGAATGTCTTTGTTGGTCATTCCAAAGAATTGATTGGGAATTCTTTCCACTATGAAGTAAAAGACAAAAGTGTTTGTTAATGTTACTTGCTTATTTCCAAGAAATTGTTTTCTAGCGAAGTATTTGAGTGGGAGGACAATAGAACTTGATAAGGTTTATGAACCTGAGCATAATGATCAAAGTAGCGCAGCATCGGAAATGGTTCCGGAAGCGGCCACGGCGATCATGGCTCCCATGACTACAAAGTGTTTTAGCCATGAAGATCGAAGTATATATTGAACCTTGTAGGTATGGTTTACTTTGTGATCAAATAATGATTTGTGAACAAAGGATTGATTTTGAACAATGATAAACCAACATTAAACAAAGAAGTTATGATGGGCCCTGACTCCGTTAAAATTGCTATACGCCATGAAATCCAAGATAGATGAATACTTTTTGAAAGTAAATGGATTTATGAAATTGATGGACTTGGATGTAATATCATTGAAGAAGCTCGACTTGTCGAAAAGTTGTTTACGACAATGTTTAAAGAGTTGACTACGATAAGATTAGATCTTCTGTAGCAATGCTATAGTCTATGTGGATTATTCTAGTAATCGCTACATATTTCTTTTATGAGATATGATAGTAGGATGGCAAAATAGATTACTTAACAGAAGTGTGTATTAAAGGTGTATACAAGATACAACCAAGAGTTTTGCTAGTCCGTGGAATACTAGATAAGTATACGAACTTCAATTGGATGAAATAAGTATCGCAGAGTTGGAATCTTCACCAGATGAAATAGTCAAAGAGTTTTTGATTTCATTAGAGACGATGAAGAGGCTTGCATTTGCAAGAAATTAAGTGGGAGCGCTGAGACATATTTATAATACTTTATGTAGATGACATATAGTTGGTTATAAATGATGTAATTATATACTTGATTAAAAGGTTTCATTGAGAATTAACTTTAATGAAAGGATATGGATTGAAACATATTTAGTGTCAAGATCTATGAAGATAGATTGAAACACATAATAAGTTCAAGTCAAAGTACATAGAATGGATATTGAAGTAGTTCAATATAGAAATATTAAGAAGGAGTTCTTTTCATGCGAAGGTTTAACAAGACTTGAGTGTAATTGACACTCAATGAGTAAAAACACATGAGTGATTTTAGATCACGAATAATATGTACAAAATCAGATGTCCTATACTCTAAAGAGTTAGGAGCATATACCAGAATGATTCATGTGATGATCATTGGACAAACAGTAAGAATATCCCTGTGCGCTTTAGAAGAACCAAGGATACATATATAGTTTTATATGGGGTAATGACAAACAAATCGCTGTAAGGTATTGCACCGGTATTTGTTTGGTCACATATAAAAATAAAAATTCAAATCTCAATTAGACTAAGTGTTGTTTAAAAGGTAGCACAATACTAGATTTAGAAGAGTTCTAAATATTGTGACGGATTCTACAAATGAAGGCATAGTATGTCATTGTTTTGACAATGACTGAGGATGTTTAAGTCGAAGAGTTCTTGGAGAACTTGGTGTAGTTCCGATAGTGTCAGAACTTTGAAGCTATATTGTGTATGACAATATTAGTGACATATTTCAGACCGCAGAATTAAGGTTCCACCAGAGGACTGAACATATAAGAATAATGCCGACTCATTTGTAAAATGAGTGATGCGTTGAGACGCAAATGAATTGCAAAATACATACGTTTCTGAGCATGTCAGATCCGTTGACTAAAACTTCTCCCGTGAGCAAATGATAAAGCACCGGAAGGCCAAGGTGTTATATCTTTACAAATGTAAACTAGATTATTGACTCTAGTGCAAGTGGGAGACTGTTGGAGATATGCCCAAGAGGCAATAATAAAATGGTTATTATAATATATCTTTGAGTTTATGATAATGTTTACATACCATGCTATAATTGTATTAACCGAAACATTGATACATGTGTGTTATGTGAACAACAAGGAGTCCCTAGTAAGCCTCTTGTATAACTAGCTTGTTGATTAATAGATGATCATCGTTTCATGATCATGAACATTGGATGTTATTAATAACAAGGTTATATCATTATGTGAATGATATAATGGACACACCCAATTAAGCGTAGCATAAGATCACGTCATTAAGTTATTTGCTTTAAGCTTTCGATACATAGTTACCTAGTCCTTTCGACCATGAGATCATGTAAATCACTTATACCGGAAAGGTACTTTGATTACATCAAACGCCACTGCGTAAATGGGTGGTTATAAAGATGGGATTAAGTATCCGGAAAGTATTAGTTGAGGCATATGGATCAACAGTGGGATTTGTCCATCCCGACGACGGATAGATATACTTTGGGCCCTCTCGGTGGAATGTCGTCTAATTAGCTTGCAAGCATATGAATGGTTCATAAGAGACCACATACCACGGTACGAGTAAAGAGTACTTGTCAGGAGACGAGGTTGAACAAGGTATAGAGATACCGATGATCAAACCTCGGACAAGTAAAATATCGCGTGACAAAGGGATTTGGTATCATATGTGAATGGTTCATTCGATCACTAAAGTCATCGTTGAATATGTGGGAGCCATTATGGATCTCAAGATCCCGCTATTGGTTATTGGTCGGAGAGAAGTCTCAACCATGTCTACATAGTTCGCGAACCGTAGGGTGACACACTTAAGGTTTGATGTCATTTAAGTAGATATGGAAATATGGAATGGAGTTCGAAGTTTTGTTCGGAGTCTCGGATGGGATCCAGGACATCACGAGGAGTTCTGGAATGGTCCGGAGAATAAGATTCATATATAGAAAGTCATATTCCAAGTTTGGAAATGATCCGGTGCATTTATGGCAGGTTCTAGAAGGTTCTAGAAAAGTCTGAAAGAAAGGCACTATGGAAGGTGGAGTCCCGGAGGGACTCCACAAGCTTGGCCAGCCAAACCCTAAGGGAGGAGTCCTAGGTGGGCTCCACCTGAGGTGGCCGGCCACCCCACCTCAAGGAAAGGTGGGAGTCCCACCTTGAGTAGGACTCCCCCCTTGAGTAGGTTTCCCACCTTTTGGAAGTTTTGGTGTTGGGGTCTTATTCGAAGACTTGGACTACAACTCTTGGGGATTCCACCTATATAATGAGGGACAAGGGGAGGGTGGCCGGCCACTCTTGCCTCCAACCTTGGCTGCCCCCCTTTGTGGCCAGCGCCCAAGGCACCCCCTCTCCCCAAACCCTAGCGCCCCTCCTCCACTACTTCTCCCGCATATGCTTAGCGAAGCTCCGCCGGAGATCTCCATCGACACCGCCACCACGCCGTCGTGCTGCCGGGATTCCGAGAAGGATCTACTACTTCCGCTGCCCGCTGGAACAGGGAGAAGGACGTCGTCATCAACACCAAACGTGTGACCGAGTATGGAGGTGCTGCCCGATTGTGGCACCGTCAAGATATTCTACGCGCTTTTGAAAGCGGCAAGTGATCGTCTACCGCAGCAATGAGAGCCTCCTCTTGTAGGCTTTGGAATTCTTCAAGGGTTAGTCTCGTTCATCCCCTCGTTGCTCCCATCTTCTAGATTGCATCTTGGCTTGGATTGCGTTCTCGCGGTAGGAAATTTTTTGTTTTCTATGCTACGAATCCCATCAGATATGCCCAAGAGGCAATAATAAAGTGGTTATTATGATATATCTTTCTGTTTATGATAAATGTTTGCATACCATGCTATAATTGTATTAACCGAAACATTGATACATGTGTGTTATGTAAACAACAAGGAGTCCCTAGTAAGCCTCTTGTATAACTAGCTTGTTGATTAATAGATGATCATGGTTTCGTGATCATGAACATTGGATGTTATTAATAACAAGGTTATGTCATTGGATGAATGATATAATGGATACACACCCAAATAAGCGTAGCATAAGATCAAGTCATTAAGTTCAACTTGCTACTAGGTTTCGATACATAGTTACCTAAGTCCTTCGACCATGAGATCATGTAAATCACTTAGACCGGAAGGATGCTTTGATTACATCAAATGCCATTGCATAAATGGGTGGTTATAAAGATGGGATTAAGTGTTAGGAAAGTGTAAGGTCGAGGCATATGGATCAAGAGTGGGATTTGTCCATCCCGATGACGGATAGATATACTCTGGGGCCTCTCGGTGGAACGTCGTCTGATTAGCTTGCAAGCATGTGATTAGATCACAAGAGATGACGTACCACGGTACGAGTAAAGAGTACTTGTCGGAGACGAGGTTGAACAAGGTATGGAGATACCGATGATCGAACCTCGGACAAGTAAAGTATCGCGTGACAAAGGGAATCGGTATCGTATGTAAATGGTTCAATCGATCACTAAGTTATCGTTGAATGTGTGGGAGCCATTATGGATCTCCAGATCCTGCTATTGGTTATTGGTCGGAGAGGAGTCTCGACCATGTCTGCATAGTTCACGAACCGTAGGGTGACGCGCTTAAGGTTCGATGTCGCATAAGTAGATTCAGAATATGAGATGGAGACCGAAGTTTGTTCGGAGTCTCGGATGGGATCCAGGACATCACGAGGAGGTCCAAAATGGTCCGGAGAATAAGATTCATATATGGGAAGTCGTTTTTCGGGGTTCGGGAAAGTTATGGTGTTTTGACCGGAGCTTCTAGAATGTTCTAGAAGGGTCACCAGTGGGCCCACCACCCCAGAGGGACCACATAGGCACCACATGGCATGGTGGGTCCTGACCACTATGACATGTGGGCCTAAGCCGGCCGCCCCTTGGAGATAAGATCTATCTCTAGTTTAAATTGTTTAAATCTAGAGATAGAATCTATCTCTAAAAATTAAAAGGTTTAATTTAGAGATAAAAGGGAACACTTGGGGGAGGGGTTTTCCCCCCTTCTTGCACCGGCCAAGGGGAGGGTGGGCCCTGATGCGTGTAGTTGACACGTCCGTTGGGAACCCCAAGAGGAAGGTGTGATGCGCACAGCGGCAAGTTTCCCTTAGTAAGAAACCAAGGTTTAATCGAACCAGTAGGAGTCAAGAAGCACGTTGAAGGTTGATGGCGACGGGATGTAGTGCGGCGCAACACCAGAGATTCCGGCGCCAACGTGGAACCTGCACAACACAACCAAAGTACTTTGCCCCAACGAAACAGTGAGGTTGTCAATCTCACCGGCTTGCTGTAACAAAGGATTAACCGTATTGTGTGGAAGATGATTGTTTGCAGAAAACAGTAAAACAAGTATTGCAGTAGATTGTATGCGATGTAAAGAATAGGACCGGGGTCCACAGTTCACTAGAGGTGTCTCTCCCATAAGATAAACAGCATGTTGGGTGAACAAATTACAGTTGGGCAATTGACAAATAGAGAGGGCATGACCATGCACATACATATTATGATGAGTACTGTGAGATTTAATTGGGCATTACGACAAAGTACATGGACCGCTATCCAGCATGCATCTATGCCTAAAAAGTCCACCTTCAGGTTATCATCCGAACCCCCTCCAGTATTAAGTTGCTAACAACAGACAATTGCATTAAGTATTGCGCGTAATGTAATCAGTGACTACATCCTCGAACATAGCACCAATGTTTTATCCCTAGTGGCAACAGCACATCCATAATCTTAGAGGTTTCTCTCACTCCCCCAGATTCACGGAGACATGAACCCACTATCGAGCATAAATACTCCCTCTTGGAGTTACTAGCATCAACTTGGCCAGAGCATCTACTAATAACGGAGAGCATGCAAGATCATAAACAACACATAGACATAATTTTGATAATCAACATAACAAGTATTCTCTATTCATCGGATCCCAACAAACGCAACATATAGAATTACAGATAGATGATCTTGATCATGTTCGGCAGCTCACAAGACCCGGCAATTAAGCACAATGGGGAGAAAACAACCATCTAGCTACTGCTATGGACCCATAGTCCAGGGGTAGACTACTCACTCATCACTCCGGAGGCGACCATGGCGGCGTAGAGTCCTCCGGGAGATGAATCCCCTCTCCGGCAGGGTGCCGGAGGCGATCTCCTGAATCCCCCGAGATGGGATTGGCGGCGGCGGCGTCTCTGGAAGGTTTTCCGTATCGTGGCTCTCGGTATCGAGGTTTTAGGTCCAGCGGCTTTATATAGGCGAAGAGGCGGCGTCAGGAGGTCGAAGGGGCGCCGACACTATAGGGGGGCGCGGGCCCCCCCTTGGCCGCGCCGGCCTAGGGTTTGGTGGGCCTGTGCCCCCTCTCTGGCGGTTCTCGTGTGTTCTGGATGCTTCCGGGCAAAATAGGAACCTGGGCGTTGATTTCGTCCGATTCCGAGAATATTTCGTTACTAGGATTTCTGAAACCAAAAACAGCAGAAACAAAGAATCGGCACTTCGGCATCTTGTTAATAGGTTAGTTCCAGAAAATGCACGAATATGACATAAAGTGTGCATAAAACATGTAGATAACATCAATAATGTGGCATGGAACATAAGAAATTATCGATACGTCGGAGATGTATCAGCATCCCCAAGCTTAGTTCTGCTCGTCCCGAGCAGGTAAAACGATAACAAAGATAATTTCTGGAGTGACATGCCATCATAACCTTGATCATACTATTTGTAAGCATATGTAGTGAATGCAGCGATCAAAACAATGTATATGACATGAGTAAACAAGTGAATCATAAAGCAAAGACTTTTCATGAATAGTACTTCAAGACAAGCATCAATAAGTCTTGCATAAGAGTTAACTCATAAAGCAATAAATCAAAGTAAAGGTATTGAAGCAACACAAAGGAAGACTAAGTTTCAGCGGTTGCTTTCAACTTGTAACATGTATATCTCATGGATATTATCAACATAGAGTAATATAATAAGTGCAATATGCAAGTATGTAGGAATCAATGCACAGTTCACACAAGTGTTTGCTTCTTGAGGTGGAGAGAAATAGGTGAACTGACTCAACATAAAAGTAAAAAGAATGGTCCTTCAAAGAGGAAAGCATCGATTGCTATATTTGTGCTAGAGCTTTTATTTTGAAAACATGAAACAATTTTGTCAACGGTAGTAATAAAGCATATGAGTTATGTAAATTATATCTTATAAGTTGCAAGCCTCATGCATAGTATACTAATAGTGCTCGCACCTTGTCCTAATTAGCTTGGACTACCGGATCATCGCAATACACATGTTTTAACCAAGTGTCACAATGGGGTACCTCCATGCCGCCTGTACAAAGGTCTAAGGAGAAAGCTCGCATTGGATTTCTCGCTATTGATTATTCTCAACTTAGACATCCATACCGGGACAACATAGACAACAGATAATGGACTCCTCTTTTATGCATAAGCATGTAACAACAATTAATAATTTTCTCATATGAGATTGAGGATATTGTCCAAAACTGAAACTTCCACCATGGATCATGGCTTTAGTTAGCGGCCCAATGTTCTTCTCTAACAATATGCATGCTTAACCATAAGGTGGTAGATCTCTCTTACTTCAGACAAGACGGACATGCATAGCAACTCACATGATATTCAACAAAGAATAGTTGATGGCGTCCCCAGAAACATGGTTATCGCACAACAAGCAACTTAATAAGAGATAAAGTGCATAAGTACATATTCAATACCACAATAGTTTTTAAGCTATTTGTCCCATGAGCTATATATTGCAAAGGTGAATGATGGAATTTTAAAGGTAGCACTCAAGCAATTTACTTTGGAATGGCGGAGAAATACCATGTAGTAGGTAGGTATGGTGGACACAAATGGCATAGTGGTTGGCTCAAGTATTTTGGATGCATGAGAAGTATTCCCTCTCGATACAAGGTTTAGGCTAGCAAGGCTATTTGAAACAAACACAAGGATGAAGCGGTGCAGCAAAACTCACATAAAAGACATATTGAAAACATTATAAGACTCTACACCGTCTTCCTTGTTGTTCAAAACTCAATACTAGATATTATCTAGACTTTAGAGAGACCAATTATGCAAACCAAATTTTAGCATGCTCTATGTATTTCTTCATTAATGGGTGCAAAGTATATGATGCAAGAGCTTAAACATGAGCACAACAATTGCCAAGTATCACATTATCCAAGACATTATAGCAATTACTACATGTATCATTTTCCAATTCCAACCATATAACAATTTAACGAAGAAGAAACTTCGCCATGAATACTATGAGTAGAGCCTAAGGACATACTTGTCAATATGCTACAGCGGAGCGTGTCTCTCTCCCATACAGTGAATGCTAGGATCCATTTTATTCAAACAAAACAAAAACAAAAACAAAAACAAACCGACGCTCCAAGCAAAGCACATAAGATGTGACGGAATAAAAATATAGTTTCAGGGGAGGAACCTGATAATGTTGTCGATGAAGAAGGGGATGCCTTGGGCATCCCCAAGCTTAGACACTTGAGTCTTCTTAGAATATGCAGGGGTGAACCACCGGGGCATCCCCAAGCTTAGAGCTTTCACTCTCCTTGATCATATTGCATCATACTCCTCTCTTGATCCTTGAAAACTTCCTCCACACCAAACTTAGAACAACTCATTAGAGGGTTAGTGCACAATCAAAATATACATGTTCAGAGGTGACATAATCATTCTTAACACTTCTGGACATTGCGCAAAGCTACTGAAAGTCAATGGAATCGAAATATCCATCGAACATAACAAAACTGGCAATGCGAAATAAAAGGCAGAATCTGTCAAAAACAGAACAGTTCGTATTGACGAATTTTATTGGGGCACCAGACTTGCTCAAATGAAAATGCTCAAATTGAATGAAAGTTGCGTACATATCTGAGGATCACTCACGTAAATTGGCATAATTTTCTGAGTTACCTACAGAGAATTTTGCCCAGATTCGTGACAGCAAAGAAATCTGTTTCTGCGCAGTAATCCAAATCTAGTATGAACTTTACTATCAAAGACTTTACTTGGCACAACAAAACACTAAACTAAGATAAGGAGAGGTTGCTACAGTAGTAAACAACTTCCAAGACTCAAATATAAAACAAAAATACTGTAGTAAAAACATGGGTTGTCTCCCATAAGCGCTTTTCTTTAACGCCTTTCAGCTAGGCGCAGAAAGTGTATATCAAGTATTATCAAGAGATGGTGCATCTACAGCGGGATGCGGAGTTTTCTCAACCAGGCATAGTATATTAGATACATAAGTTTTAGCGTCCCCCTTTTCATTAGTCTTGGGCTTGCTACTCTCATCAAACAAATTTTCAGGAACAAGCCAAGCATAATTATTTTCTAGTGCATCATTCATCGCTAGGAGCTTACATGGTATTGATGCTTTGATCTCCCCACCATCATTAATATTATTAGTGTACTTTATTCTATCCATATCCATCTTTTCAAGGAGACTAACAAAATTGGTATAAGAACCAAGCATATCATATTTAGCAAAGACCTTTCTAGCCTCTCTTGCTATACCACCAAATTCTCTAAGAAGGGTTTCTGAAACAAAATCTTTCTTTTCCCCTTCTTCCATATCACCGAGTGTAAGAAACATGTGTTGGATTATAGGATTGAGATTAACAAATTTAGTTTCCATCATACGAACTAAAGCAGCAGCGGCAATTTCATAAGTAGGAGCATGTTCTACCAAGTGTCTATCTTCAAAATCTTCAACGGTACTGATATGATTGAAAAATTCTTCTATATTATTTCTCCCAATTATAGACCCACGTCCTACCGGTATGTCTTTCGTGGTAAAATTAAAAGGAAACATGATGAATCAAGTAAAGTAAATGCAAGTAACTAATTTTTGTGTGTTTTTGATATAGAGTGCAAGACAGTAAATAAAGTAAAGCTAGCAACTAATTTTTTTGTGTTTTGATATAATGCAGCAAACAAAGTAGTAAATAAAATAAAGCAAGACAAAAACAAAGTAAAGAGATTGGGAAGTGGAGACTACCCTTGCAGCGTGTCTTGATCTCCCCGGCAACGGCGCCAGAAATTTGCTTGATGCGTGTAGTTGACACGTCCGTTGGGAACCCCAAGAGGAAGGTGTGATGCGCACAGCGGCAAGTTTCCCTCAGTAAGAAACCAAGGTTTAATCGAACCAGTAGGAGTCAAGAAGCACGTTGAAGGTTGATGGCGGCGGGATGTAGTGCGGCGCAACACCAGAGATTCCGGCGCCAACGTGGAACCTGCACAACACAACCAAAGTACTTTGCCCCAACGAAACAGTGAGGTTGTCAATCTCACCGGCTTGCTGTAACAAAGGATTAACCGTATTGTGTGGAAGATGATTGTTTGCAGAAAACAGTAAAACAAGTATTGCAGTAGATTGTATGCGATGTAAAGAATAGGACCGGGGTCCACAGTTCACTAGAGGTGTCTCTCTCCTAAGATAAACAGCATGTTGGGTGAACAAATTACAGTTGGGCAATTGACAAATAGAGAGGGCATGACCATGCACATACATATTATGATGAGTAATGTGAGATTTAATTGGGCATTACGACAAAGTACATAGACCGCTATCCAGCATGCATCTATGCCTAAAAAGTCCACCTTCAGGTTATCATCCGAACCCCCTCCAGTATTAAGTTGCTAACAACAGACAATTGCATTAAGTATTGCGCGTAATGTAATCAGTGACTACATCCTCGAACATAGCACCAATGTTTTATCCCTAGTGGCAACAGCACATCCATAATCTTAGAGGTTTCTCTCACTCCCCCAGATTCACGGAGACATGAACCCACTATCGAGCATAAATACTCACTCTTGGAGTTACTAGCATCAACTTGGCCAGAGCATCTACTAATAACGGAGAGCATGCAAGATCATAAACAACACATAGACATAACTTTGATAATCAACATAACAAGTATTCTCTATTCATCGGATCCCAACAAACGCAACATATAGAATTACAGATAGATGATCTTGATCATGTTCGGCAGCTCACAAGACCCGACAATTAAGCACAATGGGGAGAAAACAACCATCTAGCTACTGCTATGGACCCATAGTCCAGGGGTAGACAACTCACTCATCACTCCGGAGGCGACCATGGCGGCGTAGAGTCCTCCGGGAGATGAATCCCCTCTCCGGCAGGGTGCCGGAGGCGATCTCCTGAATCCCCCGAGATGGGATTGGCGGCGGCGGCGTCTCTGGAAGGTTTTCCGTATCGTGGCTCTCGGTATCGAGGTTTTAGGTCCAGGGGCTTTATATAGGTGAAGAGGCGGCGTCAGGAGGTCGAAGGGGCGCCGACACTATAGGGGGGCGCGGGCCCCCCCTTGGCCGCGCCGGCCTAGGGTTTGGTGGGCCTGTGCCCCCTCTCTGGCGGTTCTTGTGTGTTCTGGATGCTTCCGGGCAAAATAGGAACCTGGGCGTTGATTTCGTCCGATTCCGAGAATATTTCGTTACTAGGATTTCTGAAACCAAAAACAGCAGAAAACAGCAACTGGCATTTCGGCATCTTGTTAATAGGTTAGTTCCAGAAAATGCACGAATATGACATAAAGTGTGCATAAAACATGTAGATAACATCAATAATGTGGCATGGAACATAAGAAATTATCGATACGTCGGAGACGTATCAGGCCCTAGGGGAAACCCTAGGCTGACCCCTCCACCTATATAAAGAGGGGAGGGGGTGTCCGGCCACCACACCTCATCATCCAACCCTAGCCGCCCCTCTCTTCCTCCTCCATACGCTGCTCAGGCTTAGGCGAAGCCCTGCAGTATTTCTTCTCCACCACCACCACCACGCCGTCGTGCTGCTGGGATTCCGTAGAGATATACCACACCTCTGCTGCCCTCTGGAACGGGGAGAGGAACGGCTTCATCGACACCGTACGCGCGACCGAGTACGGGAGTGCTGCCGGATTGCAGCACCGGGACGATCATCTACACCAATAACGAGATTAATCTCGTAGGCTTTGGAATCTTCGAGGGTTAGTCTCTTCTCTATCTCATTGCTCCGATCTCATAGATTAGATCTTGGCTTTTCCATAGATTAGATCTTGGATTTATTCGTCTTTGCGGTAGGAAATTTTTTGTTTTCTATGCAATGAACCCATCAGAGAGAATAGGGGAAGAGCTATTGGGAAAGAGGTTGAAGAAAGGTATAAATAGTGGGTAACAAAATATAGTTGTTGGTGCAGAAAAACGTTCAAATTCGCGACCCAACCAATACTACCTCTTGTTGGACCGGTACTACCTCTCGTGTCAAAATAGCACAGAAAAAGGCAAAAAGCGACCCTGACCGGTACTACCGAATTATGGGACGGTAGTACCACTCCTATCAAAATAGAAAAAACCAGGAAGAGAAACATGGGAAAAATGGGGAGGGGCGAGCTGAGCTGGAAACTGAGCCGGCGGCTGTGAGCCGGCGTAGCGTAGCAGCGAGGTAGGCGGCAGTGCACAAGCTAGTGAGCGGCGCATGCATGTCAACTCAGCAAGGGAGGGGAGCGGGAGAAGCACGATAGGGGATCGGGAACCGAGTGGGTGCGGCACGTGTGGGATTCGAGCGGCAGCGAGCATGGCCAGCGAGGGGATCGAGCGGGGAGCAAGCGGTGGGGGTCAATGCACAAACGAGAGAAAGCGCTAGGTGCGCGGCTGCCTGTTGCGGGAGCGGGCTAGTGGGAGACGGGTTGGCCGAAAGTAGAAGATTGCGGGTCGGCCGGTATTACCGACCCCGGTACCTACCAGATACCGGCCTAGGCCCGCTACCACAAGCCACGCTACTGGCCTGCTAGCGGGTAGGTTACCGGGAGAAAATGGGCATGTGAGGTAGTCGGACGGTACTGTGCGTGGTTGTACCGACCGGCCCAAAACCGATTTCCCTTTTTTCTTTTAAGAAAACTACGCAAAAAGCAAAAAAAAACGAGAATCCCTATATCTCAAGTTTGGAAACTCGGAATGGGACGAAAATAATTTTGTTGGAAAGAGGACGACAAGAGCTACCCTCACAAAATATGGAATCCGGGAAAATCACCAAACTAAAAAACGAAACAAGTGATACATGCGGAATCCATTTTCAATGAGCTATAGCTTGTCATGAGAATGAACACAAGCTCTAAAACAACAAATGGATAAGAACCAAGAACAACCAAGAAACATGATGCAAAGCATGCAAGGGTTTGAGCTCTCTCCAGACGATATGACCAAGTAATTCATTCGAGGGCAACAATGAGCGATGGCGCACCGTCGACCCCTCCATCCAGTGTGCACCGGTTGAGGATGCGGGCCTCCTCTTTTTGCGGAGGACCGAAAAAAAGCTCCTCGAGGACGCGGCGGAATGGCGCGCTCTCGTCACAGGGCTCCGCAGGAGATGTGGTGCGCGGTGAACAAGCATCGGGAGGAAGGGAGGCGACGATAGGTGGGGCCGTCGAAAGCACCGCTAGGCGGCCAGTAGGCTAGGGTTTAGATGAACCTACTAGCCATTTTCATTCAAACTTGTAAAATATAATCAAATATAAATGAAAACTTTTATTTTTGTGCATTTCTATTATTTTGGGGCCTCTAAATGGGGCCGAGACTGGGGAGAGAGGTTCCCCAAGCGCGACAAAACTCCAACATGTCCCCCAAACGCTCGATCCAGCACATTTTGGGGGACACGACTCGAGATGCTCTTGAATTGAGAAACGGAGGGCGTATGTGGCAAAGTGCGGAGCACTAGCGCTCTAATGGAAGTCCACTCCACATGTAGTTGCTATAATTTCTATTATATGACGTCCATATTTGTATGGTTGTTAGTTCAGAGACTTTACAAGACAATTGAATATGCATAAGTTGATGATGCAATGCTCGTATTTTTTTATTATGAAGCATAAGATCATTGATGCATGATATTATCTATTCGCTTATTTGCTCGGGCACGAGCAAAGGTTTAAGCTTGGGAAGTTGACACGTGCATTTTACATCATCAATATTGTTACATATGTTCAGTTTTCATCAATATTTGCCATCATACATCATTATTTATGCATTTTATTTGACTTCTGGGACCTTTCTACAAAGTCCCATTCATGGTATTTAATTTTTAGGAGGAAGAAAACCTTCTTTTTCGTATTTTGTTATTTCAGGGACCTTCTAGACAACTAAAAATTGAAGGAAAAAAAATACTTGACCAGTTTTTCACCTCAAGCGGGACTGTGACCAAAGAAGCACGCGAGTGGGGCCACGAGGGTCAAAAGAGACTAGGTGGCATGCCCCCCTGGCTGGGCGCTCCACCAAGGCTTGTTTCTCCCTCGAGCATCGCCTCGGGCCTCCTTTATACAAATGCCTCCGTTTCGCCAAAAAACCTAACCAATATTTTTTCCGAGATTTATTGAGGCGGCGGTGGAGGGAAAAGTCATATCCTACTCCGGGAGAGGGCAGATCCTGCCGCACCGGGTGCCTATGGTGAAGGGGAAATCGATTCCATTGTCATCACCACTCCTCCTTAACATAGGGGAGGCATCTCCATGAATATCTCCATCAGCACCATCATCACCATCTACGAGATTGAATTCATCCCCCTCATAGTTTGTGCTTGATTGAACCCTATGATGGTGCTGCCGTGGAAGTTGGAAATCTCGTTGGGGAACCCTAAGAGGAAGGTGTGATGAGCACATCAACAAGTTTTCCCTCGGTAAGAAACCAAGGTTTAATCGACCAGTAGAATAAAGGCGTGACTTATGAAGGTGTTGCTAACTGACTATTGGCAGGGCGCAATACCAGCGTCAGCACACGTGGAACCTGCACACAACACAACCAAAATACTTTGCCCCAACTAACAGTGAGGTTGTCAATCTCACCGATTTTGCTGAACGCAAAGGATTAAACGTATCGAGTGGAAGGAGATGTTTGCAGTAATTAAAGAGAACCTTTTTTGCAGAAATAAAACATAACAAGATTGCAGTAGATGAATTTATCAGTGTAAAGGAAAGGACCGGGGTCCACAGTTCACTAGAGGTGTCTCTCCATAAAGATAAATAACATGCTGGGTGAACAAACTACAACTGGAAATTGATAGAATACCGACCATACATGACAAGATGATTACTATGAGATTCGTTTGGGCATTACAACATAATACATAGACCGTAATCCAACTGCGTCTATGACTAATAATGCACCTTCCAGTTATCGTCCGAACCCCTTCTAGTATTAAGTTGCAAGCAACATATTATCGCATTAAGCAATGTGTGTAAAGTAAACAGTAGAATTACCCTTGGATAAAACATTGTTGTTTTCTCCCTAGTAGCAACAACACATCTACAATTTTAGAAGTTATTGTCACTCTTCCAGAAAACTAGAGGCATGAACCTATTGTCGAGCATAAATACTCCCTCTTGGAGTCACAAGCATCTACTTGGCCACAGTATCCACTAGCAACGGAGAGCATGCAAGATCACAAATAACATATGACAATAATATATAATCGATCTCAACATAGTATTCAATATTCATCGAATCCCAACAAACACAACATGTAGCATTATATAAGGATGATCTTGATCATGTAGGGAATCTCACAAGATCTAAACATGAGGCACAAATTGGAGAAGACAACCATCTAGCTACTGCTATGGACCCATAGTTCATGGATGAACTATTCACGCATCACTTCGAAGGCGGGCATGGTGTTGTAGACGCCTCCGGCGATGATTTCCCTCTCCGGCAGGGTGCCGGGAAGAGCTTCAGAACCCTCCGAGCTAGGGTCTACAATGGCGTCCGCGACGGAACTTTTCGTGGATGGAGGCTCGGGTGTTTAGGGTTTTCCCGAGATCGTGAATAAATAGGCGGAAGGGCGAGGTCAGGGGAGGCCAGGGGGCCCACACCACCCCTAGGCGTGGGCCACACCCAGGTTGCGCCTAGGGTTGGTCTGGCCGCCCCGCGCCACATCTTTGACCCCCCTCTGGACTCTGTCTTCGTTACGGAAAAATATTGACTTCGGCTTTTGTTTCGTCTAATTCAGAGAATATTTCCTGCACAACTTTTCTGAAATACAAAACAACAGAAAAAGGGAACTTGCACTGTGGCATCTTGTTAATAGGTTAGTGCCGAAAAATGTATAAAAGTGCAACGAAGTATGAGAAAAACATATATAAATTAGTGTAAAACAAGCATGGAGCATCAAAAATTATAGATACGTTTGAGACGTATCACCCTGGATATTGTTTTAAGGGCTAATTGCACGTTTGTGATTGGTACTTTGTCATTATTTGGTGGAGAGATAATATATTCAGATTGTTTTGTAATCATTATGCCTCTGGTCCATATCATGTTTGACACTTGTGGCTAGTTCCCCATGTTACTGAGGGCATATGACGATATGGCTATGATTCTATATGATGTGCAATGAGTATTTGGCCAAGTTTTTATGTTTGATGTTGGTCTATGATGGTTCTATGTGAACATCGACTGCATATTACTTCACCTATATGTGCTCATAGGGCTACACATTAATGTAATGAATGACTATTGGAAGGGACGGAATGACAGAAACTGTTTCCAATACTTTGAGTTGCATTAGAGGGGTTTATATCGGGGACCAATTATCTTATTGCTATGGTGGGACAAATATGTCTGAATGATTCATGTACTTCCACATGAGAATGACTCTAGTACCCATCATAAGGGGTGCATTTGCTCATATCTATGGTTGCACCTAATTTAGGCTCCGCCTCTAAGGGAATGAAACTTGACAAGATATTTACCATGTTCAGTAGAAGTCTTAATACTAGTGAATCCATGCCTCCCTGATGTCTACACCCCCCTCCTTTTCCTGTAGACAGTGTTGGGCCTCCAAGAGCAGAGGTTTGTAGGACAGCAGTAAGTTTTCCCTTAAGTGGATCACCCAAGGTTTATCGAACTCAGGGAGGAAGAGGTCAAAGATATCCCTCTCATGCAACCCTGCAACCACAAAGCAAGAAGTCTCTTGTGTCCCCAACACACCAAATAGGTGCACTAGTTCGGCGAAGAGATAGTGAAATACAGGTGGTATAAATAAGTAGTAGCAACGGTACCAGAAGAGTGCTTTGCCCAGGACAGTAAACAAGCAGTAGTAACGCAGCAGTAGTAACGCAGTAAAACAGTAAACAAGCAGCAATAGCAGTATTTAGGAACAAGGCCTAGGGATTACACTTTCACTAGTGGACACTCTCAACATTGATCACATAACAGAATAGATAAATGCATACTCTACACTCTCTTGTTGGATGATGAACACATTGCGTAGGATTACACGAAGCCTCAATGCTGGAGTTAACAAGCTCCACAATTCAATGTTCATATTTAAATAACCTTAGAGTGTAAGATAGATCAATAAGACTAAACCAAGTACTAACGTAGCATGCACACTGTCACCTTCATGCTAAGAAAGGAGGCATAGAACACATCGATACCATCATAGCAATAGTTAACTTCATAATCTACAAGAGATCATAATCATAGCCTACGCCAAGTACTATCACGGATGCACACACTGTCACCATTACACCGTGCAGGAGGAATAAAACTACTTTAATAACATCACTAGAGTAGCACATAGATAAATTGTGATACAAAACACATTGCAATCATAAAGAGATATAAATAAGCACTTCACTATGCCATCCATAACAGTGAATAAGTATTCTGTGAAATATAGCCTAAGAGACCCACACGGTGCACACACTGTCACCTTTACACACGTGGGACAAGGAGTCTCCGGAGATCACATAAGTAAAATTCACTTGACTAGCATAATGACATCTAGATTACAAGCATCATCATATGAATCTCAATCATGTAAGGCAGCTCATGAGATTATTGTATTGAAGTACATAGGAGAGAGATGAACCACATAGCTACCGGTACAGCCCCGAGCCTAGATGGAGAACTACTCCCTCCTCATGGGAGACAGCAACGTTGATGGAGATGGCGGTGGTGTCGATGGAGGAGCCTTCCGGGGGCACTTCCCCGTTCCGGCGGCGTGCCGGAACAGAGACTCCTGTCCCCTAGATCTTGGCTTCGCGATGGCGGCGGCTCTGGAAGGTTTCTCGTACCGTGGCTTTTTCGTCTCGAGGTTTTAGGTCGAGGAGGCTTAAATAGGCGAAGAGGCGGCGTCAGAGGGTCGAAGGGGTGCCCACACAATAGGGGGGCACGGGCCCCCCCTTGGCCGCGCCGGCCTAGGGTTTGGTGGGCCTGTGCCCCCTCTCTGGCGGTTCTCGTGTGTTCTGGATGCTTCCGGGCAAAATAGGAACCTGGGCGTTGATTTCGTCCGATTCCGAGAATATTTCTTTACTAGGATTTCTGAAACCAAAAACAGCAGAAAACAGCAACTGGCACTTCGGCATCTTGTTAATAGGTTAGTTCCAGAAAACGCATAAATATGACATAAAATGTGCATATAACATGTAGATATCATCAATAATGTGGCATGGAACATAAGAAATTATCGATACGTCAGAGACGTATCAGCATCCCCAAGCTTAGTTTCTGCTCGTCCCGAGCAGGTAAACGATAAACAAAGATAATTTCTGGAGTGACATGCCATCATAAACTTGATCATATTGTAAACATATGTAATGAATGCAGCAATCCAAGACAATGGTAATGACATGAGTAAACAACTGAATCATAAAGCAAAGACTTTTCATGAATAGTACTTCGAGACAAGCATCAATAAGTCTTGCATAAAAGTTAACTCATAAAGCAATAATTCAAAGTAAAGGCATTGAAGCAACACAATGGAAGATTAAGTTTCAGCGGTTGCTTTCAACTTGTAACATGTATATCTCATGGATAATTGTCAACATAGAGTAATATAATAAGTGCAATATGCAAGTATGTAGGAATCAATGCACATTTCACACAAGTGTTTGCTTCTTGAGGTGGAGAGAAATAGGTGAACTGACTCAACATAAAAGTAAAAGAATGGTCCTCCATAGAGGAAAAGCATCGATTGCTATATTTGTGCTAGAGCATTGATTTTGAAAACATGAAACAATTTTGTCAACGGTAGTAATAAAGCATATGTATCATGTAAATTATATCTTACAAGTTGCAAGCCTCATGCATAGTATACTAATAGTGCCCGCACCTTGTCCTAATTAGCTTGGACTACCGGGATCATCGCAATGCACATGTTTTAACCAAGTGTCACAAAGGGGTACCTCTATGCCGCCTGTACAAAGGTCTAAGGAGAAAGCTCGCATTGGATCTCTCGCTATTGATTATTCTCAACTTAGACATCCATACCGGGACAACATAGACAACAGATAATGGACTCCTCTTTAATGCATAAGCATGTAGCAACAATTAATTTTCTCATATGAGATTGAGGATATTTGTCCAAAACTGAAACTTCCACCATGGATCATGGCTTTAGTTAGCGGCCCAATGTTCTTCTCTAACAATATGCATGCTTAACCATAAGGTGGTAGATCGCTCTTACTTCAGACAAGACGAACATGCATAGCAACTCACATGAAATTCAACAAAGAATAGTTGATGGCGTCCCCAGTGAACATGGTTATCGCACAACAAGCAACTTAATAAGAGATAAAGTGCATAAGTACATATTCAATACCACAATAGTTTTTAAGCTATTTGTCCCATGAGCTATATATTGTAAAGGTGAAGAATGGAAATTTAAAGGTAGCACTCAAGCAATTTACTTTGGAATGGCGGAGAAATACCATGTAGTAGGTAGGTATGGTGGACACAAATGGCATAGTGGTTGGCTCAAGTATTTTGGATGCATGAGAAGTATTCCCTCTCAATACAAGGTTTAGGCTAGCAAGGCTATTTGAAACAAACACAAGGATGAAGCGGTGCAGCAAAACTCACATAAAAGACATATTGAAAACATTATAAGACTCTACACCATCTTCCTTGTTGTTCAAACTCAAAACTAGAAATTATCTAGACTTTAGAGAAACCAAATATGCAAACCAAATTTTAGCAAACTCTATGTATTTCTTCATTAATGGGTGCAAAGTATATGACGCAAAAGCTTAAACATGAGCACAACAATTGCCAAGTATCACATTGTTCAAGACATTATACCAATTACTACATGTAGCATTTTCTGTTTCCAACCATATAACAATTAACGAAGCAGTTTCAACCTTCGCCATGAAAATTAAAAGCTAAGAACACATGTGTTCATATGAACCAGCGGAGCGTGTCTCTCTCCCACACAATGAAAGCTAGGATCCATTTTATTCAAGCAAAACAAAAATGAAAACAAAAGAACACAGACGCTCCAAGTAAAGTACATAAGATGTGACCGAATAAAAATATAGTTTCAAGAGAAGGAACCTGATAATTTGTCGATGAAGAAGGGGATGCCTTGGGCATCCCCAAGCTTAGATGCTTGAGTCTTCTTGAAATATGCAGGGATGAACCACCGGGGCATCCCCAAGCTTAGAGCTTTCACTCTTCTTGATCATATTATATCATCCTCCTCTCTTGACCCTTGAAAACTTCCTTCACACCAAACTCGAAACAAACTCATTAGATGGTTAGTGCGTATTCAAAAATTCACGTGTTCAGAGGTGACACAATCATTCTTAACACTTCTGGACATTGCACAAAGCTACTGAAAGTCAATGGAATCGAAAAATCCATCGAGCATATCAAAACAGGCAATGCGAAATAAAAGGCACAATCTGTCAAAACAGAACAGTTCGTAAAGACGAATTTTATTGAGGCACCAGACTTGCTCAAATGAAAATGCTAAAATTGAATAAAGGTGCATACATATCTGAGGATCACTCACGTAAATTGGCATAATTTTCTGAGTTACCTACAGAGAATTTTGCCCAGATTCGTGACAGCAAAGAATTCTGTTTCTGCGCAGTAATCCAAATCTAGTATGAACCTTTCTATCAAAGACTTTTCTTGGCACAACAATGCAAAAAAATTAAGATAAGGAGAGGTTGCTACAGTAGTAAACAACTTCCAAGACACAAATATAAAATAAAGTACTGTAGCAAAATAACACATGGGTTATCTCCCAAGAAGTTCTTTCTTTATAGCCATTAAGATGGGCTCAGCAGTTTTAATGATCCACTCGCAGGAAATAGTATTCGAAGCAAAAGAGAGCTTCAAGAGGCAAATTCAAAACAAATTTAAGTCTAACATGCTTCCTATGAAGAGGAATCTTGTACACAAATGAATTCATGAAGAACAAAGTGACAAGCGTAAGAGGATAAAACACGAGTAACTTCAAGATTCTCGACATAAAGAGGGGAAAATTAATATTATTAAGATGCATATAACCATATTTCCCTCTCTCATAATAACTTTCAGTAGCATCATTGATGAAATCCACAATATACCCATCACTTAAAACATTCTTATCATGGTTCACATGCATAGAAGTATCATTAAATTTGGCATAAGAAAAGTTATCCTCATTAATAGTAATTGGAGCAAGATTACTATCAAGAATTTGAACATGGTAAACAAGTTGCATATTAAGGGAATTGTTTTTGGTAATCCAATCATGACTATGACAAGTTTCATAAGGATAGTTATAACCTATATCATAGCATTCTTTATAATAATCATCAAAGATCGGAGGCACAGTGTCATCATAAGAAATATAATAGTTATCTTTCACAGTCGGTTTATCTGTGTCCATACCATCATTGTTATTAGAAGGAGATGTATCAAGAACATAATGACCAGTAGCAAAAGGATTTTCAAACACCTCTTCCCCAAGCTTAGAGCTTTCTATATCATTATGGGAGGAAGCATGGATAGCACTGACACTATGGCAATTATTGTCATCATCATTTTCAGAATTAGTTTCCCAGAGATTTGCAATATCAAAAGTAGTGTGCTCATTCAAATCATGATTGCTAATGTATGTAAAGGGCATAGGAAGATCATCGTATTCAGATTCATTATCACAATAATCATTAGGAGCAACATACTTACGGTTACCTAGCGTTATCTCATTCACGCGGGGATACGCCGTTACCTCTTTCTTTTTATTCTCCTTCTTCTTCTTCTTCTTCGTTCCCTTCTTCTTCTTCTTCTTCTTCTTCTCTTCCTTCTCCTCGTTCCCTTCTTTAGGAGGAAGAGGCTTGAAGGGTAGCTTGTCCGCATAACCTGATTTACTTTCAGAAACAATAGAAGAAACTTGGGAGGATCCCTCCTTTTCATTAATTAGTTGAAAACACACAGCGGTCCTATCATATTTTGGCAAGGTGTCATCTTCTAAAATATTTTGTATGTAAGTATTTGTATGGCTATTATCAATGCAATAAGAAAAACACCCATGCAGGACATCATCAATATCAAGATCACTCATATGTAACAAAGAGATTTTTCTCGACAGTTCTTCACACCCCAAAGATAAAGTAAGTTCATCATGCTGATTAGGAGTAATTTCATCATCACAATACAAATTTGCAGCACTCATTGGGTTCAAATTATCATTGGAGGAGCATTGAAAATTAAAATGACCCACTTCATGGCAAACTTCACAAATAAAAGGATAGAGGGCACAAACTTTTTTACCAAGATCATCTAGAGCCCTAAGCCACTTTCTAGTTTTTTCATTAGCATGATGGATACAATATTCATCTTTGATTTGATTAATTCCACAAGGTCTATGTATTCCACAAAAATTAACATGCTTATAGGAAATAGCATTCTTAGGAGTTTGAGCATGCTTATTGCAATAATTAACAACAATTTCATTCTTCATGCAAGCCTCTTTAAAAGGTTCATGATACTTATCAAAATTCTTTTTAGGCAATTCAAAATGAGAAGCAAAGGCTTTATAAAGATTTGCAGCAACTTGAGAGTCAAGACCATAAGTAGCACTCATATTTCGAAATTTATCGGTATCCATAAAATCTTCAATGCATTCATAATCATAATTTATACCTGACTCTTTACCTTCATTGTTCTCCCATCCTTCAGCGTTCTCCTTAATCCGATTAAGAAGATCCCACCTAGCTTCAACCTCCTTGCTTGTGAAAGATCCCTCCGAGCACGCGTCCAGATAGTCCTTGTGTTGTCCTGAAAGCCTCGCATAAAAATTGTTAACAATAACATTACGGGGGAGCTCATGAATGGGACATTTGAGCATTAGTGACTTCAGTCTCCCCCACGCTTGAGAAATACTCTCTCCATCACGAGGATAAAAGTTATAAATATAATTCCTATCAATATGCACTTCATGAGGAGGATAAAATTTAGAATAAAAGAGAGATGCAATTTCCTCCCAACCAAGAGAATGTCTATTCTCCAACAATTTATACCAATGCGCCGCTTTACCAGACAGCGAAACAGAGAATAGCTTCTTCCTCACTTCATCCATAGAGATACCTGCACACTTGAATAACCCGCATAATTCGTGCAAAAATAGTAAATGATCTCTAGGATGGACAGTTCCATCCCCTTTATAGTGGTTGTCCATAACACGTTCAATAATTTTCATAGGTATTTTATACGGAATACTTTCAACAGGTGGATTTAAAATATCAGAAGCATCATTAGAGTTATCGCATATGGGAGATAAAGCATTATCAGAGCAAAATATTTCTTCCAAAGCTGAGGAGCAAAAAAGATTATTTTTATATAAACTAGCTTCCCCAAGCTTAGACTTATCCATAGTATTAGCAGTAATTGCATTCATACTAATAACATCGCTACTAGCATGCAAATAAGGTTCCATAGGTTTTTTAATTTTCGCATCAAACAATTCTAAATCAGGAAAAAGATTAAAAAGCTCACCAATTTTTTTGTTGTTTTCCATTATGCCTAACTAGTGAAAATAAAAACAAGAAACAAAAAGATGCAATTGCAGAATCTAAAGGAAATAGCTTCGAGTACTTACAACGGCGCCGGAAAATAGCTTAGTAGCCGAGATCCGGAGTGTGAGTACCTTTTACCTTTCCTCCCCGGCAACGGCGCCAGAAAATAGCTTGATGTCTACGCCCCCTCCTTTTCCTGTAGACAGTGTTGGGCCTCCAAGAGCAGAGGTTTGTAGGACAGCAGCAAGTTTTCCCTTAAGTGGATCACCCAAGGTTTATCGAACTCAGGGAGGAAGAGGTCAAAGATATCCCTCTCATGCAACCCTGCAACCACAAAGCAAGAAGTCTCTTGTGTCCCCAACACACCAAATAGGTGCACTAGTTTGGCGAAGAGATAGTGAAATACAGGTGGTATAAATAAGTAGTAGCAACGGTACCAGAAGAGTGCTTTACCCAGGACAGTAAACAAGCAGTAGTAACGCAGCAGTAGTAACGCAGTAAAACAGTAAACAAGCAGCAATATCAGTATTTAGGAACAAGGCCTAGGGATTACACTTTCACTAGTGGACACTCTCAACATTGATCACATAACAGAATAGATAAATGCATACTCTACACTCTCTTGTTGGATGATGAACACATTGCGTAGGATTACACGAACCCTCAATGCCGGAGTTAACAAGCTCCACAATTCAATGTTCATATTTAAATAACCTTAGAGTGTAAGATAGATCAATAAGACTAAACCAAGTACTAACGTAGCATGCACACTGTCACCTTCATGCTAAGAAAGGAGGCATAGAACACATCGATACCATCATAGCAATAGTTAACTTCATAATCTACAAGAGATCATAATCATAGCCTACGCCAAGTACTAACACGGATGCACACACTGTCACCATTACACCGTGCAGGAGGAATAAAACTACTTTAATAACATCACTAGAGTAGCACATAGATAAATTGTGATACAAAACATATTGCAATCATAAAGAGATATAAATAAGCACTTCACTATGCCATCCATAACAGTGAATAAGTATTCTGTGAAATATAGCCTAAGAGACCCACACGGTGCACACACTGTCACCTTTACACACGTGGGACAAGGAGTCTCCGGAGATCACATAAGTAAAATTCACTTGACTAGCATAATGACATCTAGATTACAAGCATCATCATATGAATCTCAATCATGTAAGGCAGCTCATGAGATTATTGTATTGAAGTACATAGGAGAGAGATGAACCACATAGCTACCGGTACAGCCCCGAGCCTCGATGGAGAACTACTCCCTCCTCATGGGAGACAGCAGCGTTGATGGAGATGGCGGTGGTGTCGATGGAGGAGCCTTCCGGGGGCACTTCCCCGTTCCGGCGGCGTGCCGGAACAGAGACTCCTGTCCCCCAGATCTTGGCTTCGCGATGGCGGCGGCTCTGGAAGGTTTCTCGTACCGTGGCTTTTTCGTCTCGAGGTTTTAGGTCGAGGAGGCTTAAATAGGCGAAGAGGCGGCGTCAGAGGGTCGAAGGGGTGCCCACACTATAGGGGGGCGCGGCCCCCCCTTGGCCGCGCCGGCCTAGGGTTTGGTGGGCCTGTGCCCCCTCTCTGGCGGTTCTCGTGTGTTCTGGATGCTTCCGGGCAAAATAGGAACCTGGGCGTTGATTTCGTCCGATTCCGAGAATATTTCTTTACTAGGATTTCTGAAACCAAAAACAGCAGAAACAAAGAATCGGCACTTCGGCATCTTGTTAATAGGTTAGTTCCAGAAAACGCATAAATATGACATAAAATGTGCATATAACATGTAGATATCATCAATAATGTGGCATGGAACATAAGAAATTATCGATACATCGGAGACGTATCACTCCCTCGGGAACACTTGTCACATATAAGAACACACACACACTTAAGTTTGTCCTCTTGCTCCATAGAGGATTGGGCTTTCTCTCATTGAGAGCATTTGCATATTGCTATTTACTTCCTGCATTTTATTTTATTGCAAACTATACACCCAAAACACCAAAACCATTGAATTCTTATTATTGCTTACTTGTCAAATCTGCTAAACCAATACCTTCAGCTCCTCGTGGGTTCGGCGACCTTTCTTATTGAAAAGTAGTACAATTGATCTCCTTCACTTGGGAGCTATCAACCATCATATAGTATGCACCATAACATGATTTGGATCTTCAACATTGTCCTTATCGAACACTATGGCTATTTTGAGAGCCCAAGGTCCAGGGCCACTTAGATTCTACGAGTTTTGGCAATTCACAGTCACCATACAAGTTCATATTGCATTCCATTGATAAAGTTTTTTTTCCAAAAACCCTCCTCTGCATTCAAAAGAAAAACTATTTTCTAAATTATAAATTGAGGGTTCTCGACCAAAAGTCGTGTACACTATTGGGTGGGAAATGGAACCATGATTGCGGGTGAAACCCTATAGTGGAGGTTCCATTGTATTGACAAAACCATTAGGATTAAGCAAAAAATGTAGTCAGTCACCCTAGTGCCATATATACAATGCTGACCACAGGTCCCGGAGTGGGACGGGAAAATCAGTTGTACCTTTTCCATTTTGCATTTGTCGGATATCTAGTTGGGCTAGTTTTCGGGGGGAAACTCGGCAGGGTGGGATCCCATAAAGTCCCGTTCCGTTTTGCGAAATAACAACTATGGTATCGTAGAAGGCAGGGTAATTTGGTGTACGTCACACAACAAAAACTCATTGCATTGGTTGGAATGCGGGGTTGCGGAGAACGACACTGATTGGCTTGTCTTTTATTTTGACATAACACCATTTTGGATTGTGTGAACGGGGACATACTCCTTGTTGTGCACCAAGGCTTAAGACATATGTGGATAAAGTAGCGAACCTCTCGAGGGTGTATAGAGCGTGTCATGATACTCCCCGTTATTGGGTAAAGAACTACGACCACGGCGGGAAAGGAACTCCATAAAGTTCTCACGGCCCGTGGGGACTGACGGGCATAGTTTTTCATGATCTAGAGCTTATATTTTCTAAAAACTGTTTTCAAAAACCTGCACAAGCCCAGGATCTCCTGATTCACGGCTATACATCAGACACCCACCATAGAACTTGCTGAGTAGTTTAGTATACTCAATCTATTACTTTGTACCCTTTCTTTACACTACTTGGGAAATCCTTATTGCTAGCGCACAAAAAAGGCTATTGCCAGCGCACCAGAGCCCACCGGTGGGAACATGCTGGTGGTAATGGCGTTACCACCGATGCACCAGCTGGTGCGCCGATGGTAACACGTGTTATCCCTGATGCACCAGGCCTGGTGCACCGGCGGTACGCTTTTTTTTAAAATTCAAAAAAGGCCGATCTATATCTAGACCTAGCTCAGGTTCGTCCTCGAAAATTGTGGCCGTGGGCCGCCTTGTTTTTGTTGCCACGCCAATGTAGGAGGAGGAGGCCGGAGGTGCGGTGTAGGAGGAGTAGGAGGAGGCCAGAGGTGGAGTTGGAGGTGGAGGTGGAGGAGGACGGAGGAGGCCGAAGGTGGGGGAGGTGGAGGAGGAGGCCACCGGAGGAGGAGGAGGCCGTCGAGGAGGAGTACAAGGTCATCCAAGCAGCAGTAGGAGGAGGCCGTCGGTGAGGAGAAAAGGAGAAGGAATGGGAAGAGGAGGAAAACAAGAGAAGGGGGAGAAGTGAGGAAGGAGAAGAGGCACAGTGACGGTTTTGCATATATAGCCTCCTAAAAGCTGAAAAAACTCATGTTTCTGTTTTGAATTTGATGAATCCAAAATTTGTCTAAACGGTCGTAGGTGGTTGAAATCGGATAGGAAATTTTTCCTAGGTACATTTTGATATAAAAAGATTTTCATCGGAGGTCGTAATCAACTAGAAATCCTGTTTTACCGAAACATAACGCCATTTTACATAATATAAATTTGTATTAAAACTAGATGACAAGACATATGGGCAGCTCGAAGGTCTTTATTTTTCTAAATTTCTACCATTTTCGTTTATTTTTTTCAAAACTAAAAAGGTGATAATGGTAAACAATTGACCACCGGCGCACCACCATATAGGCACACCGGCAGTAAAGGGAGCACAACTTTTTGGTCTGGGTAGGACCTATTCAAACATTATCCTCGTCGCGCTAAATTTTGTCTGCGCCGGCGGTATTGTGGCATCACCGGCGCGCCCGAAACATGGTGCGCTGGTAGTATTTAGCACCGGTGGGCACCTTTTTTGGTGCGCCTGTAATAGTGCTTGCGGCTATAGACCTTTCCTTAGTAGTGCTAGATTCTGATAGAAATGACGAGGAGACTACCAACGAACCGAGAGGAGAGGAGATCTACTATGCAGAACCAGATCCCTGTTAGGAGTCATGCATCAAGGGAATATATTATGATATAGTATATGGAATAGAAGGAAGGAGAAATAGAGACATAACCTTGGAACTTTTAGACTATGATAGATGAGCCGAGCAGCTAGCCCCTACTAAATAAGTTGTTGAGTTCAGATGGAGTTCAGATGACTGATACGCGTACAGCACGCGTCCATTGGGAACCCCAAGAGGAAGGTGTGATGCGTACAGCGGCAAGTTTTCCCTCAGTATGAAACCAAGGTTTATCGAACCAGTAGGAGCCAAGAAGCACGTTGAAGGTTGATGGCGGCGGGATGTAGTGCGGCGCAACACCAGAGATTCCGGCGCCAACGTGGAACCTGCACAACACAACCAAAGTACTTTGCCCCAACGAAACAGCGAGGTTGTCAATCTCACCGGCTTGCTGTAACAAAGGATTAGATGTATAGTGTGGATGATGATTGTTTGCAGAGAACAGTAGAACAGTATTGCAGTAGATTGTATTTCAGTATAGAGAATTGGACCGGGGTCCACAGTTCACTAGAGGTGTCTCTCCCATAAGATAAACAGCATGTTGGGCGAACAAATTACAGTTGGGCAATTGACAAATAAAGAGGGCATGACCATGCACATACATATTATGATGAGTATAGTGAGATTTAATTGGGCATTACGACAAAGTACATAGACCGCTATCCAGCATGCATCTATGCCTAAAAAGTCCACCTTCAGGTTATCATCCGAACCCCCTCCAGTATTAAGTTGCTAACAACAGACAATTGCATTAAGTATTGCGCGTAATGTAATCAGTAACTACATCCTTGAACATAGCACCAATGTTTTATCCCTAGTGGCAACAGCACATCCATAATCTTAGAGATTTCTGTCACTTCCCCAGATTCACGGAGACATGAACCCACTATCGAGCATAAATACTCCCTCTTGGAGTTACAAGCATCTACTTGGCCAGAGCATCTACTAGTAACGGAGAGCATGCAAGATCATAAACAACACATAGACATAACTTTGATAATCAACATAACAAGTATTCTCTATTCATCGGATCCCAACAAACACAACATATAGAATTACAGATAGATGATCTTGATCATGTTAGGCAGCTCACAAGACCCGACAATTAAGCACAATGGGGAGAAGACAACCATCTAGCTACTGCTATGGACCCATAGTCCAGGGGTAGACTACTCACACATCACTCCGGAGGAGACCATGGCGGCATAGAGTCCTCCGGGAGATGATTCCCCTCTCCGGCAGGGTGCCGGAGGCGATCTCCTGAATCCCCCGAGATGGGATTGGCGGCGGCGGCGTCTCGATGGAGTTTTCCGTATCGTGGCTCTCGATGCTGGGGTTTCGTGACGGAGGCTTTAAGTAGGCGGAAGGGCAGGTCAGGGGGCCACACGAGGGCCCCACACCACAGGTCGGCGCGGCCAAGGGGCAGGCCGCGCCGCCCTAGGGTTTGGGCGCCTCGTGGCCCCACTTCGTCTCCTCTTCGGTCTTCTGGAAGCTTCGTGGCAAAATAGGACCCTGGGCGTTGATTTCGTCCAATTTCGATAATATTTCGTTACTAGGATTTCTGAAACCAAAAACAGCAGAAAACAGCAACTGGCACTTCGGCATCTTGTTAATAGGTTAGTTCCAGAAAATGCACGAATATGACATAAAGTGTGCATAAAACATGTAGATATCATCAATAATGTGGCATGGAACACAAGAAATTATCGATACGTCGGAGACGTATCAGCATCCCCAAGCTTAGTTCTGCTCGTCCCGAGCAGGTAAAACGATAACAAAGATAATTTCTGGAGTGACATGCCATCATAACCTTGATCATACTATTTGTAAAGCATATGTAGTGAATGCAGCGATCAAAACAATGTATATGACATGAGTAAACAAGTGAATCATAAAGCAAAGACTTTTCATGAATAGTACTTCAAGACAAGCATCAATAAGTCTTGCATAAGAGTTAACTCATAAAGCAATAATTCATAGTAAAAGCATTGAAGCAACACAAAGAAAGATTAAGTTTCAGCGGTTGCTTTCAACTTGTAACATGTATATCTCATAGATATTGTCAACATAGAGTAATATAATAAGTGCAATATGCAAGTATGTAGGAATCAATGCACAGTTCACAAGTGTTTGCTTCTTGAGGTGGAGAGAAATAGGTGAACTGACTCAACAATGAAAGTAAAAGAATGGTCCTCCATAGAGGAAAAGCATCGATTGCTATATTTGTGCTAGAGCTTTGATTTTGAAAACATGAAACAATTTTGTCAACGGTAGTAATAAAGCATATGTATCATGTAAATTATATCTTACAAGTTGCAAGCCTCATGCATAGTATACTAATAGTGCCCGCACCTTGTCCTAATTAGCTTGGACTACCGGATCATCGCAATGCACATGTTTTAACCAAGTGTCACAAAGGGGTACCTCTATGCCGCCTGTACAAAGGTCTAATGAGAAAGCTCGCATTGGATTTCTCGCTATTGATTATTCTCAACTTAGACATCCATACCGGGACAACATAGACAACAGATAATGGACTCCTCTTTTATGCATAAGCATGTAACAACAATTAATAATTTTCTCATATGAGATTGAGGATATTGTCCAAAATTGAAACTTCCACCATGGATCATGGCTTTAGTTAGCGGCCCAATGTTCTTCTCTAACAATATGCATGCTTAACCATAAGGTGGTAGATCTCTCTTACTTCAGACAAGACGAACATGCATAGCAACTCACATGAATTTCAACAAAGAGTAGTTGATGGCGTCCCCAGTGAACATGGTTATCGCACAACAAGCAACTTAATAAGAGATAAAGTGCATAAGTACATATTCAATACCACAATAGTTTTTAAGCTATTTGTCCCATGAGCTATATATTGCAAAGGTGAATGATGGAATTTTAAAGGTAGCACTCAAGCAATTTACTTTGGAATGGCGGAGAAATACCATGTAGTAGGTAGGTATGGTGGACACAAATGGCATAGTGGTTGGCTCAAGGATTTTGGATGCATGAGAAGTATTCCCTCTCGATACAAGGTTTAGGCTAGCAAGGCTATTTGAAACAAACACAAGGATGAACCGGTGCAGCAAAACTCACATAAAAGACATATTGAAAACATTATAAGACTCTACACCGTCTTCCTTGTTGTTCAAACTCAATACTAGAAATTATCTAGACCTTAGAGAGACCAAATATGCAAACCAAATTTTAGCATGCTCTATGTATTTCTTCATTAATGGGTGCAAAGTATATGATGCAAGAGCTTAAACATGAGCACAACAATTGCCAAATATCACATTATCCAAGACATTATAGCAATTTACTACATGTATCATTTTCCAATTCCAACCATATAACAATTTAACGAAGAAGAAACTTCGCCATGAATACTATGAGTAGAGCCTAAGGACATACTTGTCCATATGCTACAGCGGAGCGTGTCTCTCTCCCATACAGTGAATGCTAGGATCCATTTTATTCAAACAAAACAAAAAACAAAAACAAACCGACGCTCCAAGCAAAGCACATAAGATGTGATGGAATAAAAATATAGTTTCAGGGGAGGAACCTGATAATTTGTCGATGAAGAAGGGGATGCCTTGGGCATCCCCAAGCTTAGACGCTTGAGTCTTCTTAGAATATGCAGGGGTGAACCACCGGGGCATCCCCAAGCTTAGAGCTTTCACTCTCCTTGATCATATTGCATCATACTCCTCTCTTGATCCTTGAAAACTTCCTCCACACCAAACTTAGAACAACTCATTGGAGGGTTAGTGGACAATAAAAATTAACATGTTCAGAGGTGACACAATCATTCTTAACACTTCTGGACATTGCATAAAGCTACTGGACATTCATGGATCAAAGAAATTCATCCAACATAGCAAAAGAGGCAATGCGAAATAAAAGGCAGAATCTGTCAAAACAGAACAGTTCGTATTGACGAATTTTATCGAGGCACCAGACTTGCTCAAATGAAAATGCTCAAATTGAATGAAAGTTGCGTACATATCTGAGGATCACTCACGTAAATTGGCATAATTTTCTGAGTTACCTACAGAGAAAACAGCCCAGATTCGTGACAGCAAAGAAATCTGTTTCTGCGCAGTAATCCAAATCTAGTATGAACTTTACTATCAACGACTTTACTTGGCACAATAAAACACTAAACTAAGATAAGGAGAGGTTGCTACAGTAATAAACAACTTCCAAGACTCAAAATAAAAACAAAGTACTGTAGTAAAATAACACATGGGTTATCTCCCAAGAAGTTCTTTCTTTATAGCCATTAAGATGGGCTCAGCAGTTTTGATGATGCACTCGCAAGAAATAGTATTTGAAGCAAAAGAGAGCTTCAAGAGGCAAATTCAAAACACATTTAAGTCTAACATGCTTCCTATGAAGAGGAATCTTGTAAATAAACAAGTTCAAGAAGCATAATGCAACAAGCGTAGAAAGATAAAACAAGTGTAGCTTCAAAAATTTCAGCACATAGAGAGGTGTTTTAGTAACATGAAAATTTCTACAACCATATTTTCCTCTCTCATAATAACTTTCAGTAGCATCATGAGCAAACTCAACAATATAACTATCACATAAAGCATTCTTATCATGAGTCTCATGCATAAAATTATTACTCTCCACATAAGCATAGTCAATTTTATTAGTTGTAGTGGGTGCAAATTCAACAAAGTGGCTATCATCATATATAGGAGGCATATTGTAATCATAAAAGAACATTTTCTCCTCAATGCTTGGGGGACTAAAAAGATCATGCTCATCAAAGCTAGCTTCCCCAAGCTTAGAATTTTCCATAGCATTAGCAACAATGGTGTTCAAAGCATTCATAGTAATAACATTCCCATTAGCATGCATATAAAGTTCCATGGGTTTTTTAATTCTCTCTTCAAACACATCATGTCCTAATTCAAGATAAAGTTCATAAAGATCTCTCATATTTTTGTTGTTTT
Organism: Lolium perenne; assembly: GCF_019359855.2. Classification (NCBI taxonomy): domain Eukaryota; kingdom Viridiplantae; phylum Streptophyta; class Magnoliopsida; order Poales; family Poaceae; genus Lolium; species Lolium perenne. The sequence goes on along the minus strand of NC_067248.2, from coordinate 189,501,093 downwards.
CCATTATGCTTAACTAGTGAAATAAAAACATGCATGATATTAAGTAAAGTAAAACAAGTAACTATTTTTTTTTGTGTTTTTGATATAGCAAACAAGATAGCAAATAAAGTAAAACTAGCAACTAATTTTTTTTTGTGTTTTGATTTAGTGCAGCAAACAAAGTAGTAAATAAAACTAAGCAAGACAAAAAACAAAGTAAAGAGATTGGGATGTGGAGACTCCCCTTGCAGCGTGTCTTGATCTCCCCGGCAACGGCGCCAGAAAAAGAGCTTGATACGCGTACAGCACGCGTCCGTTGGGAACCCCAAGAGGAAGGTGTGATGCGTACAGCGGCAAGTTTTCCCTCAGTATGAAACCAAGGTTTATCGATCCAGTAGGAGCCAAGAAGCACGTTGAAGGTTGATGGCGGCGGGATGTAGTGCGGCGCAACACCAGAGATTCCGGCGCCAACGTGGAACCTGCACAACACAACCAAAGTACTTTGCCCCAACGAAACAGTGAGGTTGTCAATCTCACCGGCTTGCTGTAACAAAGGATTAGATGTATAGTGTGGATGATGATTGTTTGCAGAGAACAGTAGAACAGTATTGCAGTAGATTGTATTTCAGTATAGAGAATTGGACCGGGGTCCACAGTTCACTAGAGGTGTCTCTCCCATAAGATAAACAGCATGTTGGGTGAACAAATTACAGTTGGGCAATTGACAAATAAAGAGGGCATGACCATGCACATACATATTATGATGAGTATAGTGAGATTTAATTGAGCATTACGACAAAGTACATAGACCGCTATCCAGCATGCATCTATGCCTAAAAAGTCCACCTTCAGGTTATCATCCAAACCCCCACCAGTATTAAGTTGCTAACAACAGACAATTGCATTAAGTATTGCGCGTAATGTAATCAGTAACTACATCCTTGAACATAGCACCAATGTTTTATCCCTAGTGGCAACAGCACATCCATAATCTTAGAGATTTCTGTCACTTCCCAGATTCACGGAGACATGAACCCACTATCGAGCATAAATACTCCCTCTTGGAGTTACAAGCATCTACTTGGCCAGAGCATCTACTAGTAACGGAGAGCATGCAAGATCATAAACAACACATAGACATAACTTTGATAATCAACATAACAAGTATTCTCTATTCATCGGATCCCAACAAACGCAACATATAGAATTACAGATAGATGATCTTGATCATGTTAGGCAGCTCACAAGACCCGACAATTAAGCACAATGGGGAGAAGACAACCATCTAGCTACTGCTATGGACCCATAGTCCAGGGGTAGACTACTCACACATCACTCCGGAGGCGACCATGGCGGCGTCGAGTCCTCCGGGAGATGAGTCCCCTCTCCGGCAGGCTGCCGGAGGCGATCTCCGAATCCCCGAGATGGGATTGGCGGCGGCGGCGTCTCAGTAAGGTTTTCCGTATCGTGGCTCTCGGTACTGGGGGTTTCGCGATGGAGGCTTTAAGTAGGCGGAAGGGCAGGTCAGGGGGCCACACGAGGGCCCCACACCACAGGTCGGCGCGGCCAAGGGGCAGGCCGCGCCGCCCTAGGGTTTGGGCGCCTCGTGGCCCCACTTCGTCTCCTCTTCGGTCTTCTGGAAGCTTCGTGTCAAAATAGTACCCTGGGCGTTGATTTCGTCCAATTCCGAGAATATTTCGTTACTAGGATTTCTGAAACCAAAAACAGCAGAAAACAGCAACTGGCACTTCGGCATCTTGTTAATAGGTTAGTTCCAGAAAATGCACGAATATGACATAAAGTGTGCATAAAACATGTAGATATCATCAATAATGTGGCATGGAACACAAGAAATTATCGATACGTCGGAGACGTATCAATGACATCAGGGTTGGCTGTGTCATATTGCTTCAAGACCTTATATTTGAAGTTTTCATTTGCTTTGACTCCTCATTGGGTATCCCACATTCTTTTTAGACTTTTGGTTTGCGACCATAGTATTATAAATATAGATTAGTTTGGACCCATAATGTTTCTTTTGTACCAATTTGAGGGGTGTAACATTTACAAAACAATGTTTCGTGATTATAATGCCAACAACTGGTACACGACACCACACAATGGTGTACTGGGTCACCGCAGATATGTCCAATCGGATGTCGTAGTTGGTGCCATAATCTCGAAGCAGCACCGCGCTCGATGTTGCCTTTGGCATCAGTGGCTCATCGTGAGTGTGTCAAATCATCGCCGCCGCTAGCAGTACAACGCATATGAATATGGAGTATGGAGCATGTCAAGGATCTATCCTTTATCCCCATGTATTAAAGTTGTATTTTGTTTCTAAAAAGAAATTCACCATTTTTCCCAACTCGTTCGAATCAGTGTTGGGAGATAGGCATGACCAATTTTCTAGCCTTCCAGTCGTCGCCACCGATGCTTGGACATTGCCGGCCCTAGATACAACAACGAGGGGGTGGTCGAGTGGTACCGACATGAGAGGGGAGAGGGAGTCAGCGGAGTTTTTTTTTTCTTAACCTAAGCTAGAATCTCGTGTACAAAGGCCAGATTTACGGGAAAGTGAAGAGGAAAAGATATGATTGGGTTGGAGATGAACCATTCAGACAATCACACAACTATATGAGGTTAGACTCGCAAAATATACCACCATTCCACCTTGTGATTAGATCTTATCTCTCTATTTCAAATCGAAAGGACCATGTGGTTCTAGTGTAGCAGTGCATAAATTGAATGGTTTCATATAAATTGAACGTTCTCCCCCGAGGAGAGTAGGTCGATTTTGTTTCAGCGTGTATCCCTACAACTATTGAATGGTCCCTTTTTCATTATTGATGAAAATTTCTCCAACAACTATTTAGATATAGAAGATAAGTAGAGCTTTCAGAAAAAGTTGACAAACAGTAAAACATCTCTCTTGGCTATACTTTGTTAGGTAGGTGAAACCTCTCTAGGATTTTTTTCACACGGATATTTCCCCGTTTAGTCCGAACGCATCACGTGGGGCGAGCTCAAGCCACCAAGCCGGCGCTTGGTTCTTGTAGAGCTTGCAAACACCGGTGACTACTAATTAAAATCCTGTGAATCAAATTAACCATTTAGTTTATATGTGCTGCAAGAAAAACAATTGCAAATCGAATCTTTAATGGACAATGCTGAAATTGGGCGCATGATTTGTGACAAAACAGTGCAGATTAGTACAAGTATGTGGCAAGGTGCGGAGCACTAGCGCTCCAATGGAAGTCCACTCCACATGTACAGATCATAGGGTGATGAATGCAGCACAGTGCTGGGTGGTCCAAAGGGCCGCAGCAACCCCCCATCTGCACGGGGCCAAAAGGCCCCAGCAAGTAAATGCCCAGTTCGAAGTGGCAGTGCCCATCTCTCTCTCTCGTAGCCACAGTACATGACGAACTAGGCCACACCTCTCCTCCCGGCCCACGCTACAGTTCTATGGAGACGGAGAGGCACTGTTCCGACGTGAAGAGCGAGTGCGGTAGAGAGCTTCAGCGAGCGAGCGAGAGAGTTTCAGAGAGAGGAACAGGAGAGGACAGGGCATTTAAACTGGACAGAGATGCTGCACAAGGCCGCTATTTATTTTCCCTTGTGCTGCAGCCTGCTTGCTTCCCCATTTTTATCACTGACTTTCTTTTAATTTTTCTCTTACTCACCCCCACAATCTCTCTCTCTCTCTCTTGTCAGTCAGACGCTGAGCAAAAGGGCCGACAGAGGAGGAGGGAACAATAGAATGACTTGAATGAGGAGACAGAGAAACATGGGGGGACTGGGTCTGGGAAAAATGATTTTGCAATCCATTGCTTTATGATTGGGCTGTTCCTTTTCCCCATTTCGCCCCCTCCCTTTCTTCTTCCCCCCACATCCGTTACTAGTAGGGGACCTTCCTTCCTTTCGATCCCCTCCCTTGCATGAAAAGAATTTCCTTTCCTTCTCTCTTTCTCGCAAATGTGTGGGCGAAGATTGAGATTGTAGAGTAGCGGTACTGATAGTAGTAGTGTGGTACTGAGATTGCGGTGGCTTGAGGTTTACTGGTACTAGCACATTAAACATTTGTGTCAATCAGTCCGTCAGTCAGTCATTCAGTCAGGCAGTCCTATGGTTGTCAAATCAAAAGTGCCTCACAACGCAGGAACCAGGCAGGAATTAGTACCAGTCCTCTCTGTCTGTTGCCCACTTTACCCAGGATTAGGCTCCCGTAGCTAGCGTCAGGTACTAGTATGAACACCGACTTTTTTTCTTCTCATGGAACTCGCAAAGCACATTGCCCTGGCCGGCCTACCTGTCGGTGACGGACGGACCAATACAAAGTCGGCATGCAGCATGCATGTACTACTACGTTAGATCCGTCTGCTCCGATTAGATTGCTGGTTAGCTGCAGCGAATCTGTGTACATAGTAGGGGAGCTTTAACTTTTGCTCGAGTAAGTTTCTTACCAAGCTAATTAACCTGAATCATCTTTGTTCTAGCTAGGGAAGCTTAAGGTCCATCGTCGCTAGCTAGGCCGCCCTTTACGGCAGGTGTGGCTCGATCGGAATCATCGCTAGCTAGCTTAGCTTAGCTAGGTTTGATCCTTTCAACGACGATCGTCGCTCTCCACTATGCATCCTCGCCAATCACGCACGCACTGCGGCACTGGACCGCTGGCTACCCATCAACTATATCCGAGTTGGCACCAAACACGTACGCGCATCCCCTTGGTCATTCATGTATATAACACCTTGCTACTATGCTAGTGGCGAGCTACCTCCCTGTTGATGCTGTCGTGATCATGCATATTCATGGCGTCGCCCGCGGCACCTGTGAGGCTGTGACCAGATGCTCCTAGCTCATTCATGCCAGGCACCTATAATTTGGCAGGTACTGATGCACATCTCGACATGTGGTGCCTTGGCTTGGCTTGGAAAGAGAGGGATCAAGTTGGATCGGTGTTATGTCATCAGCAGATGCGTGGTTGGTTGCGGGAAACGTCCCCGTCCTACGCGGCGGGTTTCATGGCAGCATACTTCAATGGATCAATGCTACTGGTTCTTAATCTGGACCACCACCATGCGCTCGACCGATCATTCCAGGGAGCAATGGATGAATCCATCCCGGGAGCCGGTACCCGGAGCCGAAGGCGACGATGGTTTCGCAGACTCATTCGATCTTAATCGGTTTTAGAGCATTTCCATCGACAACCCTAATATCACCCACAATATGCTTGTTGGGATGCCGGCCACAAAATGGGCTCCTACCGGCGCCTCCATAGGCCGTCGACACATTAATTTTTTAGCCCAATAGAATAATCGATGTGCCCAGACCAACCCCTAGCCTCAAGGGCCAGGACGGTGGTGCCGGCACCCCACACCACATCACATGGCCTCCCATGGGCCCGCTTTGCAGCCATTTTGACCGCTCGTTGTCTAGTCCGGTCAAACACGCGTGCCAGATCGACCTCCGAGACGACAATGTAATGATGGCAGCACCGATGCACCTACCGCGGTCGCTATGGATAGGTGTTGGCTGAACTGCATGAGGCCACCGAGCTTGCCAAATACGACACCCTTTTGCCACTGAAAGAGATGGTGCCGAGGGGCTGGGCCATCATCTTGGACGGGGATAACAACTAATGACCAAAACTGTTTCGCGAGGAGCGAGAGGCGGCTTTGAACCGCTTCACCGGCGAGCATCCACCACCTAAGAAGAACATCTTCGAGTGGAGACGGTTCTGATCATTGCTCGGACGCATCGTCTAGTACGTCATCGACTCCGACCGCCAGGAAACCTTCATGTGATCGGCTACAAGGTCGGGATCCTCAACGTCGACTCCGATGAGGAAGAATTGAAATCAATTTAAATTATTGTTCTGCATTTGCAGAACTTATTGATTTAAAATCAAATTCATCGAAGTCTTTTGTTGTTTAAATTTTTATAGGGGTGGCAGTGTGGTCAGCCCCTTCCGGTAGAGAGGGGGCACGTGCCGGTGCCCTCTATAGAGCTTGCCTGTCAGTGTTGTCGGTCATAATATAGGGGGTGTTGGTGGAGATGCTTTTTGATCACCATATTTGTGTGAAATGTGAACCACTGATAGCGTGGTAAAATGTTGGTCTTTAGATAATTAACCTGCAGGTGTGGTCAGTCAAACGAATGGGCGGTTCACACTTGGCCGGTGCTGCAAAAGAGCGAGCAGGTACCTCCTAATGTCCGTGGCTTACTGACCTGCTGACACGACCAAGTGGGGGGTGAAAGAAAGAGGGACTAAAGCAAGCACCTGCAGTGATTAAAGAAAGAACATGCACCACACGCACAAAAGGGATCGTTGATCAAATCATTCCGTCATGCATCCATAGATTGCTTCATCAGAACTCATTCCTTTTATAATTTTTTTCTAGTCTCATCTTGGGCCTTTCCAACTTTCCATCTGCTCATGATACGGTCCACGAACACGCCCTTTCAAACATGCACACCCAAACACTACTACTGTAATCTCGCCACTGAAGAAGGACACAAAACTAAAGAGGAGGAGATACAAAACTATCCTAACTTGGCTAGAAGCATTCCTGCATCAGCCGGCGAAAGATATATAGAAGAAAACCCCAAAAGTAACTAAGAATTAACAGAGATCGATCTGGTATATATAGCTTTCGCCGGCTAACGCGCCGATATGCTCCTCTCCTGCTGAAAGTATCTGAAAACTGACTTCTTGGCCGGAGCCCTTAGAAACGGAGGAATTTTGCGGGGCAAATTCAACTAGAAGATGATCACTAATGGTGTATCTTGGACCGAAAATTAGCTTGTTGCTAGGTTTTTTTTCTTTGTAAGCTTGGTGTGATGGCTGGCTAGTCATGATCCGCGCCGTGCCAGTCAGGTCTCCCCAGCGTGAACTCCAAGCTTGGGCTGCTCAGCTCGTGGTTCGACACCTGCGAGCCGCTTGATCTGCAGGGCTCCATGTTCTGCAACAGAAGGATCGATGCACACAACGATCAACAAAAACATCTTGGAAAAACGATCAATGCAAATGTGTAGGATCAGGTGCGTTGGGAAGAAGAATGTGCACATATGCATACGTACCTCCATTGGAGAAGACAGTCCTATGGAGCGATGAGCGTCCATGTTACATGAATTGGAGGACAGCCATGGGTCCCTGGAGGAGAATGAATTTCCAAATTAGCAAAGCTGATCAGTTACCAGCAGCTTTCCGCAACAAGATAGCACATGCATATGTTTACATACGCAGCCTGATGCATATGACCAAATAGTAAAAGTAGGCCTCCTGCGATGCTACAACTGGGCATCCGTGTATGTATATGAATGGCAAGTTTTGCTACTGCAGATAGGAACATGGCGTGGCCATGGATGCACATTGCCCAGTATAGTTAGCTTTGGCTAAAGAGAGCAACAACAGTCGCTCTTCCTGATCAGTTCGTTACACATAGAGCTTCTTTCTAGGCAACAAAAGCCCTAAAAAGAAGTTCCGGTTTTGGCACAGTACACCAGTGCAATGGTATGTACAGGAGCTCGTCATCAGCAAGCTAGCTGCTGCGTGAAGGGAATTTTCAGCAAAAGAGAGATACACAAGCAAAGAATCTAATGCTACATATGACTAACACACATGCGGGAAGAGAATTATTGTTGAGATCAATCCTAATTTTCTCTTGGCTCTCCTAGATACAAGAAACCATTCTTGCATGCATTGCGCATATTTAATCAGTATGTAGTTTTTTATGGGCATGGAGATGTAGAGTTATACGCATGCATTGCTATGTTGCACACTACAATGTTGGTGACGAGAGAGAGAGAGAGAGAGAGAGAGAGAGAGAGAGAGAGAGTTTTTGTGTATGAATTAATATGGCCCACATGTTGGAGATCATGGAATTGGTAGTTCTTTTCTCCGAGTGTACGCTTATTTTTGTACATCAAGGAAAGTGTCCTTCCTTTATCACTACTCTATAAACATATAACAACAACTCAGTACCAAACCGTTCTAAAGTGCTTTTGTCTTGATAGGAACAAACGTATACAGTTAACATTGAGGGACCGGTAGACTTTTCGTGTCAATAATATCAATCATAGATACACTACTTTATATACCTACTCATATATGTATGGAACTTTTCTGATTAAGAACAGTATTAGTTTGAATGTTGTTCTAGATCGTGGGGACTCCAGATGGACTGATAAAGTGTATCATATATACACTTAGCTAAACAAACATACCAATATGCATGTCTGCATTTGGTCTTATCATTTTTGAAGGAGAAGTAGTAGGTATGTTGACTAACTGTTTAAGGAGAATCAGCATAAGAATAAAGCAAGTCTTTGATTAAGAGCCAAAATGGCAAAACAGACACTACGAAAGTTTTTCATTTTCACAGCCAGTGGCACATTTAAAACTACAAACTTTTGCATTGACATCTACTGATTTTCCCCAGGAATAAACTTTGCATGAATGTTCAATTACCTTGACCATCTGAAATAAGCTAGACTAGCCCATAACCACTGAAAACATATTAGCCTGTATTGTCTCCAACCATTAGACTGAACTAATTTTTTTTAAAGCGTTTAACCTTTTTTGTTCTAAAAAAATAGTTGTATAACTCAACCTACTACTACTTAACACAAATAGGTTCTTCCAAAAATATTTATAATTTACTATGCACTTATCTGTCTCCGAAAATTCGACCTAAAATGGCTGAACCGAAGTTACAAAGAAACAATATGAGGGCAAGGATCAAATAGATGGTTTTTTTTATCATGAAAAACAGATTGAGGAGACAGGATGATGAAAACGAATCAAAGAACTGGAATGATGCAACTATGACCAAAAGATGGGATAGAAGATTGGAAGAGAAGATGGAGTAGGATAAAGAGGAAAAGTGAATGCAGCCAGGGGCAGGTTGAACTGTACTTGCTTCCAAGCAGTTCGTATGCCAGCGGTTGGATGGTGCAAGTTAAGAAAATAGTTAAAGCACACGCAGAGTAAATCACCTTTATTTAGAGAACCTTGAGTGGCGCGGTAATAATTGGGCAAGAAATAGGAGTAAAAAAGGCATTCAAGTGACCGGAGGAAGGAGGTGAAAAGAACCAAGAATGCAGCAAGTCCTTGGTTACATATTCCTAGGCAATAGGGCATGTCAGGTCAAAGCCCCACCAGCCCTGGAATCAGAGCCATGCATTGATAAGAAAAGATAATGTAGCTACCTAGCCACCACCCTAGGATTGACGCAGAGAGAGAGAGAGAGAGAGAGAGAGAGAGAGAGAGAGAGAGAGAGAGAGAGAGAGACCCAGAGAAGAAGACAATGGACAAAACCCGAGAACCTGCAACACACTAAAATTCACACAACATGTTTTTATATATAAAATAAGTATAATGTATTTTCAAATCCCAGTTCCAGAAAGACCAAACACAGAAGAGAGAAGCTGTGCATGCTCAAGTCAATGGAGGTGTGACCTTTTGGTCTTTTCCGTGTGACATAACATTGGCCACCTATAGATAGCAGGCAGCAGACCTGTGTGTACCTTCCCATCCAGGTGTGTGTATGCCCCAAAAACATTCTTTTAAGCTTTGGCCATCACCAGATGATGATCTATACTGGCACAAATATTATCTTGGTTAAATATTCAGAACCTTTTTTCAGGTGCCAATGTGGTGTTCCTTTGGGCATAAGCGAGCAGTTTAAGCACGGCATAACGAAATCAAAGACAATGTTTATGATCTAATAATGATACCCGTTGTTATCTCCACAGATATGTAAAACTCTAAGACTAGCCATAGTGCTAGTATCATAGCTAGTATCATGCACATTGGTCCCACAAAAATATTGATGTGGCAGCTAATGAAAGAGGAGAGAGGAGATTAGAGTAACATAGGTAGATACCGTATCATAGCGCAAATATCAAGAAAAGTTAATGCTAAACAAATCTTGTACACATATTTGCATTGAGATTCTAAAAAATAATAAATATAACATAACTATGATACTACTATATAATACTATCCACTATAGAGATAGTATCATGTAGTAGTATCATATGCATGATACTACTACATGATACTTACCACTATGACCAGCCTAAAGGCGAACCAAAAGGTGTGAAGCTAGAAGGGGGGAAGGGATAGCTAGCTAGCACAAGATGTACGTTGATGTATGCACAAACAAACATCAAGATGTGAAGCAAGTGAACCAAAAGATGTGATGAAGGGATGATGTATGCACAACATTCACATGTACGTTGTCATGTGACTTGAGCTGGTACGTACGTACCTTGAGGAGTTGCTCCACCTGGTGCTAGTGTTGCCGGCCGAAGTCTGGTCCATGTCGCCACCTCCGCCGCCGCCACCGACAGAGCTCGTCGCGCCCTCAGAGATGGACCGGTGCTCCGGGAACTGCCTCCTGTTGTTGTCGCCGGACCCAGCCTGGCCGGTGCTAGGGAAGTCGTCGTCACCGGAGCCGCCGTCGGTCGGGCCTGGAGAATTGACGCACAATGCCAGCCACCGACGGAGCATGATGAGTTAGTGCTATCTCACTTCCATTAGCTAGCAGCAAGCTAAGAGGCGAGGCACATAGAGAAGATCGAATGCGATGGAGTTAGCAGATGGGTGGCAATGCGAATTACCTGAGGAGGCCGCAGGCTTGTCAGTGCTCTTGACGGTTCGATACATCTGAAAGGGGGCATGCAGCATAGTGAGAAGAAAAGGCAAAAATTTAGAAACAAGAAAACAAGGCAAGGAATTGCAGCAATCAGCTTAGGGCCTGGGGAAAAGACAAGCAAATGGATCAACAGGTGGATCGGCGCGCAAGACAACAGCGGGAAATGGACGAGGGGAAATACTATGATGGCATGCCCTTGCCTTGGAGCCTTCCTCCTAGCTAGCCAGCAGCTTTCTCTCTCTTGTTCTTCCATGTCATCGATCAGCTCAGCTGGGTCACTCTTCTCTCTCTTCGTGGAGGTGAGTGCTTTGGGCCGTGCACACAGACGCAAACACATACGCTAGCTAGCTAGGTAGGCGCGCACAGATGCACATACATTGCATTATTGAGTAATGATGGCAACTTTTTCTCTCTCACACACATCCCCAAACACTGGCCTCACTCTCTCTCTCTCTCCCCCTACCTCCAAGAATGGCAGTTTCTTCGCTAACTCAGGAGTTACTGCATTGGCTTTCCTGTCTGACCCAAACAAGAACGAGAAGAGCGAGAAGACGAAGAAGCGAGAGAGAGGGATTGCTTGCAAGGACATCGGGAAGGCCGGATTGATCAGGTTTGGATATGAGTACCTGGAGATGGCTCTTGACATGCGCTAGCGTCAGATCCTTCACGTCCATGAGCTCCAGAACAGACTTGGGCGTCGCCCCTGCAAGAAAGATTAGATTTTGATGATCGATCAGGCCGGGAAGGATCGCTAGACTGGTACGTGTAGCGCGCGGTCGGCGGCGCGCGGCCGGAGAGACTGGGTGGTACGTACTCTCGTGGCCGCCGAGGAGCTCGACGGCGTGGACGAAGCGGGCGTGGAGGGTGCTGGTCCAGCGCATGCGAGGGGCGCGCATGCTGCGCTTGGATGGGAGCTTGGGCATGAAACGGGATGCTAGGCCGAACGGCTGCGCGCCGTGAAGGTGGTGGTGGTGCCCGGCGATGCCCATACCGATGCCGCCGCCGGGGCCTCCGTACCCGCGGAGGGTATCCGAGAGCATGCCATTAAGTCTGCCGGAGGCCGACAGCATCCGGTGGTGCGCTGCGGGGGAGAGAAACGGCATCGTGGGGTCGAAGGAAGTAGCGGGCGGAGGCGCCCCCGGCACGAGAGAGGACGGCGACGTGGATCCAAGCGACGACGGCCACGTCGCGGGGTGGTGATGGTGGTAGGAGCTGTAGAACCCGACCTTCGGGAGATGGTGGCCGTCTCCTCCCCCGGGCGCCGGCGGCAGGAACGGGAAGCCCCCGGCGCCGTTGTAGATTGGTATCCCACGGATTGGCGGCGACGCCGACACGCCGCCGACACCCGCGTCCAAGGGCTGCAGCATGGGCATGGTCATCAGCGGGGCGCCGGGAGACGTCGTGGCCGCGGAAGACGCAGCGGCAACCGACGGCCTGTGCCGCCACGGCAGCGCGGCGCCCTCCTGCTCGGCCGCCAGCAGGGGCGGCGACAGCGACAGCTCCGTGGACGCCGTGGAGCCGTTCAGCCTCCTCCAGGGGTCCCCACCGCCCGATCCCACAGGTCCGCGCCCGCCGACGCCGGGCGCCGAGCCCGTGGGCGGCCCGGTGCTGGGCAGGCTGATGTGCAGGGAGAGGTCCGGAGACGCCGCCGAGCTCGCCTCCATCTCTCCCACCTACCACCGCGCGCGCTGGCCTCGATTGCACGCGTGTGTGCCCGCAGATATCTAGGTTGGATATTAAGGAAGGATCGGAGGAGAAGGTTCTTGGTGTTCTTGTGTGGCCGGCTCTTTGTTTCGGAATGCTTGTGCTTTGGCCTTGCAGCTTGGGGGGCGGGGGTGCTGTCCCCTTTTGTATCTGTCTCTACTACTGGAGTCTACTTCTTCCTCTCTCTCTCTCTATACTTTCTTCCTCTCTCTCAACCTCCAAACATGAGAGACACCAGGGATAAATTGGTTTCTTGTGCTGTCCTTCCTTATTGCTAAATGTATAAAAAGGTAGAGAGAGAAACTGTAGAGGGAGACACAGAGAGAATGTGAGGCTATTATCTTGTTGTTTAATTAGGAGGGGCAGGCATCAGCAAGCATGAGAAAATGACACTTAGGAGGAGATAGTAGTACTTAGTCCTGTTAGTATTAGATTAGATAGACATGCAAGTGGGGGAGTCAGAGCTAGTAGTACTATGCTTTTGTTTCTACATGTTTCAGTACCATAAAATACTATACAACTACAATACACACACACGCACAAAGAAATAGTATCGAAACATATATAAAGAAAAAAACATGCATGTAGGTATGTTGTAGAGGAAGATTGATGGATCTGATTTTGTTTGTTGGACTGAAAAGGCTGTGTGAGCTCGTGCGCTTGGGATTCTTTTCCCCCCATGCCCCCAGGGCTTGGGCTCTCCTTTCTCTCTCCATCCCTGCCTCTGTAGACTACTGCACCCTTTTTTTATGGGGGAGCTGAAGAGAGAGGAGACGCTGGAAGGACAGGCTTCTTGTTCTCCTTCCTTCTCTCTCTACAATTTTTCTTTCCTGTCTCGCTTTCGGATTGGATGCGTGCGGGGTTCAGTGCCCCTCATGGGCCGGGATTGACCCGGTCGACATTCTACAGTCTCATCGGAATACGGTGATAACGAACGGAGCCTGGCCTTATGTTTGTGCACATGGTTCTAGCAATTATCTTTGCAGTGACACATTCTCTAAATAAAAGTGCTATTCCTAGTAAGCCTTCTTCTTAAGTACAATGTCAGAAATATAAGTACAATGACAGAAATATCTCGTGGCTTACACACACATAATACAGCTCATACTCACCATAAAAATAATACTGCCCGTGCTACTAGCATAGTATATCTTTTTTGATTTTTGTTGAATACAGACTATTGACAATATATTGGGTTTAATTTCAGCGAATCATAGTAAGCACCGGATATGCGGCGCCTTATTAATTGTGTGGGGCCTTCTCTAGAAATTGGCGGTGTTCGCGTGAAATTATGTTTCCGTTACGACGCATTAAAACAGTACCAAAATTTGCATTTAGCTTTTTTTTCGCCGTAGCGTTGACATGACTAGTTCATTACGTCAAAGTAGAGCCGCTACATTCGCTACTAGGGTATGCCTTATGGTTTAGAAATGAAAACCATGACGCCAATCTATCATTGTTTTTTTTTGTTCATCCTTTGAGTTATTCACACTAGTAAACAAAGAGCCTCTAGTCTCGGTGTATTTGGGCCTTTAGTCCCGGATGCGTAATCGGGACTGCGCAATCGGAAATAAAGGCCTCCACCTTTAGTCTCGGTTCAAATATAAACCGGGGCTAAAGGGTTCGTGCGGCCAGGGGGCTCGGGGTGGAGGAGCTTTAGTCCCGGTTCGTAATATGAACCAGGACTAAAGGTTCTCTGCCGCGGCAGAAGTTTAGGGTGGAGCAACTTTTCTCTGCCGTGGTAAAGGAAATGGCTGTTTCTCTACCGCGATAGAGGTTCCGAGTCTTATGTTATTCGTTCAAATTTGCATGCATAAATCATTCAAGGAACCACAACATCGTCATGAAATACATTACATGTAATGCATATTACAATATAAAGTCGATCCTCTTTACGATCTCTATTGTCTATCCCTAATGTCTAAATACAAACTGCCAATGGTATCTCCATTTGGAGCTACGACCTCCCGAACTAAGAATCCTGTCAAATTCCTCTTGAATTGCTCGTACGCGATCCACCGTTAGGAGAGCGTCCCTCACGCGTTCTATCTAATTTTAAAAAAGATACTGTATTAATATATATATGAATGGAACTCAACACAATTGATGGTAATAAAATGACATTCTAAAATATTGTTCACGTACATGAAGGGCTTGTATAGCCTTTTCCGCCTCCCGGTGACAGCCTTCTCGCGAATGAACTCGCCGACGTAGTATTCACATAAATTACCATGCTTCCTGCTTCAAACACTTTACGAAATAAATAGTTCGTTAAACTAATAATCAAGCATGATAATGTGTGGTATTGAAACAAAAATCAAAGAGATTCACGGATATAGCTATACTACTACTTACATCGCGATCTTGAAATGTAAGCTCCGGTTTCCATTCATCCCTAGCAGTCTTGATGAACCATTTCCAAGCCCTTCCTGCCAAAGAAAAAATGAGTAAAGGAGTTATTAATTACTTGATACCAGGAAATGAGAACAGAAGCTGTCGATACAGATCGATATTGATTGAAATTACCTATGGAGCAGAGCACTCAGGTTTGCCCATTTCCCATGGTCTTTACGTTTCGAGTTGACGACAAGTACTATTCCTTTGTCAAGCTGAATGATTAGTAGAATATAGTGATAGCCGCGCACACATAACTCGGAGGATTAGTTAGACTTAACATAGAGTAAGCGAAATCGAATGTGTATAAGACAGTAACACTCACTCGAAGTTGCAACGAAAGAATATTTCGATTTGGTTTCTTGCTTTTGTAAAAACATTAGCAAGTTATCCTCTTCTCCTTGGAGAATTGTTTTACCGTAACCTGATGAACGATATTTGGGTCAACAAACCCAATGTAACAGAGTCCGCCACTTTAGTATTCGAGCATCTTCATTCTACATAATATATAGCGTATAAAATAATATAGTGAGGATAATTCTTAGTGCAATGAACGGGCTGAGCTAGAGACTTAATTATAAAAATAAATCAGTTACAGAAAGTAGCAACTGATGAGAGTTTTGTCGAGGGCGTCTTGATTGAAGAATTGAAATAGTTCTTCAAACTCAATATTTAGCTCCTCGTTTCCCCGGAAGTAATGCTCATCTCTAATTACCACTATGAGGAAGGTCTTCGACTCCCTACAGGCTTGCATGTACCAGTCATGCAATTTTCGCATTTGTGTTTGCAGATGCGGGAGCTGGTCAAGTCTGACGAGAGGCTGCCCGTATTTGTATCTATATGAGAGTTCAACCGTGGGGAAGTAACCTTCGTACTGAACGATTGTACCAAATTCTTTAGCCAACCGTGTGACCATTCCTGTTGTCTCCGGATCATCATAGGAGTGCACGACCAAGGGGGGTTGAGATTGGTTCTCCTGTTCTCCGAGCTGGGCAATTGTTTCCCTTTTGATGGTCTACTTCCATGCTTTTGCTCAAAATCCGCTCTCGAGGACTGTCTAAGAGAGCGTTCATAATCTGTTCCCAACTCAGCTGGCTTTGCTCGCATCACGGCAAAGTGCCTCACTGTATGCGGTGGTATATACTGCTTTGGCGGGGGCTTCTTTGGTGCAAAACGCGCCTTCACCTCGGCCCTTGAGATTTCATTGTTTTGCTCATTAGTCCTCTCGTATGGTAACAGGGGAGTAGACTTCTTCGCAATTTAGGATCTCTTCGCAGCTGTAGTACATTCCGCGGTACACTTCCTCTTTTACCGAGTCTACTTAGGTGGCAGAGTCGGCGGAGTCTCCTGACGCGGTGTTTGCTCACGCAGAGACGGTGGATGTGGAGGAGGCGGCGGAGAAAGAGCTGGAGGTGGCATTGGCTTCGAGTTTGGAAGCACAATGTATTCCTTTGGCCATAGAACGGTGCTTCCGATGGCTTCTCCCGGTTTAGTCAGATCCCCATCTTCATCTGCAGGGATGTCAGGCTTCACCGGCTCAAATCCTGGCATCACTTCATCCACCCCGGCAACAACATAGCCATCTGGAACCGGATGGCAATGGTAAGTTGTTGTGGATCCAGGACGTAAGACAAAGCCAACCGCCACCTTCATGGTTATGTTCACAACTATAACATGCAGCTCACAATGTTGGCTCTCTGTGATATGATCCATGGGGTAGCGAGGAGCCAACATCATCTGATCATCATTAGTCTCGATCTGCGTGGAATCCACGCTCCTTTTCTGCCGAGATTGTTGCGGGCCGGTAGCATCAAATGCAGGATCTTCATGCTGCCGCTCAGATCGCTGGCCAAGTACTTCTTTAATTTGGACCTGTTGTGACCTCATTTGTTCCTGCTATGACCTCAATGTTTCTTCTATCTCCGCCATCCGGTCTGCTTTCCTTGCCTTTCTGCTCTCATGGCTTTTATCAGGAAATCTCTTCCTTTCCTCGGGAAACCCAAACTTCCACGAAAGTCAACCTGGCGTGCCTCGTGTTCGTCCACCGTGTTCTTTATTCCCAAGGGTGTGTGTCAGATCGTGTCTCTTTCGAGGTGGAACTTCCCCTCCCGCACCTCCTTATGTGCAGTTTTAAAGGCTTTTTCATGTATTTGATATTTTCTTTTATATAAATAAACTTCCCTGCACTACAAGAAAAGTTGCCATGGTCGACGAATTGAAAGTCGGGCCATGGTTGCTGATGCACCATCCCCGACGGTTTTTGCTCTCTCCGTGGTGCATGTTAAAACTTTTTTTTCTCGTTTGTGAGGCCATCTGGCCCGATGAGAATGTGGAAACCGTTGTGTATGGTGGCCCGGAACATGGTGCATGATGAATTCTTGGGTGCGCCGGCCAAGTCAACGCAAATCCGCACCACCCAGAGATGTAGGGCCCATATGGCAGCATCTCTAGCGATGTTTTTTTATCGCACCATCTCGTTCACGTTCTCCGATCGAGTTGTTTACGCTGCTGGCTCATGGGCCCCGCATGTCATCCTCTCTGAACGATAAATGTTTATTTTCTTGGATTTATTTTTGACCCCTAATTTCTGGCTACTTGCCTTTTTCTTTCGATCTAATGCCGCCTTTAAAACATTGAGGACGCTGCTGGCTCATGGGTCCCACATGTCATCCTATCTGAATGATAAATTTTTCTTTTCTTGGATTTATTTTTGACCCCTAATTTCTAGCTACTTGTCTTTTTCTTTCGATCTCATGTCGCCTTTGAAATGTTGAGGATGATGCTGGCTCATGGGTCCCGCATGTCATCCTCTCTAAACGATAAATGTTTATTTTCTTGGGTTTTTTTACCCCCCTGATTATTGGCTACTTACTTTTTCTTTTGATCATGTGCCGCCTTGGAAACGTTGAGACCGTTCGTGCAAATGGGACCCATGTGTCATCCTCTATGTACAATAAAATTTTATTTTCTTGAGTTATTTTTGTCTCCTGATATTTTGTCACATGCCTTTTTCTTTCGATCTCACGCCTCCTTTGAAACGTTGAGGACACTGCTGGCTCATAGTTCCCACTTGCCAGCCTCTGTGAACAATAAACCTTTCCTTTCTTGGATTTATTTTTAACCCTAATTTCTAGCTATTTGCCTTTTTATTTTGATCCCCTGCAGCCTTGGAAACGTTGATGACGTTGTTGGTGCATGGGTCCCACATGTCATCCACTATGAACAATAAAAGTTTCCTTTGTTGGATTTATTTTTCACCCCTAATTTCTGGCTATTTGCTTTTTCTTTTGATCCCCTTCCAACTTGGAAACGTTGAGGATGTTGCTGGCTCATGGGTCCCACATGTCAGCCTCTATGAACAATAAAAGTTTCATTTCTTGGATTTATTTTGACCCCAAATTTATGGCTATTTGCCTTTTTTCGATCCCATGTCGCCTTTGAATCATTGAGGACGCTGCTGGCTCATGGGTCCCACATGTCAGCCTCTATGAACAATAAAAGTTTCTTTTGTGGGATTTATTTTTTACCCTAATTTCTCGCTATTTGTCTTTTTATTAGATCCCATGCCGCCTTTGAAACTTTGAGGACGCTGATGGCCCATGGGTCCCACATGTCAGCCTCTCTGAACGATAAACCTGTCCTTTCTTAGATTTATTTTTGACCCAAAATTTCTGGCTATTTGCCTTTTTCTTTCGATCGCCTCCCACCTTTGAAACATTGAGGATGCTGCTGGCTCATGGGTCACATGTCAGCCTCTATAAATAATAAAAGTTTCCTTTGTTGGATTTATTATTGACCCCTAATTTTTGGCTATTTGCCTTTTTCGACCCCCTACCGCCTTTGAAACATTGAGCACGTTGCTGGCCCATGGGTCCCATATGTTAGCCTCTCTGAACGATAAACCTTTTCTTTCTTAGATTTATTTTTGACCCCTAATTTCTGGTTATTTGCCTTTTTCTTTTGATCCCCTACCGCCTTGGAAATGTTGAAGTCGCTCCTGCAAAATGGGACCCACATGTCATCCTCTCTGAACGATAAATGTGGAGGCTGCTGCCGTAAAATGGGCCCCGCATGTCAGCCTCTCTATTCAATAAACGTTTCCTTTCTCGTATTTATTTTGACCCCTCATTTCTTGCTACTTTGCTTTTTTTCTTTCGATCCCCTGCCGGCTTTGTTAAAATTGAGGACGCTGATGGCAGATCGGTCCCACATGTCAGCCTCTCTGAACTATTAATATTCCCTTTCTTGGATTTATTTTTTACCTCTAATTTCTGGCTACTTGCCTTTTTCTTTGGATCTCCTTCCGCCTTTGAAACGTTGAGGACGATGCTGGCTCATGGGTCGCACATGTCATCCTGTCTGAATGATAAACCTTTCATTTCTTTTATTTTATTCACCCATGATTTCTGGGTACAAGGTTTTTTCTTTGGAACCCCTATCGTCTTGTTAACGTTGAGGACACTGCTGCAGAATCGGTCCCACATGTTATCCTCTCTAAACGATAATTGTTTCCTTTCTTGTATTTTTCCATTGTTGGCCGATGGGTCCCCGATATCAGACTCTATGTATAAGAAATGTGTGATATCTCGATTATCTTTTAACCCGAGATATTGCGGATACTTGCCTTTTTTCGATCCCTTCCTTTTGAATTTACCTTTTAAAGTTTGAGGGACGCTTTTGGCATACGGGTCTCTGATACGTTGCAAATGTATCTATAATTTTTGATGTTGCATTCTTGTTTTACACCAATTTCTATATGTTTTGTTTACACTTTGTTGCACTTTTATACATTTTCCAGAACTAACCTATTGACAAGATGCCACAGTGCCAGTTCCCTGTTTTCTGATGTTTTGTATTTCAGAAAAGTTGTACAGGAAATATTCTCGGAATTGGACAAAACAAAAGCCAAAGTTCCTATTTTACTGTAACGAAGACGGAGTCCAGAGGAGATACGGAGAAGCGCCACGAGGCGGCCACACCAGCCCATGGCACGGCCCACCCCCTGGCTGCGCCTAGGTGTGGTGTGGGCCCTTCGGGATGATGGTGCTCCGGTGATGGCGCCAGACAATCTTGCAGAGTGTTGTTGTGGAAGCTGTTGGGAAACCCCAAGAGGAAGGTGTGATGAGCACAGCATCAAGTTTTCCCTCCGTGCGAAACCAATGTTTAATCGACCAGTAGTAAAAAGGAGTGACTTATGAAGGTGTTGCTAGCTGATTAGTTGCAGGGCGCACTACCGGTGTCAGCAACAACGTGGAACCTTCACACAACACAACCAAAGTACTTTGCCCCAACTTGCAGTGAGGTTGTCAATCTCACCGGTTTGCTGAACACAAAGGATTAGACGTATCGAGTGGAAAGAGATGTTTGCAGAAAGTAAATAGAGCAGAATTGCAGTAGATGAATTTATCAGTGTAGAGGAAACATGACCGAGATCCACAGTTCACTAGAGGTGTTGTCGAGGGTACTCCTCGGCAATGCCCTCCGATTGGGTCTTAGGGTTGATGGAATCCTGTAGGCTGACACGAGACATCGGTTCACAGACAAGCTGGGAGAGCGATTTACCCAGGTTCGGGGCCCTCGATGAGGTAAAACCCTTACGTCCTGCCTGTCTGATCTTGATTATGAAAATATTGGGTTACAATGGGGTGCCGAAGGGTTCGGCTGAGATCTCGTCGAGAGGCTAAGTGCTGCGGCGACCTAGCTCTAGACTTTTGGTGGCTAAGATTGCTAAGATTGTTCGTGTCCCTCGGCAGCCCCTCTCCTGGCCTTTATATAGGAGGCCAGGTCTCAAGAGGTCTAACCGAGTACGACTAGGTTTACAGTAGTTCTAGATCTAGACTTTCCTTGTTCGGCTCCTTCCTTATCTTGTCCGCCAAGGAATCTTCTTGCTGCGCCATCCAAGTGGCCCGCCTTGCCATCGAGTACCTTCATGGGCCTCCAGTTAGGTTGTACAGGATAGGGCAATGTCGGTTACCCGAAGGGTAATGCCCACGTCAGTAGCCCCCGAGTGTCTAGCCGAAAATAGTTCGGGTAGAGACTAAAGCATGCCTCCACTTGATGTTCTTCTCCTTGACTGTTCTTGTCCATCTTGCATCAGCATCAGCATCATATTCTTCTGTCGGGTGCGCGTCCAGCGCTCCCGATGGGAGTAGCCCCGAGTCTAGGTACGGATGCATGCAATTCGTACGTAGACTCAAGTTGTACCACTCGATCGTTTTGCTCTTCGAAGTTTTTCTGCAAGTCTTCATAGGTCATCCGATATATTTTTCGCGCGTAAGGGATAATGAGTAAAGTGCCCAACTTTTGCTGGTTAACTGCCGATGGCAACACAACGTCACCCTACACAGAATCAAGTCCCCGGGCATGATCCTGGAGTGCAAAAAAGTTCTGTCGGGTGCGCGTCCCGCGCTCCCGATGGGAGTAGCCCCCGAGTCTGGGCACGGGTGCTTGCAACCGGGTGCAGTGACAAGGTATCAACTTGTCAATGCCTATGGATTGTAGGCTAGGGTTTAGTTGGAAGTAGAGGGTAAGTAGATCTCGAAGGTTTCAGCCGAAAAGTACTCGACGATTATGAAAACTAAGGTTTGTAGACAATGATTCGATCCTTTCTTCGTCCCTCGACTCCCCCTTTATATAGGAGGTGGAGCCGAGGGATTCGTGCTATACAAGTTACAGAGTCCGGGACGGTTTCTAACTCATCCCGCCAGATTACAAATAACACTTCCTATTACAACTCTTGACTTTCCTTGATATATCTTGGGCTCCCGAATCTTCTTATTCTTCGGGTAGTGGGCCTTCAGTAAACCCCGGGTACTATCTTCGGCAGGCCCATTTGGGATGCCTATGTCGATAGCCCCGAGATTTTGCTTGAATCGTAGAATCAGGGAAAATCTCCACTGTTTATTTTTATTCGAAAGCTTCAACTTTTTTATATTTCTTCACATAAAATTCTATATTGTACAGGGATAATGGTAGTTGGGGCTAGTTCATCTGACGGATCAGGTACTAGTTAACTGCTCTAGTGGCAATCCGCAAAAACCTACTTCAAGATCACGTCCCTGGACATGATCTCGGGATACTGGTGTAAACTTCGACAGGTGCCGCTTAAGGTCTTACCATTCGTCGAGTCCTACCAAATTTATCGGTACCTAACGCGTCCGTTAGGATTTTTCTTCGTATCTGTTTATACGGATAAAGGTAGCAGAGCGTTGATCTTTGGCGATGCCACGCCCAACAGAACGGATCTGGGGTCTTACCTTCGCAAATTTGCGGCATTCAGAAATTGATCGCAACTTCGGCGTTCTGAGAATATATTGTCGAGTGCTTTTCCGGCTGTTGGAATGGCACATTTTATCGAGTCAATTTTGACTTATATTGTTCTCCCGATGGGAGTATATGTAGAGTTAATTATAACTCGAAATATACTCTCTTGCTTTTCTATTTTTCCTTTGTTAATTTCATCGGGCACGCGAACAGCGTTCCCGATGGGAGTAGACCCCAAGGCTACAACCAAGAACTTGTGCTTGGTTGTAGGCTCAACATTTTAGTCCACCTTGTCGCTATATTGTCATTATTTCCCAATATGATCTCTTTCTTCTTCTTTTTTTATCTCTCGGGTGCGCGAACAGCGCTCCCGATGGGAGTAGCCCCCGAGGCTACAGCCAAGGACTTGTGCTTGGTTGTAGGCTCCCGCAATTTCTATATTGCCATACTCGAAATTTTACTTTTTGTCGAAGTAGCCCCCGAGCATTTGGGCAAAAACTTGTATTTGATCAAAGGCTCCCGAAGTATTTAATAATTCTCCCTGTCGCCAATCTTCTTTTATTTTCCTTGTCGACATGCTTCCCTTAACCAAATTTACTTCATCCCTGTTGAATAGTCGTGATTTTTCTGCCCTGTGGGTCCATTGCTTCCACCACGTTGACACGTCGTGCAGAGTGGGGGACACACGTCCTCCGCTTTTTCTCGGCGCACGTACGGTAACGCCTATCTCAGTAAAAATACCTTTTTACCCTTGTATCTAGGAGATCTTTTTTCACCACACGATTTCTTCATCCAACGGCGCACTGCTTCACCCGATTCTTATATAAACCTTTCTTCAACCTCCGTTCATCCCCTCGCTTGCGCCGCTCATCTGTTCCTCTTCGCAAAAGCTTCCCCTGCGCCCAACTCTCTCTGATCATCCGCACTCACGAGCATTGCTCTGCCCATTGCCGTTGATGCCACCGCGCACGCGACTCACTCGCCACAGTACTCCGGAATCCAAGATGGCCGCCGAGGATCTTGAGTGGGAGAGATCTAAAATCTCCAACCAGGACATCAACATGCTGAAGAGGCTTGGCCTCATGAAGAAGGAAGACGCCATCCGCTTTCCCAGCGAAGAAAGCTACCCCAAGCCTCCAATGGAGTACCGGGTTAGTTTTGTTGATCACCTTATCCGTGGTCTTTCGACCCCAATTCACGATTTTCTCCGCGGCCTTCTTTTCGTTTATGGGATTCAACTGCACCAGTTGACCCCCAATTCCATCCTTCACATTTCTATTTTCATCACACTTTGCGAATGCTTCCTCGGAATCCCTCCCAATTGGGCTCTGTGGAAACGCATTTTCTGCCTCCGCCGCAATGGCTCCCACAACGTCACTTATAACATAGGTGGCGTTGTTATCTGTGTTCGTACTGATGTCGATTATTTCGACGTCAAATTTCCTGATTCTGTCCAAGGATGGCGCAAAAAGTGGCTCTACATTCACGAAGAAAGCGCCAACTCCGTTGAACACAACATAGTTCCTTTCGACGGAAATGCCAGAATTCAGCGCCGCCGCTCCTGGGATGCCGAAGCTTCTGAGGAAGAGAAAAAGGCGACAGAGGCACTCATGTCTCGTATTCATCAGCTTCAAAACACTCGAGGCAAAGAGCTGTCTGGTGTTCAAATCACTGCCTACTTCCTTAGGATTAGAGTGCAGCCTCTTCAGGCTCGCAAAAATCCCCTTTGGACGTACTCTGGCAAAAACGACGCCAACAGAATCTCCAACGATCTTTCTGTAAAGGACTTGGAGAAATTGGTTCGAAGAGTTTCTCGACTAGCCAAGAAGGATCCTATTCCCTCCTCTTGTCGAGTAGAACCATACAGTGCTTCCAATCCTCTTCCCGAGGTATTTTGTCTTCTCGAGTTTCTGTCTTGCTCTAAACTTTTCCTTGCATCTCATTGTATTGGTATCTCGCTAATTTTCTTTTGTCGCTATTTTCTTGCAGAATCATCCTACTATGGCTTCCCTTCCTCCTCTTCCTGAGGATGGAGAAGTCGAAGAACAGGCCATCATTGCCGAAGATGCTCAAGGTTCTTCTATTCCTGAAAGTGAAGTCGCGGGTTCTCACAAATCTGCGGCTTCTAACGAAAAAGAAGCTGAGTCTGAAGCCAGTGAGTCGACGCAATCCCTTCCTCCCGCTGTTTCTCCAAGGAACAAAAGGAAAAGGACTGATGCCGAGGATTCTGGCACCTCTAAGGCTGAAGAAGTTGTTCCTTCTCATCCGAAGGCAGCTTACGATCCTTATGTTGAATCCCTCGTCAGCTCGTAAGTCGTCTTTATTTCTCCCTTTTTTTTTTTTTTTTGTACTCGAAATATTTATCTTGTCTTGCTTTTTATGCTGCCGATTTTTTGATCAACAGTGATGACGAGGAAGAAGTACCAACTACTGACGTGGCTCCTCGGACAAGCACGTCACGTACTGTACTTGCTTACGACACGCTAGTTGAAGGAGAAGAAACCTCGCCTCCTCAACAAAACGTCGTCACCACTACTCCACCATCAAGCCCCCTTGCTCCTTCACCAAAAAGGACAAGGGTTGAAAAGATTGTTGAACCTACCCCTCAGTTGGGCAGTTCGTCGACTCTGCTCTTAGATGATGTAAGCTTGTCGACATCTATATTTTCCTTATTTTGTTTTTTCACATCTTTTCTCTTTTTCATGCCGATGTTTCTCTTGCTGTGTTCACCTTGAACAGCCTATGATCAAAGATCTTCTCCGCATCGGTTCCCAATTTATTGGATACCGTGAATATGCTAATAGAGCCGAAGGTAACGACTTTTATACTTGCTGTTTTTCCTTGATTTTTTACTCCTGTTGCTTTTCGCGATTTTGATCTTTCTTCTCTCTCTTTTCCATATCTCGACAGAGAAACTTGCAGAGGCCAACGAACGCGCCAACGCACTTGCTCGAAAACTTGAGCAAAGTGAGGCGGCTCGCAAGAAAGCCGAACTCGCTGCTAGCAAAGCCAAGGCCGAAGCTGATGAAGCCAAGGCGAAAGCTGCTGGTGTCGAGGAACTGCAGAAAAACTTGAGGATGCTACAGCTGCCTTGGATGAGCACAAAGCTGCGCAAGCTTCTCGTGAAGAAGGAATCCTCAAGCGCCTGAAAACTCAGAGTCGCCGCACTTTCAGTAATTTTGCTGATCCCTTCTATTTTTATGAGAATCGTTGTTTCTTGTCTTTTCACTAATGCTTTGTTTCCTTGACAGCCCAAACAAACCAGGATTTTGATCTGACGAACTCGCCAATGACCCCCGTCCTTGACGCACTTTCCTATCTGGAGCTTCATGGATCCGAGATTCGTGAAGGTGTGTCGAATGCTAGCGCAGTGTTGTCGGCATTGTTCCCCTACTTCTTCCCGAAGAAAGAGGAGCCTGCGACTTTCCTCAACCTTGCCAAGATGTTCAATACACCGGAAGACCTTGGACTGAAGATGCGCCAAGAAAATATGAAAATTGCTGTCGAAAGCACTGTCGCTTTGGTTGCTGACAGTCAACAGGCTGTTGATTGGACGAAAGTTGGCGACACCGAGCAGATAGAGCAATCAAGATGGAGGTCGTTGATTAAGGCAGCCAAGCCCAACACGAAGAAGATCTTGGCCTATCTCGGGATCAAGCCAGCGTCGACTCCTAGCTCATCAAGGCCGGAGGTCTAGTTGCATGCCTCTTTATTTTTCTTTCTATGTTTCTTTTGCTCTTGTCGCCAAAGTAGCCATTTGGCGACACGTACTTCCTTAGCTCCACTGTAATGCCTTTGTAATTATTCCGAGAGATCAATGAAAACTCTATCTTTGCTTGTTGTTTGATGTTGTCTTGTTTAAATTTCAGTTGATATTTGATAACTATACTCCATCTTCCGCTCCTTCCGATGCTTCGCCTTCTTCTTCTCGCGCGAGGAGAACTTTTGCTAATACTGCACCTGTCGACGATACCTTGTCGCAAGAACTGGATGAGCTTCGACAGCAGCTTCAGTATGCGAAGAAGCAAACACTTGTGATGATGGAGCAATCTCGTAAGTCATCTGAAGCCGAAAAAGTTGCTCTTCAGCAAGCTCGCGAGGCCGTGGCTGCTAAGGAAATTGCTGCTTCCGAGGCTGAAAAGGCAACCACTCGAGAGAATTTCATGCTCGAATTAATGAATGAAGCTGCTGCAGATATGTCGGGTATGCTTGCTTCATCCTCCGATATCTTTCATCCTCATGCTATGTCTCTTAAAGGTTTCCCTTCGTTGTTTTGATAGGTTCCTTTACCGATGTCAGTCAGCCGAGGAAGAGAGGGTAAATGCTAGGACGAACCTCCTTGTTAACCTTTCCCTGGACCATGGTTCTTTGTTTTGGGCTACCCCAGAGAGGACCCGACAAATTGTCAGATTCCAAGATCGCACCTCTCAAACTCGCGATTTCCTTGACTTCTGTACCAAGACCTTGTCCATGGTTTACAACTCCATGTTTACTCGGAACGTCCAACCAAAAACTCTCCCTGAATTGATGGAAAGATTCAAGGATGCTCGCAGTATCCATGATTTTGTCAAAGCTCAACTAGTAGTCGGCGCTTGATTTGCTCTTATCATGCTCCAGTATCTGCCACACAAATCTTGACCTTACCCAAGTTGTCGCAAAAGTTCATCAAAAGGTACAACGTCGAAGAGTTGGTGTTGACAGGATTAACACGAAGGTTACGCCTATAGCCGAAGAAATGATTGAGGACCTTCTTCGGATGGACGCCGACTTTTTGCCGATGGCCATTATGCCGATTTTCTTGGTGCTGCTCCTGAAGAAAACAGAGTTACTCTTGATGACATATTGAATCAAGACTAGTTATTTTCCTCTTGTAGATACTTCTTCTTTGTAATCCATGACTATATTGTAAAGCAATCATTATATTTCTCTGTTCGTCTAGCCCCTTGAGTGTTTCGGTGACTCTTTACTGTATTTATATATTTGCGAGGTTTTGAACCAAGGCATTTATATATTTATGGCGAATATGAGCCCCCCGAGCTTCTTTATTGAGTACTATTTTGTATTTTTACTGACTCACGAGGTATTTTAATACCAAGGCAAGGTTTTTTCTTTTTTGATGGACTATATTGAAATTCGTCGGAGCGAAGACTTTGAACATGTCGATAAAGAGAAAGGTATATTGACACTATCTTTATTATATTGCAGCACCGCGAGCCCGCCTCATTAAAAACCTTCTCCGGCCCCACTCGGTGCCCCGAAAAAGGAAAAGAGTGCGTCTGAAAACTCGCGGGCGTTTCAAGATATTGAAGTTTTACAAGGACTATATTTCGACTCTAGGCGTAGAACCGCCCGAGTTGCGCCACGTTCCAGGGGTTTGGCTCCTCCACCCCCGTCTTCTTGTCCTTTATCCTGTATGCTCCTCCTCCGATTACTTCCGTGACAATGTAAGGGCCAAGCCATGGTGACTCGAGTTTTTCATGACTTTTTTGCGTGAGCCGAAGAACTAGGTCTCCCACCTGAAAAGATCTTGGCCGCAAACGTCGACTGTGGTAATTCTTCAAGTCCTGTTGGTATTTGGTTACCCGAGACAATACTTCGTCTCGGGCTTCATCAAGTGCGTCCACGTCGTCTTCTAGTGCTTTTCTCGACACTTCTTCGTCATATTCGACGACACGTGGAGAGTTGTGCTCTATCTCGATTGGTAGTACGCTTCGCTCCATGAACCAAGAAAACGGAGTTTCCTGTGTTGCCGTGTTTGGTGTTGTTCGGATGCTCCACAACACACTTGGTAGTTCTTCTCGGCCAGGTATGTCGAGCTTTTTCCAAAGTGGTCCTAACAAGCGTTTCTTGATGCCATTGCAGATTATACCATTGGCTTTCTCGACTTGCCCATTGGTTTGAGGATGTGCAACTGACGCAAAGTGCAACTTGATACCCACCTCTTCGCAATAATCTTTGAATTCGTGGGATGTGAAGTTACTGCCGTTGTCTGTGACGATGCTGTGGGGCACTCCAAATCTGAAAACGAGGCCTTTTATGAATTTTATCGCGGATGCTCCGTCCTGGTGAATTTATCGGCTTCGCTTCTATCCACTTTGTAAATTTATCGACAGCTACTAGCATATACTCCTTTCCTCCTGGCCAGGATTTGTGTAACTTGCCTACCATATCAAGTCCCCATTGAGCAAAGGGCCATGACAATGGTATTGGTGCTAGCTCGCTGCCTGGAGAGTGAGGTTTTGCGGCAAACCTTTGACACGCGTCGCAAGTTCTTACTATGTCCTTGGCGTCCTCGATTGCTGTCAACCAAGAGAATCCTGCCCGAAAGACCTTGGCTGCAATAGCTCGACTACTCGCGTGGTGGCCACATATTCCTTCGTGTACGTCCTTCGTAATTATTCTTCCTTCTTCGGGTGTAACACACCTTTGCAAGACGCCTGAAATACTTCGCTTATACAATTCTCCTTTGACCACCGTGAAAGCTTTGGAGCGTCGAATTACTCGTCTTGCCTCAACTGGATCATCGGGTATTTCTTTCCTGAGGATGTATGATATGTACGACTGCATCCACGGTATCTGTATCACCATGACCAGGTCCTGATCTTCTTCTTCTTCCTCTTGCTTTTCCTTGGTAGCCCCCGAGGGTTTCTTCTCCTTCTTTTTTGATTTTGTTGATTTGGTGGACCTCTCTGTTATCTCTTCCCAGAATACACCTGGCGGGACTGCAAGGCATTGCGACCCGATGTTTGCAAGAACGTCGGCTTCGTCGTTGCTCAATCTGCTAATATGATTTACTTCGCATCCATCGAATAACTTCTCGAGCTCGTTGTACACCTCCTTGTACGTCATCATGCTATCATTGACTGCGTCACATTGGTTCATAACTTGCTGAGCCACCAACTGTGAGTCGCCAAAGATTTTTAGTCGAGTTGCACCGCAGGCTTTCGCCATCTTCATCCCGTCTATGAGAGCCTCATATTCTGCTTCATTGTTAGATGCGTTAGGGAACGTCATCCGAAGGATGTACTTTAACTTGTCGCCTTCAGGTGATATGAGTACTACTCCTGCGCCAGCTCCTTCTAGTCTTTTGGACCCGTCAAAGTTCATGGTCCAGGTTCTCGACAAACTGAGGTCCCGTATTTTGCAACTCCATCCACTCTGCGATGAAGTCCTGCAGTATTTGCGACTTTATTGCTTTTCTTTTTCATACGTGATGTCCCGAGGGAAAGTTCTATTCCCCAAAGGGAGACACGACCCGTAGCTTCGGGTTGTTCAAGATATTTGACAAGGGAGCTTCGTTGACCACTATGATCGGATGTGCCGAAAAATAGTGGCGCAATTTTCGTGCTGTCGTGAACACTCCATATGCTATCTTTTGGTACTGAGGATACCTTTGTTTTGAGGGCGATAAAACTTCGCTAACGAAGTATACTGGCCTCTGCACGCCGTGGAGTTTTCCTTCTTCTTCCCTTTCAACAACTAGCACCGTGCTCACCACTTGGGGCGTGGCTGCGATATACAGCAGGAGAGGTTCCCTTTCTTTTGGCGCCACCAAAATTGGTGGTGTCGAGATTGTACGCTTCAAATCCTCGAAAGCTCTGTCGGCTTCTTCGTTCCACTGGAATTTATCTCCTTGCTTTATCAAAGCGTAAAATGGTAACGCTTTTTCACCCAGCCTAGCGACGAATCTGCTCAAAGCTGCGACTCGCCCAGTTAGCTGTTGTATTTCTTTCAACTTTGTTGGCTTCCTCATTGTTACGATAGCTTGTATTTTATCGGGATTTGCTTCGATCCCTCTTGCTGAAACTAGAAACCCCAGAAGTTCTCCTGCTGGGACGCCGAAAGAACACTTCGTCGGGTTCAGTTTGAGGCAGAACTTATCAAGGTTGTCGAAGGTTTCCTTGAGATCCTCGATCAGCGTTGCCCCCTTTTTGATGTTATGACGACATCATCAATGTATACTTGCACGTTCTTCCCGATCTGTGTCGCCAAACACTTCTGCATCATCCTCTGATATGTTGCTCCCGCATTTTTTAAACCAAAGGGCATTGTTCTGTAGCAAAATACGCCGTAAGGTGTAATAAACGCGGTCTTTACTTCATCTTCTTCTTTCAATCTGATCTGGTTATAACCAGAATATGCATCCAGGAAGGAAAGACGTTCACATCCAGCCGTGGAGTCGATAATTTGATCGATCCTCGGGAGGGGAAAGTGATCCTTTGGACAATGTTTATTGAGACACGTAAAGTCGACGCACATGCGAAGGACCTTAGTGTTTTTCTTCGGCACCAGCACAGGATTTGCTACCCATGTGGCTTCTGTGAATATCTCTTTGATAAAACCAGCTTCTTGTAGTCGATTGATTTCTGACAGCATGGCTTTGCGGTTTGGTTCAAAAACGCCGCAAAGGTTGTTTGATTGGTCTCGCTTAGTGGATCCAAGTTTAGGTGGTGCTCGGCAAGTTCCCTGGGTACTCCTGGCATGTCAGCTGGACACCATGCGAAGATTTTCCAGTGCTCACGGAGGAACTCGACGAGCGCGCTTTCCTATGCGATATCCATGTCGTTTGCGATAGATGTCGTCTTTTTCGGGTCTGTCGGGTGAATCTGCACCTCTTTTGAATTTTTCTCGGTATTGAAAGTTGATTCTTTGTTTGGCCTTCCAACGTCTGGTAGTACGTCGTAATCAGTCATGCTTTTTGACGCCAAGTACTCAGCTTGCATCCCGAAAGTTTCTGACAGCCGGTGAAAGTCCTTGTCGCATTTATCGGCTAAGGCAAAGCTTCCTTTGACTGTGATTGGTCCCTTTGGCCCAGGCATCCTCCACAACAGGTATGTATAGTGTGGCACCGCCATAAATCTAGCATATGCTGGTCGTCCCAACAGAGCGTGGTAATCAGCGACGGAAAATCCACGACTTCAAATTCGAGCCTCTCGATTCGATAATTTTCTCGGGTCCCAAACCGAACGTCGAGATTGATCTTTCCCAATGGGTAACTTGGTTTCTCCGGTGTGATGCCGTGGAACCTTGTGTCTGTTGGTTTCAAGTTTGCTAAGGATATGTTCATCTTCCTCAATGTATCTGCATACATAAGGTTCAAGCTGCTGCCGCCGTCTATGAACACTCGAGAGACATCAAATCCCGCGATAACTGCTGGCAGAATAAGTGCTGACTGCCCTGGTCGAGGAACTTGCTGCGGATGATCTGCTATTGTGAAGCCGATATCTTGTCCTGACCAATTAAGGTACTCAACTGTTGGTGGAGGCATTTTCTCTTCCATAAACACCTGTCGTGAGATTACTTTCTGAGCTCTATTGGACGGCCTTCCCTTCTGAATCATCGACACTGCTCCATTGGAGTTAGGATCAACATAAGGTGGTGGTGCAGGTGCTGCCGCTATTCTGAGCTGATGCCGATTGTCGTCTGTGATCGCGGGAGGAGGCGGCAAGTGAATCTCGCTTCTAGGTTCTCGAGGATTTCTCTGCGTGCTGCCCGCGCGTTAGCGTTTTCGCGCACCGCAACATTGCCCTGAAAATTTCGACGTCTTTCTGCAAGTGCCCTGACTGTCTTTTACCGTTCTTTGTCGAGGAAAAGTGCATCCGGCACGGTCCATTCATCATCTCTTCAGGGGACACGAAGGGTCTTGGGAACCTAGGTCCGCTATTTTGCCTCGCTGCGTGAATCATCCCTGTTATCACCTCGCTGTTCATTGCTTCTCTGTAATCATCTCTCGTTGCTTCCTCCCGTATTTGTCCGAAAACCTGCCGAAATTTGTCCTGGAGCGTCATAGTTCGTACCGCCGAGGAAATCTTCGCCTCGGTTGATAGTTTCGACCACGGTCCTCCTCTGGCGACCTGTGCCGTTTGTTGTGGACAGCGTCTTCTCCATCTGCCCATTTATTTGCTATCTCCATTAACGCGGATACTGTCTTTGGATTGGTCCTTCCCAAATCCTCGACAAAATCTCCACGCCTGACTCCTGCGACAAACGCATCTATCGCTCTCTCGTCAGATATATTTTCTGCTGAATTTTTGATGATATTCCATCTTTGGATGTACTTTCTCATTGGCTCATCTGGCTTTTGTCGACATGCTCTCAATTCCTCTAACGACGCGGGTTTTTTGCACGTGGATCTGAAGTTCTTGACGAACACATCCTCGAAACTTTCCCAGCTGTCGATGGATCCTGGAGCGAGTTTCTTTATCCAAGATCGTGCGGCTCCACTCAAATGTACCTGGATGCTTTGCATAGCTGTTGCCCTGGTTCCTCCCCGTCAGCTTCACCGTCTCCGGATAGTCGACTAGCCAATCCTCCGGATCTTGGAGGCCGTCGAACTTCTTGAAATTATCGGGTAGCTTGAATCTCGAGGGACTCGAGTTTTCGGACTCTCCTCGTGAAGCATGGCAAGCCGCACATATCCTCGTCGTTAAGCTCCGGAGATTGCCGATGATCCCTTCGCTTTGTCGTGCTCTGTCGACTCTTGCTTGTGCTGCCGTATCTCTTGCTCCACTTGGTCCTTCGTGGGCTGCCGCCGTTGTCGCTGCAGGTCGTGGACTATTTTGCCTTGCTGTTCCTTCGGGAGGCGTTGAAAGCAGGCTTATTTGTCCCCATAGCTCCAACTCCTGCTATCGCCATATTGTATAGTGTTTCCCTTGGATCACCTGGAGGTGGTTTAGACGCGAGGATAAAAGCTTGTGTCGCCATATACCCAGCTTCTGGTGTCTTAGGGATAATGTTTCCTCTTGTGTCTATCGACATAAAGGACATGTCGAGGTTTTGAACCAAGTGCTCTCTTTCTGCTTCGGGTATGTGTTGTAACCTTGATCTTCCTCTGTTCCGAGCCTCCCTGTGGCTATCACCCGAAGTTCTAGATTGTCGACTCAGATCTGCCCTTCTCCTGCTGGATGCAGAAGCTGCTTCCTTTCTCCTGTTCAACTCAGCTGTCTGTTTTTCCAATTCCCTCGCAGCTCGTGCGAGCCTATATTGATATGCTTGCAATTCCTCTGGTGTGGCCATGGTAGCCATTGGTTCTGTACCGTTCATAGCTCTCGCGGCTCTGTCCCACGCTGCTTGTGAAAGTTGAACTCTATCTCGCGGCTCTGGCCCGACGTATTTGTTGCCCAGGCCTTGTCGCAGATTGGAGGGATCGACGTATGGATTTCCCAGATCGTCGAAAGCCTCAGATGTCTCCTCTTGATCTTCAATGGCGTAAATCTGATGATACTTTGTACTCAGATCTACGTTGGGTTTGGTGACATCATCGTTGAGATTGATGAAGACCTTGCCTACTGTGATGGATTTGTCGATGAAGTCGTAACTGTCGACATCGCTTGAGCCATCGCTTATATATGAGTCCGCAGATGACTCAAACGACATGTCGTTGAAGATCTTGGCGAGTTTCTCTCTTGTTCTTGTGCTGACGTAACGTGTCGCCGAGGTTTCTTCTTCTCCTGACTCGATTGATGGTGCATAGCTTGAAAAATCGGAATCGACCACCGACGATCCCGACGAAATCGGAATCTCGACACGATACGATCCTTCCTTCTCGACGCGAAAGTGAAACCTTCCGAACGTCATATCCATGGGCTCCGCCAGATACGCATATGCATCCAAACGGGAGGGTGGGTGAGGAACAAAATCGACAAGACCAGCAGCGATCTGTTTACCTCGATCCATTGTGTTGCTTGCGGTTGACGATGTCGAAGATCTTGAGCGTGCCATCGAGATCAGATCCTTACGCCTCTAGTTCCCACAGACGGCGCCAATTGACAAGGTATCAACTTGTCAATGCCTATGGATTGTAGGCTAGGGTTTAGTTGGAAGTAGAGGGTAAGTAGATCTCGAAGGTTTCAGCCGAAAAGTACTCGACGATTATGAAAACTAAGGTTTGTAGACAATGATTCGATCCTTTCTTCGTCCCTCGACTCCCCCTTTATATAGGAGGTGGAGCCGAGGGATTCGTGCTATACAAGTTACAGAGTCCGGGACGGTTTCTAACTCATCCCGCCAGATTACAAATAACACTTCCTATTACAACTCTTGACTTTCCTTGATATATCTTGGGCTCCCGAATCTTCTTATTCTTCGGGTAGTGGGCCTTCAGTAAACCCCGGGTACTATCTTCGGCAGGCCCATTTGGGATGCCTATGTCATGCAGACTCGAGTTGAGCAATCCATCCTTTTCTTCAGACGTTTCTTCACAGGTGATGACCCACAAGTATAGGGGGTGTATCGTAGTACTTTCGATAAATAAGAGTGTCGAACCCAACGAGGAGCAGAAGGTGTTGACAAGCAGTTTCGATGAAGGATTCACCGTAAATGCTCACAGACAAGTATTCAGGGGGTTTTGATATAGCAGATAACTAAAGTACAAGTAAGTAAAATGCGAGAGTAATAATTGCAGCGAGTGGCCCAATCCTTTTTAGCACAAAGGAAAGCCGGTTTGTTAACTTATGATGACCAAACGTTCTTGAGGACACACGGGAATTTAGTCTAGTGCTTTCGCTTCATATAGTTGATTAATCTTCATTGCTTTGATAAGTGTTGTGTGGGTGAACCTATGCTAATGCACCGCCCTTCCTAGGACTAATACATACTTGTGATTATACCCCTTGCAAGCATCCGCAAATATAAGAAAGTAATTAAGATAAATCTAACCACAGCCTTAAACTCTGAGATCCTGCTATCCCTCCTGCATCGATATACCAATGGGGGTTCAGGTTTCTATCACTCCGGCAACCCCACAATTAGCAAACGAATACAAGATGTATTTCCCTAGGCCCATAAAGGTGAAGTATCATGTAGTCGACGTTCACATGACACCACTAGAAGAATAACACCACAACTTAAATATCAAACCATTGAATATTACTCACCATAGTTCACTACTAACATTTAGACTTCACCCATGTCCTCAAGAACTAAACGAACTACTCACGAGACATCATATGGAACATGATCGTAGGTGATATGATGATGAATAACAATCTGAACATAAACCTTGGTTCAATGGTTTCACTCAATAGCATCAATAACAAGTAGCAATCAATACCGGGAGAGTTTCCCCTATGAAATAATCAAGATTCAACCCTAGATTTTACAGCGGTGACGAGGTGCAGCGGTGGAGATGACGGTGACGGTGGTGGAGATGATGGTGATGATGATCCCAATGAAGTCCAGCTCGATGACGGTGACGATGGCGTCGATTTCCCCCTCCGGGAGGGAATTTCCCCGGCGGATTTCAGCCTGCCGGAGAGCTCTTTTCTCTCTGGTGTTTTTTCGCCCCGCAGAGGCGGCTGTCACTCTTCGCGATTATTCCCAGCACCTTAGGTTTTCGGGTAGAAGAAGTACGCGAAGGAGAGGCGGCCGAAGGGGGCTATGGGCCCCCTCCCCACAAGGCGGCGCGGCCAGGGCAGGGCCCGCGCCGGCCTATGGGGGGGGGGCCATGGCGGCCCTCCTCGATCCCTCCTTTTGGCTGGCTTCTTCTTCGGGAAAAATAAGAACTTCGGTGTAATTTCCGTCAATTGCTGATCTTCGGAAATATTGCATTCTGACGGTGCTTTTTCCAGCAGAATCCTGACTCCGGTGAGCGATTCTCCAATAATCATGAAACATGCAAAATAGGTGAAATAACATAAGTATCATCTCTAAATATGAAATACATCAATGAATAACAGTAAATTATGATATAAAATAGTTATGCAAAATGGACGTATCAAGTCCCCCCAAGCTTAGACTTCGCTTGTCCCCAAGCGAAACTGAACTCAGTAAACAAGACCACATGTTTATGGAGTGAAGAGTCGATACATAAAATACGGACAAGAAGCATCATATTAATTCACACAAGACATTCTAGTGAACAACTTCCTCATATAATTCAACTTGAAACAAGTAGAAGGAAATCACAAATAAAGGTGCATAGGAAATCATAATTGGTGATGGCAAACTTTGTTCTTGGTCAAAGAATAGTTAACAGATTGTACTTATCTATCGAGCAGCGCTCTTATATTAAAGCTTATATGACAAAAGTTGCATACTCAATCATAATAATCTCCTCATAATCATTGATAACCTTCAAAGCTATATTCATCTAGATAAAACTTGTACTAAACAAGGAAGAATAAAAGGCATGATCAAGTAGATCACAATATAAATAGTTTGATCACAACAACTCAATTGCTTGCTTAAGATAGAGGGAAATAGGTTTACTGACTCAACACAAAGTAAAAGATAGGCCCTTCGCAGAGGGAAGCAGGGATTAAATCATTTGCTAGAGCTTTTCAAGTTTTGAAATCATATAGAGAGTATAAAAGTAAAGTTTTGAGAGGTGTTTGTTGTTGTCAACGAATGGTAGTGGGTACTCTAACCCCCTTGCCAAACAGACTTCCAAAGAGCGGGTTCCATGAAGGATGTTATCTCTACCAGCAAGGTAGATCATCCCTCTTCTCTTTTGTTTACACATGTACTTTAGTTTTTATTTATTGATGACACTCCTCCCAACCTTTGCTTTCACAAGCCATGGCTAACCGAATCCTCGGGTGCCTTCCAACATTCTCATACCATGGAGGAGTGTCTATTTGCAAAATTAAGTTGCTTACTGATGAATCATGGAAAAACATGTGAAGAGAGTTATTAATGAAAGTTAAATAATTGGGGCTGGGAACCCCGTTGCCAGCTCTTTTTGCAAAATTATAGGATAAGCGGATGTGCCACTAGTCCATTGGTGAAGGTCTGCCTAACAAGATTGAAAGATAAAACACCACATACTTCCTCATGAGCTATAAAACATTAACACAAATAAGAGGTAATAACTTTTGAATTGTTTAAAGGTAGCACATGAAGTATTTACTTGGAATGGCAGGGAAATACCACATAGCAGGTAGTTATGGTGGACACTGGTGGCATAGGTTTTGGGTTAAGGTTTGGATGCACGAGAAGCATTCCCTCTCAGTACAGGTCTTTGGCTAGCAAGGTTGATCAGCAAGCATAAGAGTTGAGGGAAGCAAACAAATACACATGTGATAGAAACAATCATGCATCTTCCTTGTAAGCACAAATAATTTTAACTTCAGAATACTAAGCTAAGAGCTAACAAGAAAGAAAGATAATGAAATAACATATCTACATGTGTTTCCTCTTTTCTACTTAAACCTCAAAGTGTTGTTGCTATTGACCAATGCTAAGTTTGCCAAAACCAAATAGATTTACTCAATGCTCCCAAAGTGATACCAATACTAACAACAATATCATTCATATAATAGAGATTGCAAACTAAAATAAGGTGTGCAATATGTAAATGATAAAACTTCTCATTAATATTCCATAATGATAACTCACACCAAGGGATACATAGACAACCAACTAAAGGAGAGATAGTTCCACACTGCAACCCATCTTATATGATAACTTCCCTACTCATGATATGATACTACTTAATAGTAAAAAGGTAAAAGATAGTGATGATGTGATACCGCGGCACTCCCCCCAAGCTTGGAACAAACCAAGGGGGTGCCAATACCAATGATGAATTACTCCTTCGGCGGTGGTGGCGATGAATTCTTGATGAGCTTCTTAACAAGCCCCTTTAACTCATCAATCTCGTATATGAGGTTGCGGATCATCTCTGAATTGTGCTCGACGCGGCTAAGAAGTATGTCCGACGGCGAGTCCCAACTCTTAGAGTTGTTTCCCCACTCTTCAGCTTCAGGTTTCATCCTTCCTGCAGTGTTAGATCGATCCATATCCCAATTGCTAGGCAATACTGCCTTGGGAATCCTTTCAATTTGACTATTATGAATTAGAGTGTGGAAGGGGTTGTAGGTGCCTGGAGGAGATGTCTTTGGAGCTAGGAAGTGACGTGGAACTTTTCCTCCGGTGCGAATTCGCGCACTCTTCTTGGGGTTGAAAGGATTTTCCACCACCTTGATGCTTGCGACGGTGACACGTGGGTGTTCCTCCACTTCTTCTTCATCTTCGCTCTCGACTTCTTCTTTGAACTCGGGGTCTTGAATATCTTCCTCCGAAAGCTCCTTTCCCTTGTTGTTGGAGACCATGGTGCTTCTAGATCAAGAACAGATCCTGGCAGAAAACAGCTCGAAACAAAACACGACGAGAAAACGATATACGGACCTCCAGGGGTCCGGGAGATTATATAGCAAAAATTTTCACGATGGAAGGAAAGTACCAGGCCGAACCAGAGTTGGAGAGGGACACCGATGGGCCGTCCTCATAGGGCGGCACGGCTAGGGTGGGGCCCGCGCCGGCCTATGGGGCACGCCCTCGTGCATCTCCTCCACTCCGTTTCGATCTCGTAATTTTCCATATTTTCCAAAAGTAGCGAAAAAATTGTTCGGAAAGTTAAACGCGGACTTTTTATTACCAGTACTGTTACGTATTCAAAGTCGAACTCTGCAGAACTGTCAATTTGACCCTTGATGAAAGCTTCCGGAGTCACCACTCGAATAACATCAACATCTTCATTATAAGAGTCTCCAGAAATATAATGCTTGAGTCTTTGTCCATTCACTACTTGTGTGGCATCACCTTTCAGAGAACTAATTTTAATTGCCCCTGAACGATACACCTCCACAATGACATATGGTCCTTCCCATTTTGAGAGCAATTTCCCTGCAAAAAATCTGAGACGAGACCGATACAATAGGACTTTATCCCCAACATTAAATTCTCTTTTGATAATTCTTCTATCATGCCATTTCTTAACTTTCTCCTTAAAAAGTTTAGCATTTTCATAAGCTTCACTTCTCCATTCATCTAGAGAACTCAATTGTAGCAATCTCTTCTTACCGGCAAGTTTAGGATCTTTATTTAATTCTCTTACAGCCCAATAAGCTTTGTGCTCTAGTTCTAACGGTAAATGACAAGCTTTTCCATAAACCATTTTATAAGGAGACATACCCATAGGATTTTTATAAGCAGTTCTATAAGCCCATAGTGCTTCCTTCAACTTACTAGCCCAGTTCTTTCTAGATTTATTAACAGTCTTTTGCAAGATAGATTTAATCTCTCTATTTGATAATTCTACTTGCCCACTAGTTTGAGGATGATAAGCGGAAGCAATCCTATGATTAATACCATATTTAGCAAGAGTTTTTCTAAAACCACCATGAATAAAATGAGAACCTCCATCAGTCATAAGATATCTAGGAACTCCAAATCTAGGAAAAATAATATCTAAAAGCATTCTTAAAGAGGTCTCACCATCAGCAATTTTTGTGGGTATGGCTTCCACCCATTTAGTAACATAATCAACAGCAACAAGTATATGAGTGTTACCTTCTGAAGAAGGGAAAGGACCCATGAAGTCAAATCCCCAACAATTGAATGGTTCAATAGCAAGAGTATAATTCATAGGCATTTCATTGCATCTGGAGATATTACCAACCCTTTGGCATTCATCACAAGATAAAATAAACTTTCTTGCATCCTTAAAGAGAGTTGGCCAATAAAAACCTGACTGTAGAACCTTTTGCGCGGTTCTATCTCCGGCGTGATGTCCTCCATAAACACTACCATGACACTTACTCAATATCTCTTGTTGTTCATATTCGGGAACACATCTTCGCATAATACCATCCACTCCTTCTTTATATAAGTGTGGGTCATCCCAAAAATAATGCCTCAAGTCATAAAAGAAATTCCTCCTTTGCTGGGCTGAAAAGGTTGGAGGCAAGTACTTGGAAACAATAAAGTTAGCATAATCAGCATACCAAGGACTATCTCGCGAGCTCACCTTTATTACAGCCAATTGCTCATTTGGAAAACTATCATTAACAGGAACAGGATCATAAGCAATATTTTCCAATCTAGATAAATTATCAGCAACATGATTATCAGCACCTTTCCTATCTATAATATGTAAATCAAATTCTTGCAAAAGAAGCACCCATCTAATAAGCCTTGGCTTAGCATCTTTCTTTTCCATAAGGTATCTAATTGCAAGATGATCAGTATGAATTGTAACTTTTGAATCAACAATATAAGGTCTAAACTTGTCACAAGCAAAGACTACATCTAACAATTCTTTTTCAGTAGTAGCAATTTCTTTGAGCAGCATCAAGAGTTTTACTAGCATAATGAATAACATTCAATTTTTTATCTATTCGCTGTCCAAGAACAGCACCTACAGCAAAATCACTAGCATCACACATAATTTCAAATGGTAAGTTCCAATCAGGAGGTTCAACTACAGGAGCAGTTGTTAAGGCTTTCTTTAGGGTTTCAAAAGCTTCCTTACAATCATCATCAAAAAAAAGGTAGATCTTTTTGAAGAAGATTAGTAAGAGGCTTTGAAATCTTGGAGAAATCTTTAATATATCTTCTATAAAACCCAGCATGACCAAGAACACTACGAATACCTTTAACATCCCTTGGATAGGGCATCTTCTCAATTGCTTCAACTTTAGCTCTATCAACTTCAATTCCTCTCTCAGAAATTTTATGTCCCAATACAATCCCTTCATTAACCATAAAGTGGCATTTCTCCCAATTAAGAACAAGGTTAGTTTCTTCACATCTCTGCAAAACTTTATCAAGGTTTCACAAGCAATTATCAAAAGAATTCCCATAGACAGAAAAATCATCCATGAATACCTCTACAATCTTTTCACAAAAGCCATGAAAAATAGCAGACATGCATCTTTGAAAAGTAGCAGGAGCATTACATAAACCAAAAGGCATACACCTATAAGCATAAGTTCCATAGGGACAAGTGAAAGTAGTTTTCTCTTGATCTTTAGTTTTAACAACAATTTGTGAAAACCCAGAATAACCATCAAGAAAGCAAAAATGAGTATTTTTAGATAACCTTTCTAACATTTGATCAATAAAAGGTAAAGGGTAATGATCTTTCTTAGTAACTTTATTAACTTTTCGATAATCAATGCACATTCTATACCCTACAACTACTCTTTGAGGGATGAGCTCATCATTATCATTAGGCACAACAGTTATTCCTCCTTTCTTAGGAACACAATGCACAGGACTAACCCATCTACTATCAGCAATAGGATATATAATACCAGCTTCAAGAAGTTTTAATACCTCATTCCTTACCACATCCTTCATCTTAGGAATTAGACGACGCTGATGTTCAACAACATGCTTTGCATCATCTTCCATGTTGATGGCATGTTGGCAAATAGAGGGAGAAATCCCCTTCAAGTCATCAAGAGTGTATCCAATAGCTCCTCGGTGTTTCTTCAATATCTCCAATAACCTTTCTTCCTCAAACTCTGAAAGCTTAGAACTAGTAATAACAGGATATATTTTCTTATCATCAATATGAGCATACTTAAGATTATCGGGCAATGGTTTTAAATCAAAAACATGATCTTCCTTTGGTGGTGGTGTTGTACCTAGATCTTCAACCGGTAAATCATGTTTAAGAATAGGTTGACGAAGGAAAATTTCGTCAAGCTCATTCCTTTCTTCCCTAAAGACTTCACTCTCACTATCCTCCAAATGTTGCTGCAAAGGATTATTAGGAGCAAGAGCAATAGATGCACACTGTTCAACTCTAAAATCATTATTAGGCAAATCAGCTTTATAAGGAGTTTTGGCAAATTTAGAGAAATTAAACTCATAAGATTCACCAGAAAATTTGGTCACAATTTTCTCTTTCTTGCAATCTATAAAAGCTCCACAAGTATTTAGAAAAGGTCTACCAAAAATAATAGGACAAGACTTACTAGCAGCAGAACCAAGTACCAAAAAGTCAGCAGGATATTTAATCTTACCACATAGAACTTCCACATCTCGAACAATACCAATAGGAGAGATAGTTTCTCTATTAGCTAGCCGAATAACCACATCAATATCTTCAAGTTCACAAGAACCAATTTCATGTATGATTTTCGTGTAAAGCTCATAAGGAATGGCACTAATACTCTCACCAATGTCGCATAAACCATAATAACAATGATCACCAATTCTAACAGAGAGCATAGGAACACTGGTTTTCCTAGACTTATTAGGATGTGAAACAATATTAGAAGCATCTTCACAGAAAATAATATGACCATCTTCTACATTTTCAGTCACAAGATCTTTAACTATTGCGATAGCAGGTTCAACCTTTATTTCCTCTTCAGGTTCAATAGGTTTCTTTGCACTTTTATTAACCGCACTAGTTATAACAGAGTACTCCTTCATTTTAGCAGGG
The DNA here is from genome assembly GCF_019359855.2 of Lolium perenne. Classification (NCBI taxonomy): domain Eukaryota; kingdom Viridiplantae; phylum Streptophyta; class Magnoliopsida; order Poales; family Poaceae; genus Lolium; species Lolium perenne. The sequence goes on along the minus strand of NC_067248.2, from coordinate 189,458,910 downwards.
AAATGAGTTTTTTCAATATAAGCTTCAGGAAGAATATGATCAACAGTTTTAATTACAACACATTTATTTATAGATGAATCAGTTTTATCTTTATACGGTTCATGATACTTATCAAAATTCTTCGTAGGCAATTCAAAATGAGAAGCAAAAGCTTTATAAAAATTTGCAACAACTTGAGAGTCAAGACCATAAGTAGCACTCATATTACGAAATTTATCAGTATCCATAAAAGTTTCAATGCATTCATAATCATAATTTATACCTGACTCTCTATCTTTGTCGTTCTCCCATCCTTCAGTATTCTCCTGAATCTGATCAAGAAGGTCCCTTTTAAACTCTTCTTTGTTGCGTGTAAATGATCCAGAACAAGTAGTATCCAGCAAGGTTTTATCTTGAAAAGAAAGTCTTGCATTGAAATTATCAACGATGATATTACCAGGAAGCTCATGAATGGGGCATTTGTGCATTAAAGACTTCAATCTCCCCCATGCTTGGGCAATACTCTCTCCATCATGAGGCCAGAAATTATATATACGGTTTCGGTCTTTGTGAATTTCACTTGGAGGATAGAATTTAGAACAAAATAGAGGCACAATATCCTTCCAATCAAAAGAATCCCCATTCTTCAGCAATTTATACCAATGCGCCGCTTTACCAGACAGCGATATAGAGAGTAATTTCTTCCTAACTTCATCCATAGCAATACCTGCACATTTGAATAACCTGCATAATTCATGTAAAAACAGTAAATGATCCCGAGGATGGATAGTTCCATCCCCTTCATAGCGGTTATCCACAAAACGTTCAATAATCTTCATAGGTATTTTGTATGGAACCTCTTTCTCACCTGGCGCCTCATCCACTACCTTTGCAGTAGTAGTAGATTTTCCAAATAGGAATTCAAGAGAAGATCTCTCCATAATGAATTATAGCAGCAGGCAGAAATAAAATCAGCACGTACAGTAAAAGTTTCCCTTACAAATTCCACTTACCAATAGCGCTTCACTCCCCGGCAACGGCGCTAGAAAATAGTCTTGATGACCCACAAGTATAGGTGGTGTATCGTAGTACTTTCGATAAATAAGAGTGTCGAACCCAACAAGGAGCAGAAGGTGTTGACAAGCAGTTTCGATGAAGGATTCACTGTAAATGCTCACAGACAAGTATTCAGGGGGTTTCGATATAGCAGATAAATAAAGTACAAGTAAGTAAAATGCAAGAGTAATAATTGCAGCGAGTGGCCCAATCCTTTTTAGCACAAAGGACAAGCCGGTTTGTTTACTTATGATGACCAAACGTTCTTGAGGACACACGGGAATTTAGTCTAGTGCTTTCGCTTCATATAGTTGATTAATCTTCATTGTTTTGATAAGTGTTGTGTGGGTGAACCTATGCTAATGCACCGCCCTTCCTAGGACTAATACATACTTGTGGTTATACCCCTTGCAAGCATCCGCAAATACAAGAAAGTAATTAAGATAAATCTAACCACAGCCTTAAACTCTGAGATCCTGCTATCCCTCCTGCATCGATATACCAACGAGGGTTCAGGTTTCTGTCACTTCGGCAACCCCACAATTAGCAAACGAATACAAGATGTATTCCCCTAGGCCCATAAAGGTGAAGTATCATGTAGTCGACGTTCACATGACACCACTAGAAGAATAACACCACAACTTAAATATCAAACCATTGAATATTACTCACCATAGTTCACTACTAACATTTAGACTTCACCCATGTCCTCAAGAACTAAACAAACTACTCATGAGACATCATATGGAACATGATCAGAGGTGATATGATGATGAATAACAATCTGAACATAAACCTTGGTTCAATGGTTTCACTCAATAGCATCAATAACAATTAGTAATCAATACCGGGAGAGTTTCCCCTATGAAATAATCAAGATTGAACCCTAGATGTTACAGCGGTGACGAGGTGCAGCGGTGGAGATGACGGTGACGGCGGTGGAGATGATGGTGATGATGATCCCAATGAAGTCCAGCTCGATGACGGTGACGATGGCATCGATTTCCCCCTCCGAGAGGGAATTTCCCCGGCGGATTTCAGCCTGCTGGAGAGCTCTTTTCTCTCTGGTGTTTTTCCGCCCCGCAGAGGCGGCTGTCACTCTTCGCGATTATTCCCAGCACCTTAGGTTTTCGGGTAGAAGAAGTACGCAAAGGAGAGGCGGTCGACGGGGGCTGTGGGCCCCCTCCCCACAAGGCGGCGCGGCCAGGGCAGGGCCCGCGCCAGCCTATGGGGGGGCCATGGTGGCCCTCCTCGGTCCCTCCTTTTGGCTGGCTTCTTCTTCGGGAAAAATAAGAACTTCGGTGTAATTTCCGTCAATTGCTGATCTTCAGAAATATTGCATTCTGACGGTGCTTTTTCCAGCAGAATCCTGACTCCGGTGAGCGATTCTCCAATAATCATGAAACATGCAAAATAGGTGAAATAACATAAGTATCATCTCTAAATATGAAATATATCAATGAATAACAGTAAATTATGATATAAAATAGTGATGCAAAATGGACGTATCAACAGGAATATCTTCGAGTCCTCATTTCATCGGGTGTGCGTCCAGCGCTCCCGATGGGAGTAGCCCCCGAGTCTAGGTGCGGATGCTCGCAATCCGTACATAGACACGAGTTCACCATCCGATGTTTCTTCATTTTTCTTCGATTGTTCACGACAGTCTTTATGACATCACTGTTTACGTATCGCTGCTGTGGTTTGACTGACAAGACTTGACCTGACGGGCCCACCCTAGTTCTACGCGGGCAGTTTTTAGGAAGTGACCAGTGCACGCGCACCGACCGAGGCATCTCCTCGATTTTCGCGCGTCGTGGGAATAATGGGACGCCGGTTCCGCTCTTCTCTTATACGCCACGTGTACAGCCAGATCTGATCCACCCCCCACAACGCCTGTGAAGTTATGGCCACGATCTTGCATAAATTTTTACGGCATAAATAGAGGGCCTCCTTGCTTTTACTTTTCATGCCTCTCACTGCTCATCTTCTCGCCCAGCCTTTCCTGTCTCCTCTGTTCTTCCTTCAAGAGCTCCACGCGCCATGGGCAAGAAGAAGAGCACCAGTGCCTCGGACGCGGCCAAAGTCAGCCGCGACTGGAGCGCCTCCGCCATTTCCAATCGCGATGTCAACAGTCTGCGGGCCCTCAGCCTCATCTCCTCATCTGACGATGGCATTCGTCTTCCAGGTGCCGTTTCTCGCCCAAGGCCTCTGAAGGGCTTCACTGTTATGTTTGCTGCTTTCCTATTCCGTGGTCTCTCTCTTCCTGCCCACGAGTTTCTCCGTTCCCTTCTTTTCTTCTACGGGATTCAGCTCTGGCAGCTGACCCCAAACTCCATTCTCCACCTTTCCATCTTCATCACTGTCTGTGAAGCCTTCCTCGGCATTGACCCCCACTGGGGTCTTTGGAGGAAAATCTTCTACGTGAAGCGTCATAATGACAGCAATGCCCCCCCCCCCCGTCGTCGGTGGCGTTGGCTTTGTTATCAGGAAGGAGGTCGACTATTTCGACTACCCAATGAAGGAATCCGTCCAGGGCTGGCGCAACAAATGGTTTTATCTGCGAGACCCCTCAGTGCCTGGGCGGCGCTCGAATCTCCCTCCTTTTGAAGCTGTAATGGTAGCTCATCCGAAGAAGTCTTGGCGAAACGCCCTTTCTCCCGAAGAGAGGGTGATAGCTGACAGGCTGTTCGACCAGGTCGTCGTCCTGAAGAATACGGGAGGCTTGACGATGTGCGGCACTGAGGTAGTCTCAGTGTTCCTACAACGTCGAGTGCAGCCGCTAATGTCTCGACCCCACCAAATATGGCTTTATACTAGCAAGGACGACAAGTCGAGGGTCAGCTCTTCCGACCTGTCGGCTGATGAACTCCGAGATGAAGTTCGTCGCTTGACGTGCCTCATTATGAAGGACAATATTGTCTTGACATCGGCTCGTCCCCCTTATGACCTAAACCATCTTCCGACTGAGGTAATTCTTGCTGCTTCTTGCTTGCTGTTATTGTTTCTTTCTTCGTTGTGCTCATCCCCCTTATAGAACTTGGGTTGTATATTCCAATGATGAGCTTCCTCAAAAGTGCTCTAGGTCTTCGTGAGCAACCAAGTTGGATGCACCCCCACTAGTTCCATTGGAGAGCTTTCATACACATATAGCTCTATGTGCATCCGTTGCATGGCAATCACTACTCCTTGCATAGCTTCGATTATGTTGGTGGGATGACCCCCGGTAAGCCAAAGGCATGCCAAACCGGATGGTTTGGGCCATCAAGATATCGGTTTAATGTTTATACCGGAGCACAAAGATAAGAGTTTGGTTAAGTAAAGCCAAGCCGGTATCCCCAGGAGGGGTATACCGGAACCGGATGAAGAAGACACCGGGCTACCGGTAAGAAGAGCATGTCGGCAAGACTGGTCAAAGATTCTCTTCAGAGCTAGAGGACAAGGATGAGCTAAGCAAAGTGACTTTAAACGAAGCCCTGGCGCCAAAGAGAGGGATGACGCTGAAAGAAGCCGGAGGATGTCACCCTTCCTGATTAAAGAAGACCCCGGCGTCATATATGATTAAAGTAGCTTTGTAAAGTAGTTTGTCCAGTCAAAGATGCCATTAGGGTTTCTTGCCCTGTAAGCCACCCTCTCCCCTATATAAGGAGAGGGGGCATAGCCCTTACGGGCACGGTTGCATAGACGATTACACAGGGATTAGCTGATAGAGGAATAGAGGAACCTTGTAACCAGAAACCTGTACCATGTTGAGATCAATGAAGATCGTGATCTAGAGCAGAGTTCTTCCTTGTGTGTTTCTTCTTGTATCACTGCCTTTGGCTGAGTTCTTGAGGAAAGCATCCGGAAGTTCATCCCATCTAATCACAAACCCTACCCCGAATCCTCTTCCATCCATTCGGCCCCAACTTAAGCCATCCCATGGCATCTGCTCGTTCGCCACGACGACAGGTGGCGCCCACCGTGGGGCATGAAGTGGCGCTTGCTGGAGTTCACATTCGGGCGGGCATCCTCGACGTCGCCGGCCAGCGTACAGTGTCCGCGCTGGTGCAGCGCTTCTACGACATGGACTTCATCAACGACAACGCGGGCTGCTTCGCCAACGGCGGCATCTTCCCCAAGAACGGCCGCATCATCGAGTTCGGCAGCCACCGCGTCTACTTCGGCACCGTTCCTGTGCGCCAGCGCCCCTCGCCGGTGCTGGTGGCGCCAGATCCGCCAAGGTGGCTACATGCTGGCCGCGCCCCCGGCAGCGTGGAGGTGATGATGGCAGGCGTGGTCGGCACCGGCAAAGAAGCTGTGGAAGAAGGTGCTGGGCGTGCGGCTTCAACCCGTGCGGCCAAGCCACCGCTCGAGCGTGACGCAGGCGCTGCGGGAGCATCATCCGCGCTACCGGAGACACCGCTCCAAGCGGCGATGAGCGTCCTCGCCACGCCCATCGCGCTGAACATCGACCCGGCAGCAGCTCAGGCGGAGCTGGAGGCTCAGCGCCAGAAGATGCTCGAGAGCGGCAAGGACGTCGTCAGGGCGCAGCGCGAGCTGAACCTAACCATACGTGAGTATAATGCTTCCCATGGCTTTGCTTCTGTTAGCGCTCATGCTGCTAGGATACCGGAGAACCGGCTTAAGGCTCGCAATCTAGATCAGGATCTGCGTAAGGAAATTCATGCCGGCAAAAGCACCTCTGCATCTGTGAGCATTGTAGAGAAGCCTAAGTACAGTAGCCCGGATAAAACTATAAAAGCTGCTAAAGCTGCAGTGCAGCTATGTGAATCACTTTCCGGGGACGCTCTGGCAAAACAACAAGAGCGTGTCCGGGAGCTACTTGAAACTATCGAGCAGCAGAACGTTGAGCAGCTTGATAAGCTGAACAAGGCTGTGGCTTTAAAATCCGCGCGTTCAACAAGGATTGCCGGTAGCAAGTCCCATGGGTAGGCCTCGTCCCCCCATCCAGACAGAAGAAGAGAAAAAGAGATGAATGCGCAGTAGATGACTGTGTACGATCCGGTTCTTGCCGGAAAACAACAAGCCGGGCAACACGATGCCGGTAGAAAAAGCCAAGGGGCAAACAGAGGCTACGCCAAAGAAGGCTATGTCGGAAACAATCATGCCGGTAGACACGAAACCGGGCAAAATTATCGAGCTGCGAGGGCAGCGTATGATGAGGAGGAAATGGATCCCCCAAGGTACCGGCAGGCAAGGGCCGCGGTACCGGAATGTTATGACGAGGCTGATTCCACAAGACCGGCAGCATACCGGAACCCATTGGGAGAACGCTTGGGAGAAAGATACCTGCCAGAACGGGATGCGAGGCACCGTCTGGATAGAGTATACTTGTCAGAGATGATCGAGGCAGAAGGTCCTCCGGGCCCAAAGTGTTTTTGTCCAAGGATCATGAAAGAGGGGCCGCCGGCCCGCAACTTCCAGTTGCCCCGTGACATAAAAACATACGATGACACCATGAAGCCGGAAGACTGGCTCGCGGATTATGTGACCGCGGTATACGTCGCTGGTGGCGGAGGAACCGTAGCTGGAGGAGGAAACCGGCGTTGGGCCGTGAGAATTATACCTTCATTCTTGGTGGGACCGGCAAGAATCTGGCTGAACAACTTGCCGGCAGGAAGCATAAATGGTTGGTTGGACTTTGAGGAAGCTTTTGTGAGTAACTTCAGCAGCACCTACCGAAGGCCAAACAGGCTGCAGCAGCTCGCTCTGTGCATACAGCGCCCGAATGAAACAGACCGGGACTACCTGGCTCGGTGGAACACCACAAGGAACTCCTGTGAAGGGGTGATAGAGGCGCAAGCCATTGCTTGGTTTAGCAGTGGGTGCAGAAGAGGTTCGCCATTGTGGCAAAAGCTGCAGCGGAACATGCCGACGACGCTGGCGGAAATGATACGCGTGGGGGATAACTATGCGTTGGGAGACCCAATGCAGCCGGCAGTGCAACCTGAACTGGAGCAACCAAACCCGCCACAGCAGCGCCAAGAGCAACACCGGGATAACCGGAACAACAAAAGAAGGGAAGATTTTCCGGATCGAAGGTATGGTCCGCAGCAAGTTGCTGCTGTACAAGAAAACTCTGAGGCCAGCGGCAGTCAGAGGCAAAGAACCGGATCGCAGCCATGGGCGGGTCCAAAGAAACAGTGGGTCGAAAAGAAACCCTGGGGCCAGAAAAAGAACTGGCAAGAACCCGCGAAGTACACCATGGAATCTGCCATGGACCAACCTTGCCGGTGGCACACACCGAATCCGGCTCACCCGTCAAATCATCTGACGAAGGATTGTACCTGGACCAAGTACCTGATGCTCAAGGGAGCAGCGAAAGATGCACAGGCACAAGGGTGCTCCACCGTGCAACCACCACCACAAGATATGCTACGACAGCATCAGCTACCACCACCACCACCGCTTACCGGAGCAAATGCTTTACCGGTACAGCCTCAGCCAAACCGGCAGCAGTACCAGCAAGTCAACCAGGTGGGAGAAGGCAATGGCCAACCGCCTCCACCGGCACCTTTGGGCCGGAATGTTTACCATGACCCAGATATGTGCTGCATTGTGTTCGTAACTGAGCCAACCGACAGAGCCTGCATCGCCGTTCTATGGAAGTGAACGCGGTGATGCCGACAGTGCCAAAATACATGCTGTGGTCTGATCAAGAGATCTCGTGGTCTTTCAAGGATCACCCCAAGATAATGCCTAACCCGGGTGGCTATGCTCTTGTCTTGGACCCAATCATGCAAGGGCCAAACGCTCGAGTCAAGTTCAGCAAGGTGCTGATAGACAATGGGAGCAGCATAAACATCATGTACCAGCACACCATGAACATGCTGGGCATAACAGAAAACATGCTTCAGCCAACTCGTACAACTTTCCATGGAATCGTTCCGGGCCTGTCCTGCGCGCCGGTTGGAAAATTCCGGGTGGATGTGTCGTTTGGAGGACGTGACAATTGCCGGGTGGAAAACCTTGAGTTCGAGGTGGTGGACTTAGATAGTCCTTACCATGCGTTGCTGGGGAGACCGGTGTTGGCTGATTTCATGGCCTCAACTCACACGGCGTATCTCAAGATGAAGATGCCGGCACCTCGTGGACCCTTAACTGTGGTGGGAAACTACAAAGTCTCACTGGAAACGGCTTCCGCCAGATCAAACATGGCAGAATCGCTGGTGATCGCAGAGGAAAAGAGGAGGATGCAAACTGCGGTTGCGCTGGCTCAGTCTTCACAGCTGAGCTTAGCGGCAATGAGTGCAAACCTGGGCACACCGGCATTCAAGCCGACAAAAGAAACAAGGCACATTGTGCTGGACCCGGCTTACCCTGAGGGCACCGTTCGTATCGGTGCCGGCATGAATGAGGCATAGGAAAGCGCGCTCGTCAGCTTCCTCCGTGAGAATCAGAATATCTTTGCCTGGTCTACTGATGACTTGGTAGGTGTTCCGAGGGAGCTGGCTGAGCACTCATTAAATGTCCAGAAAGATGCGAAGCCGGTAAGGCAGCCGCTGCGCCGGTTTGCTGAAGATAGGAGAAAGATCATTGGAGAAGAGGTGACAAAGTTACTGGTTGCCGATTTCATCGTGGAAGTGCTGCACACTGAGTGGCTAGCCAATCCGGTGCTGGTCGAGAAGAAGAAAGAAGAGAACCTGGAAGCAAAAGCTCCAAAGGTGTGGCGCATGTGCATCGACTACACCAACTTGAACAAAGCTTGCCCGAAAGACCCCTTCCCTTTACCTCGGATCGGTCAAGTGATTGATTCCACTGCAGGGTGTGAGCTGTTGTCTTTCTTGGATGCTTATTCCGGTTTCCACCAAATCCCTTTGAAAAAGGAAGATCAAATAAAAACCGCGTTCATTACCCCGCACGGGGCTTATTGCTATGTCACTATGCCTTTTGGTTTGCGCAACGCTGGTGCAACGTACCAGCGCTGTATGCAAAAATGCTTGTTTGATCAGATCGGAAAAAACGTGCAAGTCTATGTGGACGATGTTGTGGTAAAAACCAAAGTAAAAGAAACCTTAATCGATGACCTCCGGCAAACATTTGATAACTTGAGAAGATTCCGGATGAAACTCAATCCGGCTAAATGCACCTTCGGTGTCCCTGCCGGCAAGCTGCTTGGCTTTCTCGTATCAAGCCGGGGCATTGAGGTCAATCCGGTAAAAATCCGGGCAATTGAAAGAATGACTATACCGCGCGATCTCAAGGACGTGCAAAAGTTTACCGGGAGCTTGGCATCGCTAAGCCGGTTCATAAGCAGGTTGGGAGAAAAAGCTCTGCCACTCTATGCTCTCATGAAGAAATCTGATACGTTCGTCTGGACCCCTCAGGCAGACGCGGCGTTTAAAGAGCTAAAAACAATGCTGGCCACATCACCCATACCAGCTTCACCTCTCGAAAGAGAGCCTATGCTATTATACATAGCAGCAACAAACCGGGTCGTGAGTGTAGTGGTTGTGGTTGAAGGAGAAGAGGAAGGAAAAACCGTCCAGAGGCCGGTATACTACCTGAGTGAGGTGCTCTCCCTCTCAAAACAAAACTACCCTCACTTCCAGAAGATGACTTATGGCGTGTACATGGCCACCACCAAGCTTAAGCATTACTTTGAGGAGCACCCCATGAAAGTGGTGAGCGAGGCGCCCATTTCCGATATCATGTGCAACAAAGATGCTAGCGGTAGGATTGCAAAGTGGGCAATCCAGATATCACCATACGTACCGGTGTACGAAAGGAGAGATGCCATAAAATCGCAAGCTTTGGCAGATTTCCTTGTTGATTGGGCGGAGATGCAATACAAGCCGCCGGCTCAAAGAATAGAATACTGGAAGATGCACTTTGATGGATCCAAACTCAAAGAGGGTCTAGGTGCCGGTGTGGTGCTTACCTCACCTAAAGGAGATCATCTCCGGTATGTTCTGCAAGTACATTTCAGGGCATCAAACAATGTCGCTGAATACGAAGCTCTGATCCATGGACTTAAGGTCGCAAAAGAAATCGGTGTGCACCGGATCATTTGCTATGGAGATTCAGATCTCGTGGTGCAACAATGTTCCGGAGATTGGGACGCAAAAGATGCTAACATGGCTTCGTACCGGTTTCACGTGCAAAAGATTGCCGGCTTCTTTGAGGGCTGTGAATTTCACCATGTGCCACGAGCGGAAAATGAGGCCGCGGATGCTTTGTCCAAGCTGGGCTCATCTAGGCAAGAAATTCCTCCCGGAATAGCCTTGGCACACTTAAGGGTACCATCGATCAAACCAAGCCCGGAGTCGGAATCGACTTTCGTACCGGAATCGCACATAGCACCCATGGATATCGATGAAGGGAACCCGGGGACTGCTCCGGTAAACTTGGGGACTGATCCGATAAACTCGGGGACTGCTCCGGCAAACTCGGGGACTGCATCGGTAAGCTCGGGGATTGTTGCGGCCATACCGGAAGAAACAATGCTGGTGGATAACATGGAGATAGACGCACCGGTGTTTCTAGTTCGAGAGGCACCATTATGGGTTAAACCTATTAAGGAATTCCTGATCAACGGCTGTCGGGGGGAAGACCCCGGATAGGGCAATGGACGCGGAGCAGCCGGCTGGCCACTGGCCGGCTCGCGGCAAAGGCCGGCTGAGGAGCAGCCGGCTGGCGCCGTGGCCGGCTGGTCCGGAAGCCGGCTGGCTCTAGGTCCTAGTCGGCCTGGCTACGGCCACCAATGCTGTAGCTGGGCCGGCTTCTACAAGCCATATCCGACTGGGGTTTGTACCTCAGACCGACTCGAGGCTGGCGAGTCTTGCACTGGAAGGAACCGGGTCGGTGATCCGGGTTCCCAAAGTCCACACTGACTCCATCTTCCGTAAAGCGCGGGGCACTGTGGAGCAATAGTGCCACGCGCCGGACAGGCCGTCAGGGCTTACGACGATCCGTACTGGCTACAGTGGCTGACGGCGACAGGGACACCTCCTCTCCATACCGCTGACCGTGGCAGCCGGATGGGACAGGCCACGACGCCTCAACGGCTCCTGACGTCACCGCCTCGGGAAGGAGCGGAAGCCGGAGCCGGCCAAGCCGGCCAGTAAACTATAGGGTCTTTTATGTAAAGTGCCGGTGCCTATATAAGCCGCACTACCCCCTCTCGTGCAGGGGATCGATCATTCTCACTTCATTCCACCCTTAGTGCTGCCCTGTGAGAGAGACCATCGTCTCCCTTAGCCTCCCAGGAGCAGCCGGACACAGCTCTAGGAGCACCATTGTATTGTGTGATCATCATATACACTCATAGCAGGAGTAGAGGTTTTACCTCCATCGGAGGGCCTCGAACCTGGGTACGTCGCCGTGTCGCTCGTGCCCATACCCGCATCCGGATACCGCCGTGAGATCCCTCAGGAACCACTTCGATTAGCCACCCTATGGCATATGCCGTGACGATACCACGACATTTGGCGCCCACCGTGGGGCCTTCAGCATCCTCGGCCGGTGTCTTCATCCGGACGGGCCTCACCATCACCACCGGCGAGCGAGTCGCTTCAGGCTTGATCTAGAGATTCGGCTCCCTCGACTGCGTCAGCGACAACGCTGGCTGCTTCGCTGACCGGCCCTTCCCAGCCGGCGGCAGCGTCATCTCCTTCGGCGGCCACGACGTCTACGTCGCTACCGTCGCACCGCCGCGCTACCCGCGGCAGGTCCTGCACTGCGCAAGCCCTCCTCCACGAGCCGGCAGCAGCGCTCCCGCTAGCCCCGTCGTCGTGCAAGTCATGATGGCTGGCGAGGAGCTCCCCACCAAGAACCCGCGCACCCGTGGCCCCAACCTGGAGCGCAACGTCGACCCCAACGCCTCCGGCTCGGGCCCAAAGGCGCCACCTCCACCGTCCCGGCTGGACGAAGTCCGGGAGAAGCTGAGCACCCCGCTCACGCCTGGCGCCGACCCCACCACCATCGAGGCGGATTTAGAGGCGCACCGCCAGCTCCTCCTCAAGCAAACCGAAGAACTGGCTGCTGCCAAGCGCCAGATGGAGATCACCCAGCGCGAGTACAACCGCGCCCACGGCCTCACTCCAGGCGGCGACGGTCCCAGCCGAGCCGGCCAGATCTGCCGCAGGGGCCGCGACCTTGGCGCCGAGATCGCCCGCGACGGCGCTCCTTCGCCGGCTCCGTCCGCGGAGCTACCCGTCTACAACACCCCCGACAAGAACATGCGCGCGGCACAAGCCGCCGCAGAAGAGCTGAACCGCCTTGAAGGTGAAGAGTTACGCCGCCAAACCATGCGGGTGACTGAGCTGCTCAACGCAGCCAACAAGCAGGCGGCCGACCCCAGGTATGTCAATGCCCCCAGAGCTTCTCACGCTCGTGGCGCTGCAGGCAACGACAGGGAAGGCGCCAGGGACACGGCCGAGTCCGCCTCCCCAGCACCAAGCCGGCACCGTGACTCCCGGGCCACGCACGCAAGCTCGGGCCGGCCGAGCCAACAGCCGAGCGGCAGCAGCCGCAGCCGGCCTCCCCCAAGCCGGAACCAGGAGCAAGACTCCGAGCCCCGCCGTCAGCACCGGCCGGCTCCAGAAGCAGCCGGCACACGCCAGCCGGCACGCTCCCGGCTGGGTCCCCGCATCGAGCCCACCGACGCCAGAGACCGCCTCGATCAGCTGGTCGAATCCCGCATCGCGGAAGAAGAGGCGCCGGCTTGCCCCAAGTGCTTCGGGCCCCGCATCGCCAACGAGCCCTTGCTCGACGGCTTCCAGCTCCCCCGCGACACGCCCAAGTACGACGGCACCGCCAACCCGGAGGACTGGCTGCAGGACTACTCCACCGCAGTCGGCATCTCTCGAGGTAACAAGCGGTGGGCGGTACGCTACTCCCCCCTGATGCTGGTTGGCTCCGCCCGCACCTGGCTCAACAACCTGCCAGCCGGCAGCATCAACGGCTGGCTGGATTTCGAAGAGGCCTTCGTCAGCAACTTCACCGGCACCTACCGCCGGCCGGGTCGCCCTCAGCAGCTTGAGATGTGCAAGCAGGGCCCGGACGAGACGGATCGCGCGTACCTGACGCGCTGGTGCGAGATGCGCAACTCCTGCGAGGGTGTGCACGAGATCCAAGCCATCAGCTTCTTCATGGGAGGCTGCCGGCCCAACACCATGCTGTGGCACAAGCTGCGCCGAAGTGACCCCAAGTCGATGGCCGCCTTGATGGCCATCGCGGACAAATACGCGCTGGCTGAAGAAGCCGGCAAGGCGCCGGCTGACCCAGCACCGACTCCCTCCAGGCGGGACCACCACAAGTCGGCTGAGCACAAGCCGGCAGACGGCGCCTCTCATGGCAGCCGGCGGGACAACTACCGCGGCAAGCGTCACAGCGACCAGCCGGACCGCCGGTACGGCTCCGCCCACGTAGCCGCCGTGGCAGACAACGCGGCAGGCGGCAGCCGCCGCCAGAAGCAAGACCGGCAGTGGAAGCCGAAGTACACCTTCGAGCAGATGCTCGACTCGCCGTGCAAGTACCACAGCGGCAAGAACCCCTCCAACCACACCACCCGCGACTGCCACTTCATGAAGCGGCTGACAAGCGGTGAACCTCTCCCGCCTCCACCCCCGCCCCCACCAGCCGGCGGGCCGGGTGTCCAAGCCGGCGCAGAGAACGCCAACCTCGAGCACCACGAGGCTAACCAAGTGCACCATGGCGGCCGATATCTGGCCGAAGATGCCACCTACATCATCTTCACCTCCGAGCCCGAGGACAAGACGAGCCAGCAGAGCCGTTTCCTCGAGGTCAATGCGGTTATACCACCGGTCCCCCAGTACCTAAACTGGTCAGAGCAGGCCATCACTTTTGATCGCCGTGACACACCGGCTGTCCTGCCGAAGCCGGGCAGCTACGCCATGGTCCTCGACCCCACCATCGGCACAACCCGGCGCAGCGTGCGTTTTTCGCGCGTCCTCATCGACGGCGGCAGCAGCATCAACATCCTCTACCGCGACACCGCCCGCAAGCTGGGCATCCAGGAGGCCGAGTTGCGCCCCACCCCCACCGTCTTCCATGGCATCGTGCCTGGCCACTGCTGCCACCGATCGGCCGGATCACGCTGGAGGTGATGTTCGGGAAGCCGGACCACTTCCGCACCGAGAGAATCGAGTTCGAGGTGGTGGACCTCGTGAGTCCCTACCACGCGCTCCTGGGCAGGCCGGCCCTGACCAAGTTCATGGCGGTGCCCCACTATGGGTACCTGAAGATGAAGCTGCCTGGCCCCAAGGGGGTCATCACCGTAGCCGGCGACTATCGCCGCTCCATGGACTGCGCCACGCAGAGCTCCAAGATGGCCTAGACGCTGGTCATCGCCACCGAGAAGCAGCTCATCCACGACGCCGTCGCCCTCGCCAAGGCCGCGCAGACAGACCTGCCGGCTGCAGGCAACCCGGCTGGGACGACTCACTTCCAGCCGGCCGACAACACCAAGAAGATCCTGCTGGACCCGGCGCAGCCGGACAAGTACGTCACCATCGGTGCCGGCTTGAGCAAGAAATAGGAAAGCGAGCTCACCAGCTTCCTCCGTGAGAATCGGGACATCTTCGCATGGACTCCAAGAGACATGCCGGGTGTGCCGAGGGAGTTGGCTGAGCACCACCTTCACGTCCGGCCTGAAGCCAAGCCGGTGAAGCAGCCTCTCAGGCGCTTCGCCGAAGAAAGAAGGAAGGCCATCGGTGAAGAAATCGCCCGGCTGCTGGCAGCCGGCTTCATCATGGAAGTGCTGCACCCGGACTGGTTGGCGAACCCGGTCCTGGTCTTGAAGAAGAACGGCTCCTGGCGCATGTGTATCGACTACACCAGCCTGAACAAGGCGTGCCCGAAGGATCCCTTCCCCCTGCCGCGCATAGATCAAGTCATAGACTCGACTGCCAGCTGTGAACTGTTGTCTTTCCTAGATGCCTATTCAGGCTACCACCAGATTCCTTTGAATCCGGCTGATCAAATAAAGACTTCGTTCATTACCCCGTACGGGGCTTATTGCTACACGACTATGCCGTTCGGCTTGAAAAATGCAGGTGCCACCTACCAAAGGTGCATGCAAAAATGCTTGCAGGATCAAATCGGCAGAAACGTTCACGCATATGTGGATGATGTCGTTGTAAAGACCAAGGAGACGACTACCCTCCTTGATGACCTGAGAGAAACCTTCACCAATCTGAGAAGATTTCAGATGAAGCTCAACCCGGCCAAGTGCACATTCGGCGTGCCGTCTGGCCAGCTCCTCGGCTACCTCGTCTCTCAGCGAGGGATTGAAGCCAACCCGCAAAAGATCAGTGCCCTGGCCTCCTTGAGCCGCTTCGTCAGCCGGCTGGGGGAGAAGGCACTGCCCCTGTATCAATTGATGAAGAAGGCGGACAAGTTCGTCTGGTCACCGCAGGCGGAGGAAGCCTTCCGTGACTTGAAGCGCGTGCTCTCAACCGCGCCAATCCTTGCAACGCCGGCTTCAATGGAGCCGACGCTGTTGTACATCGCAGCCACCAACCGAGTGGTTAGCATTGTCCTGGTGGTGGAGCGCAAAGAAGACGGCAGGGAGCAGCTGGTCCAGCGCCCAGTCTACTACCTTAGCGAAGTGCTCTCCCAGTCGAAGCAAAACTACCCCCACTACCAGAAGGTCACCTACGGCGTCTACATGGCGGCAAAGAAGCTCAAGCACTACTTCCAAGAGCACCCCATCAAGGTGGTTGCCACGGCACCCTTGGCGGAAATCATCGGCAGCAAGGATGCCAACGGCCGGGTTGCCAAGTGGGCCCTGGAGCTAGCCGCCCACACCATCCTCTACGAGCCACGCACAGCCATCAAGTCGCAGATCCTCGCGGACTTCTTCGTCGACTGGGCTGAGATGCAGTACCTGCCGCCCGTGCTGGATTCCACACACTGGAAGATACACTTTGACGGCTCGAAGATGCACAACGGCTTGGGAGCCGGCATCGTCCTCACCTCTCCCAAGGGAGACCGGCTGGACTACGTCCTGCAGATCCACTTCGCCGCATCCAACAATGTGGCGGAATATGAAGCGCTCATTCATGGGCTGAAGCTGGCCAAGGAGATTGGCGTGCGTCGCATACTTTGCTTCGGCGACTCCGACTTGGTTATACAGCAACCATCTGGCGACTGGGACGCGAAGGACGCCAACATGGCCTCATACCGCTTCCATGTCCAGCAGCTATCCGGCTTCTTCGACGGCTGCGAATTCCACCACGTGCCACGAGCAAACAACGAGGCGGCTGACGCCTTGTCCAAGATTGGCTCAACCCGGCAAGCCATTCCACCGGGCATCGCCTTGGCAGTTCTCAAGAAGCCGTCCATCATACCGTCACCGGATTCGGATTCAATATTCGTGCCGGCTGACCCGGGGGCTGCTCAGCCGAACCCAGGGGCTTCATCGCCCAAGTCGGGGGCTAACAAGCCAAACCCGCCGGCTACCATGCCGAACCCGGGGACTTCTCAGTCCAACCCGGGGGCTTCATCGCCAAACTCGGGGGCTAGCAAGCCGAACCCGCCGGCTAGCAAGCCGAACCCGGCGACCATGCAGTCGAATCCGAAAGCTCCCACGCAGGAGGCCCTGTTGGTTAGCGTATTCGAGATAAGATGCGTACCTTCATGGGCACAAGAATTCCTCTCCTACCTCACCGACGGTGTGCTGCCTGATGATAGAGTCCAGGCCAGGCAGATTGAGAGAAGGGCCAAGGCCTATACAATCATCAACCACCAGCTGTACAAACGCAGCGTAAGTGGGGTGTTCCAGCGGTGCGTCGAGCCGGCTGAAGGGATTGAACTCCTACGGGAAATCCATCAAGGGGAGTGCGGACATCACGCCTCATCCAGAGCCATAGTGGCCAAAGCCTTCCGGCACGGTTTTTGCGGCCGATCGCGCTCAGAGACGCAGAAGAGTTGGTGAAGAAGTGCAACGGCTGTCAGCGCTTCGCAAAGAAGAGACACCAGCCGGCCTCCGCCTTGAAAACCATCCCCATCACATGGCCATTCGCCGTATGGGGCTTGGATATGGTGGGCCCATTCAGAACGGCGCGAGGCGGCATGACACACCTCTTGGTGATGATTGACAAATTCACCAAGTGGATCGAAGCCAAGCCAATCAAGAAGCTGGATGGCTCCACAGCCGTCACATTCCTCAAGGAAATCATCGTGAGGTTCGGCTACCCCCACAGCATCATCACCGACAACGGCAGCAATTTCTCCCAAGGCATCTTCTCTCGCTATTGCGGGGAAATGGGGATCCGGATGGCCCTAGCCTCTGTGGCGCACCCAGAGTCCAACGGACAAGTGGAGAAGGCTAACGGCTTGGTCCTAGCCGGCATCCGGCCCCGGCTGGTGGAGCCGCTTGAGCGAGCAGCCGGCTGCTGGATTGAAGAACTGCCCAATGTGCTGTGGAGCCTGCGCACAACGACAAACCGCTCAGTCGGCTTCACACCGTTTTTCCTCGTATACGGGGCCGAAGCCGTCCTGCCGACTGATATCGAGCACGACGCGCCAAGGATCAAGCTCTACACAGAAGCCGAAGCCAAAGAAGCTCGCGAAGATGGAGTTGACCTGGTCGAAGAGGCCCGGCTGCTGGCTGCGTCTAGATCTACTATCTACCAGCAGAGCCTCCGACGCTATCACAGCCAGAAGGTCCAGCCCTTAGCATTCCGAGAAGGAGACCTAGTGCTCCGGCTGATCCAGCGGACAGCCGGACAGCATAAACTGTCATCCCCATGGGAGGGTCCCTTCATCGTGAGCAAGGCAGTAGGCAATGATTCCTACTATCTCATAGATGCCCAAGAGGCTAAGAAAAACAAGCCGGACAAGGCTGACGAGGAGACTAAACGTCCCTGGAATGTCAACTTACTCCGCCCATTTTACACATGAGAGCAGGAATGTATGTATCCCTTGTATCCCCTTTGTAGGCTATGAAAAAGCACGCGCCAAGAGCGCCGTTTCCGACAAGTTTTTCGCGTACTCTACCTTGTTTCGCCAATTGGCTTGAACCCTCTCACGCGGTCGGCTCAGTAACGTGATCCGGTTTCCGACAGCCGGCTTCCGATCCAGCTACAGACCGCAACCCGGCTGTCCGGCTGGCGGGAGTAAGGCCTAGGGAGCCGGCACGCGAAAAACGACTAAGGGAAAGAGTAAAAGCGAGTTGACTTGCAACTTTTCATATAAGTGCCGGATTGCCGAATTCAGCTCGTTCGACCGAAATACTGTCAGCCTCACCCAGCGGCCCGCTCTTGATCCGGCGACGGATCGCAAGTCGGACGTACGACCGGCAAGATCACAGCCAAAGAGTGGGGCGGATGGGAAAAAGCGAACGAGTCGAAAGAAAGCAACTCGGCACACAAATGATTAACAAACACATTAAAGTGTGACATAATTAAAGGATGATAATATTCATACATGCGCACCCGGCATCCCGGGGATTTAATAAAATTGTCTTGGCAAAAGAACAACTGGAAAGACAGGTAAAACTAAGACGCGGCTGGAGAAGGACCAGCCGGAGGAGCGTCAGCGGAGCCGGCTGCCGGGTCGTCTTCGGGCTCGTCTTCCGCCTCCTCATCTTCCATATAGTCCTCATCGGATGGAGGAGGGTTCGGGTCCGCGATGAAGAGGCCCTTGTCGACGAAGTCGGCGATGGCGCTGGCTCGGGCAAGACGGGCGGCCTTGTGTTCGGTTGGGAGCTTGTCCTCCACGCCGGCTCGCCGGTACTCGAGCTGCCCCAGGTCCACCTCGTTGTACCAAGAGAGGACGAAGGACAGCGCCATGTCGGCACCAGCACGCGTGGCCGACTCCTTCCAGTCGAGGAAGCGATCCGGCGCCCGCTCCATCAGGGAGGTAAGACTGGAGACATCTTGCGGCACCGCCTCCTCAGGCCACAGCATCGGCACCAGCTCTTCAACCGCCTTCCGGAGCTCCCAGCCGAGCTTGGTGATGGGCTCGACGCGGGCAGCCATGGACGCCGTGTAGTCCTCCATGGAGAAATACTCCGAGCTGCCCTCGCCGGTCTCCCGCCTCCTGGACTCGTGCGCAACGCCAACGGCTGCCAAAGCCGCGTCCTGCGTCTCCGGAAAGGCCGCTGCAAGAAGAAGCAAGTCAGAAATCATCGAAGCCGAAATAAGCTGAAAAATGCAAATTTTCGAAGTCCTAAGCCAAAAGGAAAAGCCTGGCGGCAGCCGGCAAGATCCGACTGCCACCAGCCCGAAGATGGAAATAGCAAAGGAATCAGAAGTTCCTGCTGCCGGCTGCCAACGAAAGCCGGCAGCCGACAGCCGAAAGCCGGCAAAGGGAAAGGAACATAGAGATGCACTCACCCGCCAAGCCGCGATCAAGCGCGGCAATCTCATCCGTCCAGCGCTTGGCGGTAGCCGTCAGCTCCGTGGACTTGGCGGTGACCTCCTCCTGCAGCGCAAGCCGCTGCTTCTCCACCTCCATCAGCCGCCGGCTCAGATCCTCCACCTTCTCCTTCTCCGCCGTCCTAAGGGAGTTGAGCTCAGTGAGGTGGTTCTGCTCCAGCAGGCGCAGCCGTGTCAGCTCCTGCTCAGCTAGCTTGAGCTTGGCGGCTGAAGAACGGCCCGCCTCCTCGCTCTCGGCGCACTGGGCGCGAGCAGCCCGGAGATCCGACTCCAGCCGCGGGACCTTGGCGGCTTCAACTGCGAGGCAGCCGGAGAGAAACGTCAGCCAACGAAGATTAAAAAGAAAATAAGACATCGAGTCGAAAGAAGCAAGAGCTTACCCTTGGCGGTTTCCAGCTCGCGGGCCAAGTCGGCCCGGTCCAGCTTGGCCTTGTGATAATGGGTAACGGCGCGGTTGTACAAAGTAGTGCGCCGATCCATCACAGCCTAAGGAAAAGAGAAAAACAGTCAGCTAGGCGAAACCCGTGCCGGCTCCAAGCAGCCGGCCCATGCCTCGGAGGGCTACCAGGATGATAACCAAATCAAAAAACAGATAAAGCTTACCTTGCCGGCTTCCTCCACCTTGGCAACGCTGGCCGCGGTCTCGGCAGCCCTGGCCTTGAGGTGGGCCTGCAGGCTGGAGAAGAACATCTCCACCGATGCTTGGCCGGGGTTCCCCCCCCCGGCTAGTCACCTCGTAGGAGTCGGCACTGAGCCACGCCTGCTCCATAGTGCCAGCCGAGCCAAGGCTGGAGTCGGAGGCGGATGGCACATGCAGAAGCATGGCACCCTTGGCCACGTGCAGGCCCTGCTGCGGCGCCGATGGGGCTCCCGTCCTCACCAGCGCGCGTGAGCCGGCACCCTCCGTGCGCGCCGGCTCATCCCTTGCCGGCTCCTGCCTGGTTGGCTCCCCTGTCGTCGGCTCCGGTGGTGGCGGCGCTCCGTGCGGCGAGATGGCCCGGCTGGCGCCGCCGTCTCCGGCGCCTGAGGTGCCCCCTCCGGGCTCTCATCCAGCACCACCACACTTGGCGGGGTGCCGGCTCCGGTCGCAGGCGGCGCGGCCCCGCCGGCTCCGGCTCCAGTCGCGGATGGTGCAGCTCTGCCGGCTCCGGCTCCGGCTGAAAGCGGCATGCCCCGCCCGGCCCCAGCGGCTGGGTCCGTAAGGCGTGTCCGGCGCGGGAACATATCGTCCAGCGTCGGCTGCCACGTCGGCTCGGCCCGCGTGCCACGGTCAGGCGCTGAGGCCAGCGGCACGGCGAAGGAAGGTGCCCCTGCGGAAGGCGCAGTACCCGCAGGCGGCGGTGGCGTAGGAGCGCGCGATGAAGGCTGCGGCGTTGGCTCCCTCCTTTGGCGCAGCGGCGGCGACGCGACGCGCGGAGCCTGCCGGGAGCCGCCGCCCTGGGCAAACTTGATGGGAGCCCTGGCCGGACAAACAAGGAGAAGATAAGCATAAAAAGTAAGGAAAGAAAAGGAATCAAAGAAGAAAGAGAAAGAAAACTCACCCGGCCTGCTCCGGAACCTTCTTCGGCTGCTGCCGGCGGAGCTTCTTCGCCTTCGCCTCCAAGGCGCCAGTAGAGCGGGGCTCGCTGGCCCGCTTCTTCCCCTGGCGCGCCGAAGTCGCCGTGGTGCTTGGCGGTCTCGCGCGCAGAGGCACGGCCGGGATCGGCCCCGTGCCGGACGTCGCCGGCTCCTCGTCCTCCTGCTGCTCCGGTGAAGGGGGCGGATTGTGCTCCCCCTGGCCGCCTAGGTCAGGCGCCTGCAGCAGGTCGTCGTCGCCGGCCTGGTCGCCGGCTTGGTCAGCCGGATCGACGTGATCCGGCGTCCACCTCCTCGTCGCCAGGTCGCCGTCCTCGGCGTTCTGGCGCTCAAAGAGCTAGAATGACAGAAAAAGCATGAGCGAACAACAAGTCGGAAGTCGGCAAAAGCAAAAGGAAGTCGGCCTCGCAGCCGCAAGCCGGAAGCCGGTGAAAACACAAACTTACCCGTTCGGGCGGGTGGTCCCTGTCGCGGGGCGCCAGCCCGTAGTTCCAGTCGTCCGGCATGTTTGCCTTGGTGATGTTATTCACCCGGCTGGCCACCTGGGCCTTGGAGAGCACCGCCTTGGACGTCCGGTTCGGGTCGAACCGGCCGGACATGTGCCCGATTTTGTGGGTGCGCCTCTGGAGCGGCAGCACTCGGCGCTCAGCGACGGTGCAGAGGAGATCCTCCGCAGTCAGCCCGTTCTCGACGGCTGCCCCCAAGAAGTCCCAGAGCTGGTTCACCTCGGCGTCCGGATCCAACGTGCGGGCGTTGTAGCTCCAGTTGATCCGGCCGACTGGAGGAGCCGGGTTGAACTCCGGCAGGTTGATCCGGTCGACGAGCTGCCCCTCGTTGCGCACATAGAAGAACGACATCTGCCAGTTCTTCACCGAGTCAACGGTGGGGATCTTGGGGAAGGGCGTACCAGGCCGGGTGTAGATCGAGGCGGCGCCGCAGGCCCGCAGGCGGCCCTCGGTGGTTTGCGCCTTCAAGTAGAACAGCCGGCTCCAGAAGTCGATGTCTGGCCACAAGCCGGCGTAGGCCTCCATGAACGCCACGAAGCAGCTGAGGAGGACGCACGTGTTGGCCGGCAGGTGGTGCGGCTGCAGGCCGAAGTTGTTGAGGAACTGCCGAAAGAAGGTTGAAGCCGGCAGGCCCAGCCCGCGATCAAGATGCGCGCCGAAGACGACGCGCTCGCCGGGCTGCGGCTCGGGCTCCGTCTCCTCGCCGGGCGCCCGCCAGACCACCGCCGACGGGATCCGGCGGAGGCGCACCAGCCGCTCGATGTCATCCTCCCGCATGTATGAGCCCCTCCACGATCCGCTGGCGGAGGCCATTGTCGAGGAAGAGGAAGAAGTTGACCACGAGAGGCGAAACGGCGACGAAGAGCCTTGCGACGGCGGCGGCGACGACGGCGGCTGAGGACGCTCCGTGGAAACGCGCGGCCCCGTGGCGCCGGTTTGGTGGAATGGCGGCGGCGGCCCGGCGGGAGAACGTCGGGGCAGCTGCTCGCCGGAGTTCGCCAGGAGGTTTTTGGAGAAGAAGTGTTGGCGTGCGGCGGAACGCTCGAGCGAAGAAAGGAGAGAGCTTGAGCGAGAGGACGAAGAGCGCGAGGAAGAAGAAGGGCGCCTCGGTACCGCTACCGGGGGCATTTATAGCCGCCTGACGCGCCAGTTGCGCGGCCACGTGGCGATCGTGGGCCACGATCGGGATTTACTGCGGCCTTAACTACCCCCACGACGGCAGCGGTTACCGAAAACGGCCACACCACGTTCCCCACTACCGCACCGGATCCGGAGGAACATTGATGTGACCAGACGAACCGACCGCAGAGCCAGGCGTCAGACCGGTCAAGTCGGGTGCAGGACCCGAGGCGGCGGAGACTCCGGCGCGCCGCAAGCCGGAGCCGGACAATAAGTTCAACTCGGACCAAAAGTCGTCAACAAGGCGGAGACGCCACCAAAACTTGCGAGAAAACGAAAGCTATACAAGTGTAAAAAGCGGCCGGCTAGAAGCAGCCGGCGGGAACGAGCCGGATGAGGGCGCAGCCGGCTGAATGGAAATTCTCAGTCGGCCCCTCCAAGTGCCGTCAAATATATTCGAGAAGCCAGGAAAACCTGCCTAGGTCCTTCTAGACGCAGGACCTTGCCAGCTTCGGGGGCTAATGTCGGGGGGAAGACCCCGGATAGGGCAATGGACGCGGAGCAGCCGGCTGGCCACTGGCCGGCTCGCGGCAAATGCCGGCTGAGGAGCAGCCGGCTGGCGCCGTGGCCGGCTGGTCCGGAAGCCGGCTGGCTCTAGGTCCTAGTCGGCCTGGCTACGGCCACCAATGCTGTAGCTGGGCCGGCTTCTACAAGCCATATCCGACTGGGGTTTGTACCTCAGACCGACTCGAGGCTGGCGAGTCTTGCACTGGAAGGAACCGGGTCGGTGATCCGGGTTCCCAAAGTCCACACTGGCTCCATCTTCCGTAAAGCGCGGGGCACTGTGGAGCAATAGTGCCACGCGCCGGACAGGCCGTCAGGGCTTACGACGATCCGTACTGGCTACAGTGGCTGACGGCGACAGGGACACCTCCTCTCCATACCGCTGACCGTGGCAGCCGGATGGGACAGGCCACGACGCCTCAACGGCTCCTGACGTCACCGCCTCGGGAAGGAGCGGAAGCCGGAGCCGGCCAAGCCGGCCAGTAAACTATAGGGTCTTTTATGTAAAGTGCCAGTGCCTATATAAGCCGCACTACCCCCTCTCGTGCAGGGGATCGATCATTCTCACTTCATTCCACCCTTATCGCTGCCCTGTGAGAGAGACCATCGTCTCCCTTAGCCTCCCAGGAGCAGCCGGACACAGCTCTAGGAGCACCATTGTATTGTGTGATCATCATATACACTCATAGCAGGAGTAGAGGTTTTACCTCCATCGGAGGGCCTCGAACCTGGGTACGTCGCCGTGTCGCTCGTGCCCATACCCGCATCCGGATACCGCCGTGAGATCCCTCAGGAACCACTTCGATTAGCCACCCTATGGCATATGCCGTGACGATACCACGACAACGGCACCTTGCCGGATGACGAATATGAATCCAGGAGGATCCAGAGGAGGTCCAAAGCATACACCATCATCAATGGCGAGGTGTACAAGAGAAGTGTTACCGGTGTCCTTCAAAGGTGTGTGGAACCGGAAGAAGGAAAAGAAATGCTTGAGGAGATTCACCAGGGAGAATGTGGGCACCACGCTTCATCAAGGGCACTGGTAGCAAAGGTGTTCCGGCATGGGTTCTATTGGCCTACTGCTTTGGAAAATGCCGAGGATTTGGTAAGAAAATGCAATGGGTGCCAGAGGTACGCCAAGCAAAATCATACCCCAGCATCCGGTTTAAAAACCATACCACTAACTTGGCCGTTTGCTCTTTGGTGCCTTGACATGGTTGGCCCATTCAAAACTGCAAGAGGGAATATGACTCACATCTTGGTTATGGTGGATAAATTCACCAAGTGGCTAGAAGTGAAACCTATCACAAAATGTGATGGGCGCACAGCGGTGAAGTTTTTAAAAGATGTTATCTTGCGGTATGGATACCCGCATAGCATTATCACTGACAATGGAAGCAACTTTGCTCAAGGTGAGTTCAAAATATGTTGTGAGGATAACAACATCCGGTTGGATTTGTGCTCAGTGGCACACCCACAAGGCAAAGGCCAAGTGGAAAGAACGAATGCTTTGGTGCTTTCCGGTATCAAACCGAGACTAATCGAGGCGGTGGAAAAGTCACCGGGGTGTTGGCTCGATGAGCTACCATCAGTGTTGTGGAGCATAAGAACAACTCCAAACCGGTCCACCGGATACACTCCATTCTTCATGGTTTACGGAGCAGAAGCGGTCATACCAACCGACATTATCCATGACTCACCAAGAGTGCAGCTCTATACCGAGCAGGAGGTAAAAGAGGCCAGAGAAAATGATGTGGACTTGCTAGAAGAAGCAAGAGAGTTGGCATTGGCAAGAACAGCCATTTACCAGCAAAACCTCAGACGCTATCATAGCCCGAAGGTTAACCCGAGAGTATTCCGGGAAGGAGATCTGGTGCTACGCCTAGTGCAGCGCACTGAAGGCTGGCATAAGCTTTCACCTCCATGGGAAGGTCCCTTCATTGTGAGCAAGGCTCTCCACAATGATGCCTATTACTTGATCGACGCACAGGAATGGAAAAAAGGAAAGGCGGACAGGTCCGGAGAGGAGAGCAAGCGTCCATGGAACATAGCTCTGTTGTGTCCCTTCTATTCTTGAAGTTGTGCTATAAGAAGTTCCTTTTTGTACCTTATATGCTATGAATAAAAGATGTCGGGACCTCGAATGAATCTCGGGGACTACCCCCGAATTTGCATGCAATATGTTTATTTTTTCAGTTCACTGGTTGCTTAGTGAACATTTTTCTTTCCGGTTTAGTAGTGTGCTAAACCTACCGGAGTCTTCGACTCTGCTGTTGTCCGCAACCCGGCTTCATGGCAAGCAAGATAAACCGGTAGCAATTAAGCACGCGAACTGCGAAAAGAGAAAGTGGGAACGAACAATCTGGAAAAGCTTAACTAACCCCGGTTAAACCGGTTTTTTGTGAAAATTTCGAGTTATTTCTAAGTTCAAGAAAGTGCTTGCTTGGTAAAAGAACTTTGTGCTTATACGCCAAAGAACGCCCAGAGAAGGCAGGCAGAGCCAAAGCAAAAGAGCCAAGTGTGCATCGAATTGGATGCGGAAACAATTCTGAAATCTTTGCAGTGCAAGAAAAAAGCAACATGATAAGCAAATATGCTAAGGCAAACATAAGTTAATTAACTAACGGTATAGACTACCGGCATAAAATGTGGTAGCACAACCAGAAGAGCGATTAAGTTTATCTTACATCATAGACCCCGACATACGGGGGTAGAATTTAACGGACATTGTTTCAAAGTTAAACAGGGCAGACAGGCAGATAACAGGCAGTACTTAAGCAACAGGGGCTTCAGGAGGAGCGTCGTTGGCATCGGGACCTTCCAGAGGCGCATCACCAGTTCCGGCCTCCTCATCGTCTTCACCTTCCTCCTCAGTCCTTGACGTCTGGAGGAGGGGGGATGAAGGTGCGCATCTCGGCGTACTCCGCGATGTGGTACGCTCGATCCTGCCGCTTCGCGGTGAGGACCGGGTCCAGGTCGGTAGCAGCTTGCTCGCGCACGCCGGTGAGGGCGTCCAAGTCCAGGTCCGGATACCAGGAACAGGCAACGCGAAGCGCTGAGTCCGCTCCGGCACGGGCAGCTAAGCACTGCCACTCCCGGATCCTTCGACCGGCACCCTTTAGGCGGTCGCTGATGAGCGAGAAGGTGTCTGGCACCTCTTCTCCAGGCCAGAGAGTCCGGAAGAGCTGGGTGGCCACCTGCGGGATGTCCGAGAGGTTCCGGCCCACGGCACGCATGTGGGAAACCCGCGCGTTCAGCGCGACCAAGTGGTCATAGGGGTCCCAGGGCGCATCCAGGTTCTGATATGCCTGTGCAACCCGGCGCTCTCCAACCTTCTTCACGGCATACGCCTGGGAGTCCGGGAAGAGCCCTACAAGATGAAGAAAAGAAGCTAAGCACATGCTACCGGAAAAGATAAGCTTCTAAGCAGAAACCGGAAAAGAAAAAGAGAAACTTACGGAGGGCAAGCGCGTTAGTCTGCGTAACCAGAAGGTCGTACTCCTTCTGCTCCGCCTCTAGCCGCGCGGCCTTGTCCTCGGCTGCTTTCCGCGCCTTGGCGGCCTCCTCCAGTTCAGCCTGCAACACCACATTGGAGTTGCCAGCATCCTCCAGCGTCTCATGCAGCTTGGTCTCCGCAGCGGCTTGGGCGGCCTTCATCTCCTCGTTGTGCTTGAGCCCAAGCTGGATGAGCTGGTCCTTAAGATCCTTGGAGATGGCCCTCTGGGCGCTCAGATCCTCCTGGTGCTGCCGGATGAGCTGGTCCTTTTCCTCTGGAGCCCGGAAAGAAAATGTTAGCAAAGTTGTACTGATAAAATGAAGAGGAAGCAAGTCAACCAGAAGAGAGGAAGCAGTACCTTGGGCGGCGGCAAGCTGAGTCCTGAGGGCCTCGATAGAAGCTTCTGGGATAGCTGTTAAAGCAGAAAATCATAAGTACTAAGAGAAAGGAAGCTTTCCGGTAAGAAGAGGCCGGATGCGCAAAATCTTACCTTGGCACTTGCTGTGTGCCTTAGCGAGATCCCGGTGCTCCCAAAGAAGCTCCTCAAAGAGGATCTTCCGAGCGTCAGCCATGGTCTGTTCAAGAAAAAGATGTTAGCTAAGTTTCGCGCTAAGATCAAAGTTCTTAACCCGAAACTCGGGGACTGGCTATGCCGGTTTCGCGCGTTTCTAGCTAAGTTTCGCGCTAAGAGCAAAGATCTTAACCCGAAACTCGGGGACTGGCTATGCCGGTTTCGCGCGTTTCTAGCTAAGTTTCGCGCTAAGAGCAAAGATCTTAACCCGAAACTCGGGGAGTGGATATGCCGGTTTAGCGCGTTTCTACTTAAGTTTCGCGCTAAGAGCTACCCTCTCAACACGAAACTCGGGGACTGGGAAGATAGACAAGATTCAGCAAAAGAGAAACCGACATAGATTTTAAAGTTGAAGAAAAGATAGACAAGATCCGGAAGAAGAGAAACCGGCGTGAGTTGAAAAATAGAAAAGGTTTGGTAGGACTTACCATCATATTGTTCGTGGCATCGAACCACGCGCTGTCCAGCTCCTTGACGGCCCGACGCAGCCGCATAAAGTGCTCCTCTGAGCACCGAGGACCAGCAGGGTCAGGCGCCGGTAGCCGGTCCTTGCCCAGGCCGCGGGTCGCCTCGGACACGTCCGCGGCGTTCCACTTTTCGGCGTAGGGCAGCAGGTGCCCCAGCTCCTGGCCTTCACGCTGGAACTCTGTAATCCGGCCAAGCAGGCCGGTGGCCTTCTCGCCGGCAGCGATAGCAGCGCGGGCGGCGTGCAGCACCAAGGGCTGCTGGCCGCCAGAGGAGGTACCGGAGGCTGTCGCCTTCCCCTTGACGGTCTTCAAGGTTTTGGGCGGTGGCGGCGTTGGCGTGGCCCCGGCGGGCTCGGCGCGAGGAGCTTCCGGTGGTAGCGTTGGCGTGGTCCTGGGAGAAGGGGGAGCGTCAGGCGCGTCACCCGGGTTGGAGCTTGCCGGCGCGGAAGTATCCGGCGCGGCTCTGGAGGGGGAAGACTCCTTGGTCTTCTTCTTCTTTCTTTTCTGGACGGGAGGAACCAAAGGTTCCGCCCGCCCGGCAGCTTCTTCTTCGGCACCGAAGTTGCTGGCGCCGGTGTCTTCTTTTTTTGGAGGGGAGATAAGTTCCTCCTCCGCGCGATGATCTGGCGGTGTAGGGGCCGCGCGCCCCGCACTTGTGGTGCCTCCCAGAGGGGAGGCAGAAGCGTTGCCGACACCAGATGGTGCCGGGCTTGTATGAGGAGGAGGGGTTGAGGTCCTTGCGGATCCACCATAGCCCTCAGGCCTTGGGCCGAGCTTGAGCGCAGGGCTGAACGAGAGAAAAAGAAAGGGTTGGAAAAAAGCAACCGGAAAAGAACTTGGTAGAAACAAAACAAGCAGAGAAACGGGGGCTTACCCAGAAGAGGTCGGCATTTGTTTGCTCTTGTAGCGCCTCACGCCTGCGACCTTCCCCGCAAAGGGTTCCGTCCGGAAGCGCTTGGAAGGAGGGGCCTGGCTTGAACTGGCGTCAGACGCCGGAGCTTTGTTCTTCTGGCCTTGGGCCATGAGCTTCTCCACAAACTCTTGGCCTGCCTCGGCCCGCAGGGGAGGAACATGCTCGTGGACCTGCGGGTTGATGTTGGCTGAGGGAACGTCTACAGAGGAACAATAACAGAAGAATATAAGAGATCAAAAAGAAGAGCTACCTCAAGCAAGGTCAGGTCGTCGGACGAACCGGATGCTTCAGGTGGAGATTTACCGAGGCGCGAGGATGGTGTCCGGCCCATCTTCAGATCTTGCCAATGGATGTAGGGGTCCGGGTCGACCTTGTCCAGGGGACGCTTCCGACAAGGACCTCGCCGATCTGCGTCAATACGGGGGAAGCGATCCTTGGCCTGAAAACGATGAAAAGAAGATTAGACATAGTATAAAAGTTACCGGTAAACTGACCCGAGTTGCGTAAACTCTTACTTCTTGGGTCGGAGGGTTAGTGGAACTGAGAGGCCGGAAGCCCCATTCCCAATCATCCGGCATGGCAGTCTGGCAGATCTGCCTAGCCTTGAGGACAATGTCCTTCTTGCGGAGAGGAAGGCCGGTGATCTTGGTAGGATCACCGGGACCGTACATCTCGCTCATCTTGTGAGCCCGGCGCTTAAGAGGAAGCACCCGGCGTGAGATGAAGGCGCGGATGATATCGTCGGAGCAGATGTTAGTCTCCTTCATCAGCTGCTCCATGAAGCGTGTCACCCGGTTTGTTTCGACATGATTTGTCTTTGGGTTGAAGCCCCAGTTGACTTTTCTGGGCGGCGCCGGATTGAAAGGTGGCAGATTGATGAGATCTGCGGCGCCGTCGTTCTTCACGTAGAAGAAGGTCCCTTGCCATAACCGGCACGACTCGAGACCGGAAAACTTGAAGAAAGGGCTCCCTTGGCGGGAGCCGATGATGCAAGACCAGCATTGCACGTGGGGTTTGGGTTTAGGAATTTCCTTGCCCTGAACGGAATTGATCCGTAGAGCAAAGAAGCGGGCAAATGTCTCGCGAGTGGGACGAATGCCGATATAAGCCTCCATAAAGGTGGCGTAACAAGAGAGATAGAAAACGGCATTGCCGGGAAGATGGTGAGGTTGGAGTTGGTAAAAATCAAGAAAACTCCGGAAGAAATCGGAGGCGGGGAGGCCGAAGCCGCGCTCGAAGTGAGCGAGAAAAACGACGTGTTCACCGGGCCGAGGCACCGGTTCGATTTCGTCGCCAGGAAGCCGGCAGGATACTCCCTCCGGAATCCTTCTGGACCGGTAAAGCCAGTCAATCTCGTATTTACTAACGTTAGAGCCCATCCAGGCTCCACGTGTGATACCGGTAAGATCTACGCCGGAAGCTTGGCTAGAGCTGCCGGCCTCTTGGTCGCTACCGGCATCGACGTCCATCTGGACAAGATTGGCGGTTAAACCGTCGGAAGATTGGCTATGGAGGCTACTGGAAGATGAAGCGGAGGAGGACTCTTCGCTAGACATGAGAATCGACGCGGAAAAACACAATCCCCAAGATTTACCCCCGCGCGAAGATCTACGAGTAAGAGAAAAAGAAAAAAGAAAAGAGGAAGTAAATATACTACCGACCCAAGATCTAGAAAGCAAGCAAAAGAGGGGCAAAAGCAGATTAAGCCTAACCTGAGGCAGCGGCGTCGTTGAGGAGGAAGTTCACCGGTGGAGCGGCGAACTAGCGGTCGACGAGGAGGTCCGGCGACGGCAAGGTGGAGAAGAGCTTGAGGAAGCACTAATGCCGCGGCCGCGAGAGGAGCACCACGAAGATTTTCCGCGCGGTGAAGTTCGGCGAGGGCCGGCGGAGCAGCAGTGGAGGTTCGCCGGGCGGCGAAGTGCGAGCGACGAACGGGAGCGACGGAGGCGCAGAGGGCAAAGAGCTCTGTGCGCGAGGAAGTGGGGAATGCGAAGAAGGAAGAAGAAGGGGTGGTTTTCTCCTTATAAAGGAAGAGGAAGAAGTGGGCCAAAAACCGCTGGGCCGCGACGGTTCGCGCCGCGGGCCGCCACGTGGCACAGCGATACACGCGTAGAAAGCAGAAAGCCACAGGGAGGCCACATGGATCCGGAACGGCGGCCAGGATCCGCTGTGCAGCAGTTAATTCGGGCGCAGAAGCCGAAGGGAAGTGACCCCTGACACTGGCGCGTCAGTTACAGTGCGCATGACACTGACAGGGGCGGGGCCCGAGAAATTCTCGACTTCGCCGAGGAGATGTTTAATGACCAAGATACCAGAGAATAAGATACCGGAAAATGCTTTGAAAAGAGCAAGAACGTGAGTCCGGGCAAAGATGCCGGATCCAAGCTAACCGCCGGATAGATTAAACCGGTATCCTAGGATGTGAGAACCTGGCATGGTCTGTTGGATAGAATCCACCAGACTATACCAGCTTCGGGGACTAATGTTGGGGGGATGACCCCCGGTATGCCAAAGGCATGCCAAACCGGATGGTTTGGGCCATCAAGATACTGGTTTAATGTTTATACCGGAGCACAAAGATAAGAGTTTGGTTAAGTAAAGCCAAGCCGGTATCCCCAAGAGGGGTATACCGGAACCGGATGAAGAAGACACCGGGCTACCGGTAAGAAGAGCATGTCGGCAAGACTGGTCAAAGATTCTCTTCAGAGCTAGAGGACAAGGATGAGCTAAGCAAAGTGACATTAAATGAAGCCCTGGCGCCAAAGAGAGGGATGACGCTGAAAGAAGCCGGAGGACGTCACCCTTCCTGATTAAAGAAGACCCCGGCGTCATATATGATTAAAGTAGCTTTGTAAAGTAGTTTGTCCAGTAAAAGATGCCATTAGGGTTTCTTGCCCTGTAAGCCACCCTCTCCCCTATATAAGGAGAGGGGGCATAGCCCTTACGGGCACGGTTGCACA
This sequence comes from Lolium perenne, assembly GCF_019359855.2. Classification (NCBI taxonomy): domain Eukaryota; kingdom Viridiplantae; phylum Streptophyta; class Magnoliopsida; order Poales; family Poaceae; genus Lolium; species Lolium perenne. The sequence continues at coordinate 189,427,351 of NC_067248.2, read as the reverse complement.
GACGATTACACAGGGGTTAGCTGATAGAGGAATAGAGGAACCTTGTAACCAGAAACCTGTACCATGTTGAGATCAATGAAGATCGTGATCTAGAGCAGAGTTCTTCCTTGTGTGTTTCTTCTTGTATCACTGCCTTTGGCTAAGTTCTTGAGGAAAGCATCCGGAAGTTCATTCCATCTAATCAAAAACCCTCCCCCGAATCCTCTTGCGTCCATTCGGCCCCAACTTAAGCCATCCCATGGCATCTGCTCGTTCGCCACGATGACAGATTATAAGACTTCCTCTTGTCTAATAATCACTTATAGCTTTGTAAGACTTTCTTCCATTTGGCCTTCCAAACCCCCATTAACGTTCTTTATGCCATAACATCCTGGTGCTAATACCAAATGCTTGCGCTCACCGGTTGAGTAGACTTCGAAACAGTTGATTCATGACGTTCATGTTTATGTTTACTTGACTGAATCCTTCTTATGTTGTGAAAATTTACTTGATGCTTGGAATGAAGGATAGAACTTCTACGCTGAATACTTAACACATCTTTAATGAACTTTATACGATTTCATGTCTTTAAAGCAATAGTTCATGAAAACTTCTAGCTTGTTTAACTCTTGCATTATCATATCTTATATCAATATAGACATTTGCTTTGAGTGATTTGATCTCAGTTCATATGCTTTACATCATTATTGGATCAAGATTATGTTGGTAGCATGTCACTTCAGAAATTATCTTTGTTATCGTTTACCTACTCGAGGACGAGTAGGAACTAAGCTTGGGGATGCTGATACGTCTCCAATGTATCGATAATTTCTTATGTTCCATGCTTGTTTTATAACAATACCTACATGTTTTATACATACTTTATGTCATATTTATGCATTTTCCGGAACTAACCTATTGACGAGATGCCGAAGTGCCAGTTCCTGTTTTCTGCTGTTTTTGGTTTCAGAAATCCTAGTAAGGAAATATTCTCGGAATTGGACGAAATCAACGCCCACGATCTTATATTTTAAGGAAGCTTCCAGAGCACCGAAGAGGGGCCAGAGGAGAGGCCCAGGGCCACCACACATGGTGGCGGCGCGGCCCAAAGGGGGGGGGCGCCCCCTATTGTCTGGCCCCACCAGGGCCCCTCCGAGGCTGCCCTTCCGCCTACTTAAGGACTCCGTCACGAAAACCCTAAACGAATAAGCCACGGTACGAGAAACCTTCCAGAGCCGCCGCCATCGCGAAGCCAAGATTCGCGGGACATAAGTCTCTGTTCCGGCACGCCGCCGGGACGGGGAAATGCCCCCGGAAGGCATCTCCATCGACATCACCGCCATCTTCATCACCGCTGCTGTCTCCCATGAGGAGGGAGTAGTTCCCCCTCGAGGCTAAGGGGTGTACTGGTAGCTATGTGATTAATCTCTCTCCTATGTACTTCAATACAATGATCTCATGAGCTGCCTTACATGATTGAGATTCATATGAGCTTTGTATCACTATTAATCTATGTGCTACTCTAGTGATGTTATTAAAGTACTCTATTCCTCCTCCATGATGTAATGGTGACAGTGTGTGCATCATGTAGTACTTGGCGTAGTTTATGATTGTGATCTCTTGTAGATTATGAAGTTAACTATTACTATGATGGTATTGATGTGATCTATTCCTCCTTTCATAGCTTGAAGGTGACAGTGTGCATGCTATGTTAGTACTCGGTATAATTGCGTTAGTCTATCATGCGCTCTAAGGTTATTTCAATATGAACATTGAATGTTGTGGAGCTTGTTAACTCTGGCATTGAGGTGCTCTTGTAGCCCTACACAATTAATGGTGTTCATCATCCAACAAGAGAGTGTAGAGTGGTTTTATTATGTGATCAATGTTGAGAGTGTCCACTAGTGAAAGTATGATCCCTAGGCCTTGTTTCCAAATACTGCAATCATCGCTTATTTACTGTTTTAATGCATCTTTACTTCCTGCAATATTACCATCATCAACTGCACGCCAGCAAGCTATTTTCTGGCTCCATTACTACTGCTCATATTCATTCATACCACTTGTATTTCACTATCTCTTCGCCGAACTAGTGCACCTATATATCTGACAAGTGTATTGGGTGTGTTGGGGACACAAGAGACTTCTTGCATTGTGATCGCAGGGTTGCTTGAGAGGGATATCTTTGACCTCTTCCTCCCTGAGTTCGATAAACCTTGGGTGATCCACTTAAGGGAAAACTTGCTGCTGTTCTACAAAATTCTGCTCTTGGAGGCCCAACACTGTCTACAGGAATAGAAGCGTGCGCAGACATCAAGCTATTTTCTGGCGCCGTTGCCGTGGAACGAAAAGCTACACCACAGATATTTCCTCCCACGTCAACCACGCGCCAGTTGTAGACAGTCAAGTATTTTCTGGCGCCGTTGCCGGGGAGGTAAGGTAAAAGGCACTCACACTCCGGTCCCAGGTAACTAAGTTATTTTCTGTTGTCGTTGTAAGTGCTCAAAGCTATTTCCTTTAGATCCTGCAATTGCATCTTTTTGTTTCTTGTTTTTATTTCACTAGTTAGGCATAATGGAAAGCAACTATGAGCTTTTTAATCTATTTCCTGAGTTAAGACATGGATTGTTTGATGCGAAAATTTAAAAACCTATGGAACCTTATTTGCATGCTAGTAGCAATGATATTAGTATGAACGCTTTGAACACCATTGTTGCTAATGATATGGAAAATTCTAAGCTTGGGGAAGCTGGTTTTGATGAGCATGATATTTTTAGTCCCCCAAGCATTGAGGAGAAAATTTTCTTTGATGATACTTTGCCTCCTATATACGATGATTATAATGATAGTGGTATTTTGGTGCCACCTACTATGGAGAGTAAATTTTATTATGATTATACTATGCCTCCTACACTTGATGGGAATAATAATGATAGCTACTTTGTTGAATTTGCTCCCACTATTACTAATAAAATTGATTATGCTTATGTGGAGAGTAATGATACTTTTATGCATGTAGCTCATGATAAGAATGTTTCATGTGATATTTATATTGTTGAGTTTGCTCATGATGCTACTGAAAATCTTTATGAGAGAGGAAAATATGGCTGTAGAATTTTTCATGTTACTAAAACACCTCTCTATATGCTTGTTGCATTATGCTTCATGAATTTGTTTATTTACAAGATTCCTTTTCATAGGAAGTGGGTTAGGCTTAAATTTGTTTTGAATTTGCTTCTTGATGCTCTCTTTTGCTTCAACTCTTATTTCTTGCGAGTGCATCATTAAAATTACTGAGCCCATCTTAATGGCTATAAAGAAAGCACTTCTTGGGAGATAACCCATGTGTTTATTTTACTACAGCAATTTTTGTTTTATATTTGAGTTTTGGAAGTTGTTACTACTGTAGCAACCTCTCCTTATCTTTATTTTATTGCATTGTTGTGCCAAGTAAAGTCTTTGATAGTAAGGTTGATACTAGATTTGGATTACTGCGGAGAAACAGATTTCTTGCTGTCACGAATTTGGGTTGAATTCTCTATAGGTAACTCAGAAAAATCTGCCAATTTACGTGAGTGATCCTCATATATGTACGCAACTTTCATTCAGTTTGAGCATTCTCATCTGAGCAAGTTTAGTGCCCTAGAAAAATTTGTCTTTACGGACTGTTCTGTTTTGACAGATTCTGCCTTTTATTTCGCATTGCCTCTTTTGCTATGTTTGATGGATTTCTTTGTTCCATTAACTTCCAGTAGCTTTGGGCAATGTCCAGAAGTGTTAAGAATGATTGTGTCACCTCTGAATATGTGAATTTTTGATTATGCACTAACCCTTTAATGAGTTTGTTTTGAGTTTGGTGTGGAGGAAGTTTTCAAGGGTCAAGAGAGGAGGATGATATATGATTAAGAAGAGTGAAAAGTCTAAGCTTGGGGATGCCCCCGTGGTTCATCCCTGCATATTTCAAGAAGACTCAAGCGTCTAAGCTTGGGGATGCCCAAGGCATCCCCTTCTTCATCAACAATTTATCAGGTTTCTTCTATTGAAACTATATTTTTATTCCGTCACATCTTATGTACTTTACTTGGAGCGTCTGTGTGCTTTTATTTTGGTTTTGTTATTTTCATTCTCTGAATAAATGCTTGTGTGGGAGAGAGACACGCTCCTCTGGTTAATATGAACACATGTGTTCTTAGCTTTTAATGTTCATGGCGAAGGTTGAAACTGCTTCGTTCATTGTTATTTGGTCGGTTCAGGAAATGTTGCATGTGGTAGTGGTATAATGAAACACTTGTATAATCTTGTAGATCATTGAGCTTTGATAACTTGATTCTTTGCAAACGTTTTGAGGTATTTAGATGGTAAGGCATGCTGGATAAATAAGTTAAAATTAGTAGTGGATTGTTCTCTTTAAGCTTGTGCCGTACTACAAACTCTATTTAAATAGTTGAAGGTGTAGTTGGACTTGATAGTTTTCCATGTCTGAGAGTTCATCGTAATAACTAAGTTGTGTTGAAGGTCGAGGGAGCTAGCGGGGTACTTGTGCCACCGTGAACGGCCCTCCTTTTAGTAAATTTTAATCATGCTCTTAATGATGAACCTGCTAGTTGTTTGCAATAAGCTTGTGAGTTCTTTTTGACTAATGTTAAGCTATGGTTTTTGGCACTTCCACCATCCAAATTTGCTAGCCTCTTTGGTACTGTGCATTGCCTTTTGCTCACATTGAGAATTGTGCATACTTCGCCAGTACATCCAAACCCGTGGGAGGACTTTCTCTTGTTCTCCTACACATAAGCCCATACATCTCCTCAAAACAGCCACCATACCTACCTACCACAGCATTTCCATAGCTGTTCCGAGATATATTGCCATGCAACTTCCATTTTACATTACATGCCATGTTGTCATTTATCATTTACATATTGACAAGGGATTAACTTGTCAATGCCTACGGGTTGTAGACTAGGGTTTAGTTGGAAGTAGAGGGCAAGTAGATCTCGAAGGTTTTAGCCGAAAAGTACTCGACGATTATGAAAACTAGGGTTTGAGAGACGATGATTCGATGCTTTCTTTGTCCCTCGACTCCCCCTTATATAGGAGGTGGAGCCAAGGGATTCGTGTTGTACAAGTTACAGAGTCCGGGAAGGTTTACAACTCATCCCGCAAGATTACAAACACCACCTCTATTACAATTCTAACTTTCCTTAATATCAACTTGGGCTTCCGAATCTTCATATTCTTCGGGTCGTGGGCCTTTAGTAAACCCAGGGTACTATCTTCGGCAGGCCCATTGGGGATGCCTATGTCAGTAGCCCCCGAGATTTTGCTTGAATCGTAGAATCAGGGAAAATCTCCACTGTTTATTTTTACTCGACAACTTTAAAACTTATCTATATTTCTTCTTATGAATTTCTATATTGTACAGGGATAATGGTAATTGGGGCTAGTTCATCTGACAGATCAGGTACTAGTTAACTGCTCTAGTGGCAATCCGCAAAAACCTACTTCAAGATCACGTCCCTGGACATGATCTCGGGATACTGGTGTAAACTTCGACAGGTGCCGCTTAAGGTCTTACCATTCTGTCGAGTCCCAGTCATATTTATCGGGTACCTAACGCGTCCGTTAGGATTTTTCTTCGTATCTGTTGATACGGATAAAAGTAGCAAACCGACGTCAGAGACGGCGCCACGCCACACAGAACGGATCTGGGGTCTTACCTTCGCAAATTTGCGGCATTCAGAAATTGATCGCAACTTTGGCATTCTGAGAATATATTGTCGAGTGCTTATTCGGCTGTTGGAATGGCACATTTTATTGAGTCAATGGATGACTTATATTGCTCTCCCGATGGGAGTATATGTAGAGTTATGTATATAACTCGAAATATGCTCACTTTTTCTTCTTCTTTTTCTCCATCTCTCTTTCTTCTTTTTCTTCTCTCTTCTTTCTTTTTTTTATAATTTCATCGGGCACGCGAACAGCGTTCCCGATGGGAGTAGCCCCCGAGGCTACAACCAAGGACTTGTGCTTGGATGTAGGCTCCACGCCTTATGTCGCTATATTTTCTCCTGTCACATATTTTGTCCAAATTTCTCGGGTGCGCGAACAGCGCTCCCGATGGGAGTAGCCCCCGAGGCTATGAGCAAATATTTGTATTTGATCATAGGCTCACGCCATTTCTATTTTGTCTTTCTTGATCTTTTCATTTTTTCAAAGTAACCCCCGAGCATTTGATCAAAAACTTGTATTTGATCAAAGGCTCTCCAACATTTTTTCCCTGTCGCCGTTTTTATAAAGCTGTTGAGTCGAATTTTTCTCCTTCTAAAGTGACGCTATTGCTGACGATAGCCATGATTGCAGGTCCTGAAATCGCAAGAAATCCTCTCCCGCTGCCTTGCGGGCCCAAATTACTCATTATCTTGACACGTCGTGCAAGTGGGGGACACACGTCCTCCGCTTTTCCTGGCGCACGTACTGTAACTTCTCCAGTGTTAAAGTACGTTTTTACCCCTGTTCCACGTGGTCATCATCTGGCACATACTTTTTCCATCCAACGGTCCGCCGCTTCGCCGCACCTCTATATAAGATCCCCTTCTTCTTCCTTGAGCACTTCCGCTCGCGCCGTTCTCCTGCTCTCCTTTGCAAAACCTCCTCCTGCGCCCACAACTCCCTGAGCTCATCTTCTCCCAAACTGCATTCCTGCGCCATTGTTCATGCCACCGCGTAGATTGACCAGACACAGCACGCCGGAATCGACGATGGCCTCTGCGGATCTGGGAAGCGCCGAGTGGGAGAGATCTAAAATCTCCACCCAAGACATCAACCTTCTGAAGAAACTGGGGATCAGCAAGAAGCCCAAAGCGTTGTGCTTCCCCAGCGAAGAAAGCTACCCAATCCCTCCAATGGAATATCGGGTTAGTTTTGTCGACCATCTCATCCGCGGCCTTTCTGCCCCCATTCACCCTTTCCTTCGAGGGTTGCTTTTTTGTTTATGGTCTGCAACTTCATCACCTCACGCCCAATTCGATCCTCCACATTTCCATTTTTATCACCCTCTGCGAAGCCTTCCTTGGCGTCCAGCCCAACTGGGCGCTATGGACGCGCATTTTCTTTTGTCGCCGCAATGGCTCTCCCAATGTCGCCTATAACATAGGCGGCGTTGTTATCTGCGTTCGCCCCGATGTCGAGTATTTCGACGTCAAATTCCCTGATTCAGTTCAAGGGTGGCGCAAGAAGTGGCTGTACATCCATGAGGAGAACAATGGATGTGCTGAAGACAATATTCCTCCTTTTGACGGTGCCGAGAAAATCTATCGTCGCCGCTCTTGGGACGCAGAGGCTACCGAAGAGGAAAAAACGGCGACAGAGGCATTGATGACTCGCATCCACGAGTTGCAAAACACTCGCGGCAAAGAGCTATCAGGTATCCAAATCACAGCCTATTTCCTTAGAATCCGAGTGCAGCCTCTTCAGGCTCGCAAATACCCTCTCTGGAAGTATGCTGGCGACAAGGATGCGGATCGGTTGTCGGTGAATTTAGAGGTCAAGGACTTAGAGAAACTTGTCCGAAAAATCTCCTCTCTCAGCAAAAAAGATCCTGTCCCTTCTTCTTGCCGCGTAAAACCATACAGCGCCACCAATGCGCTCCCCGAGGTAATCCTTATCGACTTTGCTCATTTTCATTTACCATCCTTTGCACAACTCTTTTGCTGACGCTTCTCCTTGTTTTCGTATAGAACCATCCAGACCTTGTCTGGCTTCCTCCCCTTCCTGAAGGTGGAGAAGTCGACGAGCGAGCTGTTGTCATTGAAGACAACCAAGATGCTCCTGTCCCTGATAGTGATCCCGCAGGTTCTCGAAAATCTGCGGGATCCTCTGAAAAGGAAGCGGAATCCGAAGGTACCACCTCGGCACAGTCTCCTCCTCCCGCTGTTTCCCCAAAGAACAAAAGGAAGAGGACTGAAGTCGAAGATTCCGGCACCTCCAAAGCCGAAGAAACTGCTCCTTCACGCCGGAAGGCATCTTTTGATCCATACCTTGAGGCCCTCATCAGCTCGTAAGTCACCTTTTACTTCCCCTTATTTTTGTACTTGAAGATTTTTGTCTATCTTGCTTTTTATGCTGCCGCCATTTAATCGTAGTGGTGACGAGGAAGAAATACCAGCTTTTGATGCGACTGCTCGAACGGGTACGTCGCATACTCTGGTTGTTTCTGAGGTGCAAGTGGAAGGAGAAGAATCTTCGCCTCCTCAACAAAACCTCGACGCTCCTACTCCTCCTTCAAGCCCCCTTGTCCCTTCACCAAAAAGGACGAGGGTTGAAACAATCACGGAGCCTGCCCTACAATTGGGCAGCTCCTCGAGTCCTCTTCTGGATGATGTAAGTCTTTAATTTCTTGCTGTCATTGTCTATATTTCCTCTGTTTGCTTCTTTATGCCATCATATTTTTCCCATACCGACGTTCTCTTTCTTTATCCTTCTTTGATAGCCTATGATCAAAGAACTTATTCGCATTGGTGCCCAATTCATTGGGTACCGTGAGTATGCCAGCAAAACCGAAGGTATTGACTCCTTGCTTGCCTTTGTTCATGACTTCGTACTCCTGTTTTATCGCTATTTTGACTATTTTTAACTATTTTGGCAGAAAAACTTGCGGAGGCCAACAAACTTGCCGACACGCTTGCTCAGAAATTAGAGCAAAGTGAGGCGGCTCGCAAGAAGGCCGAACTTGATGCTGGCAAAGCTAAAGCAGAGGCTGAGAAGGCCAAGGCAGAAGCTGCTGGTGTCGAAGATCTGCAGAAAAGGCTTCATGATGCCGAAACTTCTTTGAACGAGCATAAGGCCGCACAGGCTGCTCGTGAAAAAGCGATCATCAAGCGCTTGGACTCGCAGAATCGGCGCTTTGTCAGTAAGTTTGTCGATTTATTCTGTCCTCTTTAGATTTACTTTTCTTTACTTGCTTGTCGACCAACATATATTTTCTTCGACAGGTAAAACAAACCAAGAATTTGAGCTTGAAGATCCCGACAACGATCCTCTTCTCGACGCACTCTCTATCCTTGAGTTTCATGGAACAGGAACTCGTGAAGGCATTGAACAGGCTGACGCAGGGTTGTCACGGCTGTTCCCCTACTTCTTCCCGAAGAAAATGGAACCCAAGACTTTTCTTGCTCTTGCCAAGGACTTCAATCCACCAGAATATCTTGGACTGAAGATGCGCCAAGAAAACATGAAGATTGCTGTCGAAAGCACTGTCGCCTTGGTTGCTGATAGCCAGCAAACTATCGACTGGACGAAAGTGGGCGACATAGAAGAGATGGAGACCACGAAGTGGCGAGCACTGATCAGGGCAGCAAAGCCCAACACAAAGAAGATCTTGGCCTATCTCGGAATCAAGCCAACTTCGACTCCTAGCTCGTCGAAGCCGGAGGTCTAGTTGAATGCCCCTTCTTTTTCTTTTTTTGTTTTTCCTATTTCTTTTGCCGTTATCGCCACAATAGCTTTGGCGATAATTGTCCTAGTAATCCTTTGAAGAACTCCTTCTGTAATGTCTGTGTAAATTTCCTGAAGATCAATGGAATTCTATCTTGCGCGATCATTTGATATTGAGATTTTCTTTTCCAGTTGATATTTGATAACTACTCTGCAAATCCTCGTCCTGCCGATACTTCTCCTGCTTCCTCCTTCTCGAAGAAAACACTCGTCGATGATAGCCTCAACGAAGGATCCTCGAGTAAACATTTGTCGCAAGATTTGCAAGAACTTCGCCAGCAACTTCAATCCATGAAAAAACAAATGCTTGTGCTAATGGAACAGTCTCGAAGATCTTTGGAGAGAGAAAAAATTGCTCTTCAACAGGCTCAAGATGCCATTGCTGCAAAGGATGCTGCGGTTGCTGAGGCTATCGAGGCTTCTTCCCGAGAAAATTATATGCTTCAACTAATGAGTGACGCCAGTCTGGACATGACAGGTATGCTTCCTACGCGTAACCATACTTGATGTAATTCCTGCTATTTTCCCATAATATTTTCTCCGCTGGACCAGGCTCTTTTTTGGATACTGCTGCCGAAGATCAACGCGTTGAAGCTCGAGCCAGTGTTCTACTCAGACTTGCTGCACAACACAGTTCTAACTTTTGGGTTACCCCTGAGCGTACCCGCCAAATTGTCAGATTCCAAGATCGCACGGCTCAGGTCCGTGATTTCCTCGACTTCTGTACAAAGACCTTGTTTTTAGTGTATGGAACCATGTTCCCGCGCAACAGGATGCCAGAAACTCTTCTTGCTTTGATGGAGAAATTTCGAGATGCTCCTCGAATCCATGGCTTCGTGCGAGCTCAACTCTCTGCTGGCGCAAGATTTGCTATGATGATGATAAAGATTTGCTATCCAAAATTGCCCATGAACCAAATTGTTTCCAAGTGCCTGGCTAAGATGTCAAAAAAGAAGAGAAACATGGGCAAAATTGATGATCTTGTGACTCCTGTAGCCGAAGATATGATGGATGAACTTCTTCGGATGGATGCTGAGTTCTTTGTGAAGGGTAGCTATGATGAGCATAGTACTCGTGCTTCCAATGAGCGAATAACCATAGACCATGTGCTAGGTATCCGCTGAAGGTTTCTTCCTTTTTCTTGCTGTATTTTCTCCATTGATGCGTCTTTGTGTATTTGTAAACATGATCTATATTGTAAAGCTGCTAACTATATATATTTATATTTTTTCTGTTTTTTATCGTCAAGCCCCCGAGTGTCTTGGTGACGATGTTCTATATTTTGTTGCGAGGTTTTCAGACCAAAGCAATAGAATTTTGATGAGTATACTATTTTATGGGTGCTAGCCCCTGATTGTCCATTTGGCGAGGTATTTTGTACCAAGGCGAAATATTTTTGTAAGTCTTAGTTCATCTATATTGTGTATATTTTGTAATCTTGAAGGCATTTAGCCCCCGAGCATGTCAAAGAACAAGAAGTATATCTCCACTATCTTTATTATATTGCAGCACCGCGAGCCCGCCTCATTAAAAACCTTTCCAGCCCCACTCGGTGCCCTAAAGAGGAAAAGAGTGCGTCTGAAAACTCGCGGGCGTTTCAGTACATTTTGTTTTTACAGAGGAGGACTATATTTCGACTCTAAGCGTAGAAACGCCTAAGCTGCGCCACGTTCCAGGGGTTTTTCTCGGGAACCCCTGTCTTCTTGTCCTTGATCCTGTATGCTCCTCCGTCGATTACTTCTGTGACGATGTAAGGGCCCAACCATGGTGACTCGAGCTTTTCAGTACTTTTTTGATTTAGCCGTAGGACCAAATCTCCGACCTGGAAAGATCTTGGCCTTAACCGTCGACTGTGGTAATTTTTGAGGTCCTGCTGGTACTTGGTAACTCGTGAAAGTACTTCATCTCGAGCTTCATCGAGTGCATCTACGTCGTCCTCCAAAGCCTTTCTTGAAGTTTCCTCGTCATACTCTGTCACTCTTGGAGAATCATGCTCTATCTCAATTGGCAGTACTGCCTCAGCTCCGTGGACGAGGAAGAACGGAGTTTCTTGTGTCGCCGTATTTGGTGTTGTTCGGATACTCCACAAAACACTTGGCAATTCTTCTGGCCAAGTATGTCGAGCCTTTTCAAGTGGTCCCAGCAGACGCTTTTTGATACCGTTGCAGATGATACCATTGGCTTTCTCGACTTGGCCATTGGTTTGCGGGTGCCCAACTGACGCGAAGTGCAATTTGATGCCCACTTCCGCGCAGTATTCCTTGAACTCCTTGGACGTAAAGTTACTACCATTGTCTGTGACGATGCTGTGAGATACTCCAAATCGAAAAACGATGCCCTTTACGAATTTGACTGCTGATTCTCCATCTGGTGAATTTATCGGCTTTGCTTCTATCCACTTGGTGAATTTATCGACAACAACCAACATGTACTCGTATCCTCCTGGCGAAGCTTTGTGCAACTTTCCCACCATATCGAGTCCCCATTGGGCAAATGGCCAAGACAATGGTATTGGCATCAGCTCTGCTGCCGGGGAGTGGGGTTTTGCGGCAAATCTTTGGCACGCGTCGTAGGTTCGTACTATCTCTTTTGCATCCTCTATTGTTGACAACCAGTAAAATCCAGCCCGAAAGACCTTGGCTGCAATAGCTCGACTGCTTGCGTGGTGACCACATATTCCTTCGTGCACGTCCTTTAGGATGATTCTTCCTTCTTCGGGTGTGACGCACCTCTGCAGCACGCCCGAAATACTTCGTTTGTATAACTCACCTTTGACTACTATAAAGGCTTTGGATCATCGAATAACTCGCCTTGCTTCAACTGGATCTTCGGGTATTTCTTTCCTTAGGATATACGATATGTACGCTTGCATCCATGGAACTTCTACCATCATCACCAGCTCATGTTCATCTTCTTCGTCTAGAGCTTCTTTGAGAGGCGCCAAAGTTTTCTCCTCCTTCGTTTTCTTCTGCGCCTTCCATTGCTTTGTGGATCTCTCAGCTATTTCTTCCCAAAACACTCCTGGCGGTATTACAAGGCACTGCGACCCGATGTTTGCAAGAACATCGGCTTCGTCGTTGCTCAGCCTGCTGATGTGATTTACTTCACATCCATCAAACAGCTTCTCGAGTTCATTGTATACCTCCTTGTATGCCACCATACTGTCGTTGACTGCATCACATTGGTTCATAACCTGCTGAGCTACCAATTGTGAGTCGCCAAAGATCTTTAGTCAAGTTGCGCCGCAAGCTTTCGCCATCTTCATCCCATGTATAAGGGCTTCATATTCTGCTTCATTGTTAGATGCGTTCGGGAACGTCATCCGTAGGACGTACTTTAACTTGTCGCCTTCAGGTGATATGAGTATCACCCCTGCACCAGCTCCTTCTACTCTCTTGGAGCCATCGAAGTTCATGGTCCAGGTTCTCGACAAATCTGGGGGTCCTGTATTTTGTAGTTCCATCCACTCTGCAATGAAATCTGGCAGGATTTGCGACTTGATTGCTTTTCTTTTTTCATACGTGATGTCCGGAGGGGAGAGTTCTATTCCCCAAAGGGAGACACGTCCTGTGGCTTCTGGATTGTTCAGTATATGTGATAGAGGTGCTTCATTGACCACTATGATCGGGTGTGCCGAAAAATAGTGGCGCAATTTTCTTGCTGTCGTGAATACTCCATATGCTAATTTCTGCTTTATCAAGGGTACCGCTGTTTTGAAGGAGATAAAACTTCACTAATAAAATATACCGGCCTTTGCACTCCATGGAGTTTTCCTTCTTCTTCTCTTTCAACGACTAGCACCGTGCTAACCACCTGGGGTGTGGCTACGATGTATAGCAGGAGAGGTTCCTTCTCTTTCGGCGCCACCAGGATTGGTGGTGTCGAAATTGTACGCTTCATATCCTCGAAGGCTCTATCAGCCTCTTCGTTCCATTGGAATTTCTCCCCTTGCTTGATTAAAGCATAGAACGGTAATGCTTTTTCTCCCAGCCTGGCGACAAATCTGCTTAAAGCTGCGACTCGCCCAGTTAGCTGTTGTATTTCCTTTAACTTTGTTGGCTTCCTCATGGTTACGATCGCTTGGATTTTTTCGGGATTTGCCTCAATCCCTCTCGCTGAAACTAGAAAACCAAGAAGTTCTCCTGCAGGGACGCCAAAGGAACACTTCGTCGGGTTCAATTTGAGGCAGAATTTGTCAAGGTTGTCGAAAGTTTCCTTCAGATCCTCAATTAGCATCGTTCCCTTCTTTGATGTGATGACGACATCGTCGATGTACACTTGTACGTTTTTCCCAATTTGTGTCGCCAAGCACTTTTGCATCATCCTCTGATACGTTGCTCCCGCGTTTTTCAGACCAAAAGGCATGTTCTATAGCAAAACACGCCATAAGGTGTGATGAACGCTGTTTTGACCTCATCTTCTTCTTTCAATCCGATCTGGTTATAACCAGAATATGCATCCAAGAAGGAAAGACGTTCACATCCTGTCGTGGAGTCGATAATTTGATCGATCCTCGGGAGGGGGAAGTGATCCTTTGGACAATGTTTATTGAGACACGTAAAATCGACGCACATGCGAAGGACTTTAGTGTTTTTCTTCGGAACCAACACTGGATTTGCTACCCATGTGGCCTCTGTATGCAGCTCTTTTATAAAACCAGCTTCTCGTAGTCGATCTATTTCTGACAGCATAGCTTTGCGGTTTGGCTCCGAAAAACGCCGCAAAGGTTGTTTGATTGGTCTCGCTAGTGGATCCAAGTTTAGGTGGTGCTCGGCAAGTTCCCTGGGTACTCCTGGCATGTCAGCTGGACACCATGCGAAGATTTTCCAGTTCTCACGGAGGAACTCGACGAGCGCGCTTTCCTATGCGAGGTCCATGTCGTTTGCGATGGATGTCATCTTTTTCGGGTCTGTCGGGTGAATCTGCACCTCCTTAGAATTTTTCTCAGTGTTGAAAGTTGATTCTTTATTTGGCCTTCCAACATCTGGTAGCACGTCGTAGTCAGTCGTGAGCCTTGACGCCATATACTCTGCTTGCATCCCGAAAGTTTCTGACAGTCGATGAAAATCCTTATCACACTTATCGGCTAGGGCAAAGCTTCCTTTGACTGTGATTGGTCCCTTAGGTCCAGGCATCCTCCACAACAGGTACGTGTAATGTGGTACCGCCATAAACCTAGCGTATGTCGGTCGTCCCAACAAAGCGTGATACTGTGATGGGAAATCTACGACTTCGAATTCCAACCTCTCTATCCTGTAGTTTTCTCGGGTGCCAAACTGAACATCGAGATTAATCTTCCCCAGCGGATAACTTGGCTTCTCTGGTGTGATACCGTGGAATCTCGTGTCTGTTGGTTTCAGGTTTGCTAGGGATATGTTCATCTTCCTTAATGTATCTGCATACATAAGGTTTAAACTGCTGCCGCCGTCTATGAACACTCGAGATACGTCGAATCCTGCAATTACTGCTGGTAAGATGAGTGCTGATTGCCCTGGTCGAGGAACTTGCTGTGGATGATCCGCTATTGTGAAGCCAATATCTTGCCCTGACCAATTAAGATACTCGACTGTTGGTGGAGGCATCTTCTCTGCCATGAACACCTGTCGCGAGATTACTTTTTGAGCTCTATTGGATGGCCTGCCTTTCTGAATCGTCGAGACCGCCCCATTGGAATTGGGATCAACATAAGGCGGTGGTGCAGGTGCTGCCGCAATTCTGAGCTGGTGTCGATTATCGTCCGTAATCGCGGGAGGGGGTGGTAGGTGAATTTCACTCCTGGGCCCCTGAGGATTTCTGGGTGCTGCCTGAGCATTGGCATGCCCGGCCCACCTTAACATTGCCTGAAAATTTCGGCAATCCTTCTGCAAGTGTCCCGACTGTCTTTTTCCGTTGTTGTCAAGATAAAAATGCATTTGACACGGCCCGTTCATCATCTCCTCGGGAGACACGAAAGGCCTCTGAAACCTCGACCCGGTGTTCTGCCTGTTGTTTCGAGAGTCATCTCTATTGTCGCCTCGCTGCTCGTTGCTCCTCTGATAATCACCTCTATTGTTTCCTCCAGCGCTTGCTCGGAAGCCAGCCGAAATTTGCCCAGGTGCATCATAACCCGAGTATTGCCGAGGAAATCGTCGCCTATTTTGATAATTTCGGCCGCGGTCCTCCTCTGGTGACCTATGCCGTTTGTTGTGAACATCATCTTCTCCATCTGCCCATATGTTTGCTATCTCCATCAATGCTGATACTGTCTTTGGATTGGTTCTCCCCAAATCTTCGACAAAATCCCCTCGCCTGATTCCTGCGACAAACGCATCAATCGCTCTCTCGTCAGATATATTTTCTGCCGAGTTTTTTTATGATATTCCACCTCTGGATATATTTTCTCATTGATTCGTCTGGCTTTTGTCGACATGCCCGCAATTCCTCTAGCGATGCAGGTTTTTTGCAGGTGGACCGGAAATTCTTGACGAATATGTCCTCGAAGCTATCCCAGCTGTCGATAGATCCTGGAGGAAGCTTCTTGATCCAAGATCGCGCAGCTCCACTTAGATGCACCTAGATGCTTTGCATAGCTGTTGCTCTGGTCCCTCCAGTGAGCTTCACCATCTCGAGGTAATCAACTAGCCAATCCTCTGGATCTGCAGGCCGTCGAATTTCTTGAAGTTATCAGGCAACTTAAATCCCGAAGGGACTCGAGTTTTTCGTACTCTCCTCGTGAAGCATGGCAAGCCGCACATATCCTCATCGTTTAGTTCTGGGGAGTGCCGATGTTCCCTTCTGCTTTGCCGTGCTCTATCCACCCTTGCTTGTGCTGCCGTGTCCCTTGCTCCACTTGTTCCTTTGGGAGTCGCTGCTGCTGCCGCAGGTCGTGGACTATTTTGCCTTGCCGTTCCTTCGGGAGGTGTTGATGCAAACGCCGTTCCCATGGCTCCAACTCCTGCCATTGCCATGTTGTACAGTGCCTCCCTTGGATCTCCTGGAGGTGGCCTGGACGCAAGGATAAAGGCTTGTGTCGCCATATACCCAGCTTCTGGTGTCTTGGGGATAATATTCCCTCTTGTGTCTATCGACATAAAAGACATGTCGAGGTTTTGACCTTGACCTTGACCTTGCTCTGTTTCGAGCTTCCCTGTGGCTATCTCCCGAGGTTCCAGATTGTCGACTCAGCTCTGCCCTTCGCCTGCTTGACGCAGAGGCTGCCTCCTTTCTTCTGTTCAGGGAAGCTGTCTGTTTTTCCAACTCCCTCGCGGCCCGTGTGAGCCTATATTGATATGCTTGCAACTCTTCTGGCGTGGCTGTTGTAGCCATTGGTTCTGAGCCATCCATAGCTCTTGCGGCTCTGTCCCATGCTGCTTGCGGGAGTTGAACTCTATCACGAGGCTCAGATCCGATATATTTGTTGCCTAGACCTCGTCGTAAATCAGAGGGATCGACATATGGATTTCCCAAATCGTCGAAAGCCTCAGATGTTTCCTCCTGATCGCGGCTTGGCTCTCCGATGGCATAAATCTGATGGTATTTTGTATTCAGATCTATGCTGGGTTTGGTGACACCATCATAAAGATTGGTGAAGACCTTGCCCACTGTAGTGGATTTGTCGATGAAGTTGAAGCTGTCGACACTGCTCGAGCCATCGCTTATATAGGAGTCCGCAGATGACTCGAAGGACATGTCGCTGAAGATCTTGGCGAGCTTTTCGCTTGCCCTAGTGCTGATGAAGCGTGGCGATGAAGTCTCCTCTTCGCCTAACTCAGTCGACGATGTTGAGTTCAAAAAATCGGAATCGACCGCCGAAAATCCCGACGAGATCGGACCTTCGAGATGATATGTTCCCTCTTTCTCGACGCGAAAGTGGAATCTTCCAAACGTCATCTCCATAGGCTCCTCCAGATACGCATATGCATCCAAGCGGGAGGGCGGGTGAGGAACAAAATCGACAAGACCAGTTGCGATCTGTTTACCTCGATCCATTGCGTTGCTTGCAGTTGATGAAGTCGACGATCTTGAACGTGCCATCGAGACCAGATCCTTGACGCCTCTAATTCCCACAGACGGCGCCAATTGACAAGGGATTAACTTGACAATTCCTACGGGTTGTAGACTAGGGTTTAGTTGGAAGTAGAGGGCAAGTAGATCTCGAAGGTTTCAGCCGAAAAGTACTCGACGATTATGAAAACTAGGGTTTGAGAGACAATGATTCGATGCTTTCTTTGTCCCTCGACTCCCCCTTATATAGGAGGTGGAGCCGAGGGATTCGTGTTGTACAAGTTACAGAGTCCGGGAAGGTTTACAACTCATCCCGCAAGATTACAAACACCACCTCTATTACAATTCTAACTTTCCTTAATATCAACTTGGGCTTCCGAATCTTCATATTCTTCGGGTCGTGGGCCTTTAGTAAACCCAGGGTACTATCTTCGGCAGGCCCATTGGGGATGCCTATGTCACATATTGCTTTGCATGATTCTATACAGCTGATGTGTGGTTTACCCATGTTACGCTAGATCATTGGACATCCTGCTACACTGGCAGAGGCATACAACTTCATACATCATGTTTTATTCATTATGAGCTATTTGTACCAAAAAGTGTGTTGTCATATTAGGATGTTGCCCCTAAAAGTGAAAAGAGCCATGGAGGCCATCAAAAAGAGAAAAAGAAAAGAAAGAAAAAAAATAGAAAAGAAAAAGAAAAAGAAAAAAAGAGAATAAAGAAAAAGTGGGAAGCATTACTATCTTTTATCCACACTTGTGCTCATGTTTTAGCACCTGCATTATCCATAGTCATCATTTGTGCTCAGGTTTAGCACCTATATTCCATATGAGAGAGTTTTCATGTTTTACTAGTATATCTATGTGGGGAATTTACACTATAGAACTTGCGTTGTATATTCCAATGATGAGCTTCCTCAAAAGTGCTCTAGGTCTTCGTGAGCAACCAAGTTGGATGCACCCCCACTAGTTCCATTGGAGAGCTTTCATACACATATAGCTCTATGTGCATCCGTTGCATGGCAATCACTACTCCTTGCATAGCTTCGATTATAAGACTTCCTCTTGTCTAATAATCACTTATAGCTTTGTAAGACTTTCTTCCATTTGGCCTTCCAAACCCCCATTAACGTTCTTTATGCCATAACATTCTGGTGCTAATACCAAATGCTTGCGCTCACCGATTGAGTAGACTTCGAAACAGTTGATTCATGACGTTCATGTTTATGTTTACTTGACTGAATCCTTCTTATGTTGTGAAAATTTACTTGATGCTTTGAATGAAGGACAGAACTTCTACGCTGAATACTTAACACATCTTTAATGAACTTTGTACGGTTTCATGTCTTTAAAGCAATAGTTCATGAAAACTTCTAGCTTGTTTAACTCTTGCATTATCATCTCTTATATCAATATAGACATTTGCTTTGAGTGATTTGATCTCAGTTCATATGCTTTACATCATTATTGGATCAAGATTATGTTGGTAGCATGTCACTTCAGAAATTATCTTTGTTATCGTTTACCTACTCGAGGACGAGTAGGAACTAAGCTTGGGGATGCTGATACGTCTCCAACGTATCGATAATTTCTTATGTTCCATGCTTGTTTTATAACAATACTTACATGTTTTATACACACTTTATGTCATATTTATGCATTTTCCGGAACTAACCTATTGACGAGATGCCGAAGTGCCAGTTCCTGTTTTCTGCTGTTTTCGGTTTCAGAAATCCTAGTAAGGAAATATTCTCGGAATTCGACGAAATCAACGCCCACGATCTTATATTTCAAGGAAGCTTCCAGAGCACCGAAGAGGGGCCAGAGGAGAGGCCCAGGGCCACCACACATGGTGGCGGCGCGGCCCAAGGGGGGGCGCGCCCCCAATTGTCTGGCCCCACCAGGGCCCCTCCGAGGCTGCCCTTCCGCCTACTTAAGGACTCCGTCGCGAAAACCCTAAACGAATAAGCCACGGTACGAGAAACCTTCCAGAGCCGCCGCCATCGCGAAGCCAAGATTCGGGGGACAGAAGTCTCTGTTCCGGCACGCCGCCGGGACGGGGAAGTGCCCCCGGAAGGCATCTCCATCGACATCACCGCCATCTTCATCACCGCTGCTGTCTCCCATGAGGAGGGAGTAGTTCTCCCTCGAGGCTAAGGGCTGTACCGGTAGCTATGTGGTTAATCTCTCTCCTATGTACTTCAATACAATGATCTCATGAGCTGCCTTACATGATTGAGATTCATATGAGCTTTGTATCACTATTAATCTATGTGCTACACTAGTGATGTTATTAAAGTACTCTATTCCTCCTCCATGATGTAATGGTGACAGTGTGTGCATCATGTAGTACTTGGTGTAGTTTATGATTGTGATCTCTTGTAGATTATGAAGTTAACTATTACTATGATGGTATTGATGTGATCTATTCCTCCTTTCATAGCTTGAAGGTGACAGTGTGCATGCTATGTTAGTACTCGGTATAATTGCGTTAGTCTATCATGCGCTCTAAGGTTATTTAAATATGAACATTGAATGTTGTGGAGCTTGTTAACTCCGGCATTGAGGTGCTCTTGTAGCCCTACACTATTAATGGTGTTCATCATCCAACAAGAGAGTGTAGAGTGGTTTTATTATGTGATCAATGTTGAGAGTGTCCACTAGTGAAAGTATGATCCCTAGGCCTTGTTTCCAAATACTGCAATCATCGCTTATTTACTGTTTTACTGCATCTTTACTTCCTGCAATATTACCATCATCAACTGCACGCCAGCAAGCTATTTTCTGGCGCCGTTACTACTGCTCATATTCATTCATACCACTTGTATTTCACTATCTCTTCGCCGAACTAGTGCACCTATACATCTGACAAGTGTATTGGGTGTGTTGGGGACACAGGAGACTTCTTGCATTGTGATCGCAGGGTTGCTTGAGAGGGATATCTTTGACCTCTTCCTCCCTGAGTTCGATAAACCTTGGGTGATCCACTTAAGGGAAAACTTGCTGCTGTTCTACAAACCACTGCTCTTGGAGGCCCAACACTGTCTACAGGAATATAAGCGTGCGTAGACATTAAGCTATTTTCTGGCGCCATTGCCGGGGAACGAAAAGCTACACCACAGAGTTTTCCTCCCACGTCAACCACGCGCCAGTTGTAGACAGTCAATGTCCAAGAGGACGATGCTGCCGAGGATGATGCCTTCATCAGGAGCAGGCGACGTAAGCAGATAGACGAAGATTTTATTACAACGGCTGAATGAAGTCCTAGCGGACAAGATAATGATGCCGTTGGAACTTCTCCACCTTCCCCTGCCAAAAAAGGGCCGACAGGCTTCTTTGCTGCCGAAGATGACCTGGACCTGTGAGCATCTTTATCCCTTTGTGACTTGTCCTTTGTTGTTCTGTATGCTAATCATTTATTTTTCTTAAGCAGCTCTGATGATGATAATGTTCCTCTCGCAAAGAGGGCCAAATTATCTTTTGAGAGAACGACATCAGCTAAGGAGCCAAATCCCTCTCCTTCCAAGTCGACGCCGCCCCCAAGAATGACTGTAGAGAAGATTCCAATGTCGAAGGTTATTCCTTCTGGCGATGTTCCCACTTCATCGGCTGCTCGCGACCACGTAAGTGTTTAGTTTTCCTTGATTTATCTCTTTCTTTGCCGAGCTTTTTTTTATCCAACTGAATATTCTTGATTTTCTTTATTGCAGCCGATTTATGCCACAGTTGATGCTGTGGTAGATTTCGCTGAGCAGTTCACCCGACTGGAGTCCGAAAACGCTCAGCTTAGGAAGACTGTCAAAACTTCGGCTGATCAGGTGCTGGAGGCCAACAGGCTTGCCACCGACGCCAAGAACGAAAATGTCTTGCTGAAGGAGGAGTTGACGAAGCTGAAGCAGCAGATGAATGATGAACAAGACGCCAGGCACGAGGCTGCGGCTGCAGCCGATAAAAAGGAAGGCGTCCTCCGTGAATCCATCAAGGATTTATTGGGTAAGGTTCATGGCACATGGCTTCTCTCTTGGTATTTCCTTTCTGGTTGCTGATCTGTCCTTTTTTCAGAGGTTGCCGATATAACCATCACTCGAGCTCAACAGCTTCGGGAGGACTCTACATCTGACGCCCTTTCGCTCGCCGCTGAGTCCAATGTCCAAGTTCTTGGACTTCTGCAGAAGACTAAAGGAGCATTGTCGAGGCTATACTCAATGATCTTCCCAAAGATGAAGCAGGACAAGACTCTTGGCGAGATGGCAGAAGCTTTCCTTGTCGACTCTTCCGAGCCTGTAGAGGTATTGAAACGCCGTTCCCACTTGTTTGGGGCGGTTCTTACTTTCCAGCTGCTGATGGGCTATGGGATGGGGTCTGACTTAGAGAAGTTGTCTAAGGCATTGCCTGTGGACGACGACAATCATTTAGTCGACCTCGAACCCTTCAAGCGATCGGCAGTGACATGTGCTAATCAGCTTCTGAAATTAGTTGATGAAGCAAAGACCAAGTCTACTCCTGAAGCTACCCCTGGCTCATCATCGGCATTCCCTTGAACTCTTGCTCCATTAATTGTAAATAAGACCTGACGCAATTTGACTTGGCCCTGTTTTATTTCGGCTCTATTGCCAGTTTGAACAATCTTTTGAATGTAACATACATACTCAGCACTCCCGATGGGAGATTTATGTTAATGTTGTTCTTAACCGAAAGTTGTACTGCAGATTCCTTCATCTTCTTCCCGTGTCGAGCTTTTTCCAAATTCTTCGACTAGCGATGAATCTGGCCTTGTTCGTCATTTACATGACCAAGTGTCTCGTTTGAATAAAGATATCACCTCCCTTCACGCGATGGCAGCATTGGTGAAGAAAAAGAGTGAAATAGCAACTGCCATTGAACAACATGCTCTCGATCGTCTTCATATCGCTACTGAAAGTTTGGGCTGTAAGTGTTAACCCATCTTTTGATTCCTGACGTAGCTTGGATGTTCCTTTAACTGATACTCATTCCTTTACAGTCGTATCTTCAGATAAATCTGAGGAGAACAAGAAGATCCATGAAAAGGTCGAGGCGATGACTGACGTTGCTCACCTGAAACACGATTTATGGTTGCATCGTCCGAAGGCTGTTATCGTGGCGAAGTTTGAGCATCGGGTAGAAAAGCTGCATTACTAATTTGATAAATTCCACGCTCATCTCACGATGGTTTGGTAGACTTTGTTCCCTCTGGATCAAGCACCCGAAACTTTGTCTGCTCTGTTTACCCGATTCAAGTCTCCTGAGAGGATTCGACTGTTGGTGCGGAAAGAGCTCCTGGCTGGTGCTGAACTTGCCTTTGCTTCAGTATTGGCATGTCATCCATCTTTAGACTTGAAAGCCGTAGAAAACACCGAGAGGAGTTTAGGCCAATACTATGATATCGCTAGAGGTCCTGCATATACCATCATCTCACGGATGGAGATAGGTCTCGAGAGAGACCTGAGGGCCCAAGGGAACCAGGGAGCCCAGTCATGAATGTAATAACCTTGTACCTGCATAAGATTGTTTTGTATAAATTTAACGTGTGCTTTGCACATCATATAATACTGGCGAATTTATTGTCGAGGGCGGTTGAGTGATCAATTCAACCTGCTCTCCCGACGACTTCGTTGTAATTTGCAAATTTATTGCGAAGTCGATATGTATGTTTTGTAGGAGCGATACCCGTCGATTTAATCGAGGGAATTAAACGCTTGGCTTCGTCACACGGTGCACCGGTTTGAGCCTTATTTCGTGATAGTATAACCATCGACTGCAGCACTCGCGTATTTTCTCGAGGCTTGGATTGGTTGTTTTTGTGCATCATTAATCTTAGCTCCCGTTGAGAGTATTTAATTAATGACACTGTGCGAGCGTATTTTTTGGCCAGCGCTCCCGATGGGAGTAAGAGCCAATGGCAGGGGCCCCGAACGATTTGTTCGGATGATGAGGCCTGGGTCAAGAAAAGAGGTAGAAAACCTGATTAGATATTTATTCATAATGCAAAAGCAACCTTAAAGGCTATCGAGTAATAAAAAACAATTGTATCCTATGTGTAGAACCGTCGCAACTGCGCGATGTTCCATGGATTCTCAACGTCTTTTCCCGAAGTTGGGTTTTTGAGCCGATATGCTCCTCCTGGTATCACTTCAGTGATGATGTATGGTCCTTCCCATGGAGATTCGAGTTTCAGGGGTCTCTCTTGCTTCAGCCGCAGTACCATATCTCCAACATTAAAGCTTTGACTGCGTATTCGTCGGCTGTAGTGATAATTTCTCAACGCCTGCTTGTAATATCCCAGGTTTAGAGGCTATAAAATGAGAGAACACCAAACTGTGCATTGCACTCATGCATAGAAAATCTAGGGGATTTTCGCGCTTTCAACTAAACTTACCACAGTAACTGAAGTTTCACTTGACTTGCTGGAATGGAAGTAGATCATCAAGTCAAGCGCTATAAACTTCACTGTGATCTTTGCTAAAACCTTGTTTTGGGTAGAGATGATATTATCTAGGGGCTAGATCAAATAGAATTAGTTTTACAACAAACAACACCTTAAGTAAGGATCAACTACAAAATCTTATAAAGGATCTCAACATGCCATTCCTTACAACAACACATGAATAATTATCCAATCCTAAATCAAAGAACTCAATTAATTAAGAAACTATTCTTTACTTATCTTTTCCATGTCTTCTACTAAATAAATGTTCCTACCATGAGTCACATGGTATATCTTTTCAACTACAATACTTGAACCAAGTCAAGAACATTCATATTCGTTCTTCATTAACTTTTGATCATTCCAACCTTGTTTCCCAACTCATTCCATTAAACCTAGAGAAAGGAGAGAACCATTCATGTGCTTATATTATGCATTCCAGAGAATTTAGTTTAATATTCAACCTATCTATGTGAGGTAAACCATTAATACTAATCAATTCTATAAGGAGTACAAGTCAAGTACTAAACCCTACATGACCTAGATAACACTTGATGGTAAGTAAGTACCTATTTGACTAGAGATTCAAGAGAGACAATTGTTGTGATCATTACAACTTGGTAATGATCATAAACCCTAGAGTAACCCTATCTATCTCAGAAAGCTTAAGCTACATATGTATACTCAAGTATATGGACTTATACTTGATCTTGGAGAGAGAACCATGATTCACTAAAGAATTATTATAAGGCCAATACTTTGATCATTACAAATTGGGTGATGATCATAAACCCTAAGAATCTAAGTGAGTGTGTCGAGAGAAGTATTAAAGAAGAGAGACTAGTGAGGAATAAGTTGATCATGTCTAATACATGATCTTACTTTATAAATTGAGGTGATAAGTTCAACCTATATATGTGATCCATAGATCTCATTCTTCTCAGGAAATAATAAGTAAATCGTTAGTAGTTAATCCAGACCAATACTCATGCCTTGTGTAGTTTTGAGTTGGTATTTAAACCTTCCCTGTTCAAACACTTGAGACAAACCTAGCATTGCCTTGATACAATAATTCTACCTAAGTGAGGTGGATAACCCTAGCCAATTAAACATAACCAAGCTTATGCTCATACCTAATCCTAGTTGTGTATCACTTGGGTGATCACTACTAAAACCCTAAACCCAATTTGAGTTTCAATACAAGTATAAATTTAGATTACAAATAGAACCCTACCATGCCTCATGCCTATTTCATACTTCAAATAGTGAAGTATTTCCAAAACCATAAACCTTGTCATATGGAACCAATCTACATAAAATATTATGTCCTAACTTGTGTATCATAGATCACAAGTATCAACCAGCCATATATGCCTAAGGACTAAATGCCATTTGGTGAGTAGAATGAAACCAATACCCTATTCTACTTTGCTATCCAAATACCTTGTTTAGTGAACCAAATAAAATAGTATTCATATAAGTAGTTGAGTTAACCATGATGAGCATAGAATCTATCAAAGATAATTTAAGCTAGAAGTTGCTAAGCAAGATTAGTAATTATAGATTTTGTTCAACCATTTTCTCAAACTCTTAAAAAAAAAATCTCCACACAAAATGATGAATCCAATTCCATCCTCATTTTCACGACTACTTTAAATACTAGTCATAATTATAAACATGGGAACAACTCATATTATTAAGTACTAGCTCAACCTACTCATGTGTTCATTATGCACAGGTTATAAATTTCAAACCATTTACACAGAATTTGTTCCTAAATGAAAAAGGAATTGAGATAAAAATCTAAACCTATTTCTATGTTAATTAACCCCCACAACATATCAATCCAATCAAAAATTCAATATTTATTTAAACAGCAAAATAATACAGTAAGCATTATTATCAATTTATGTTGATATTCAAATAGTTTAGAACCTGCAAAACAAAATAGAAATCAGATTTGAATTCAAATAACAAAATTCAAAACAGAAAATAAAAACAGAAAATGAAAAAGGAAATAGAAGAGAGAAGGACTTACCCTGGTGGACCTCAGCACCGCAGCAGCCCAACCACCATCTCCACACCAAGCCCACCAGTAGCCCAGCCCAAGAACGAAGTCAGCCCAACACCACGTAACGTTTCAACGAAGAAGAAAATGGGCGTCGTCTTCTTCTTCGGCGTCGACAGCGCACAGGAGCTTCATGGCCACGTCGTCGCTGCGGATAGAGATGCTCCTGGACGCCAAGATCATGAACAACGCTCAATTGAAGTTGCACCGAGTCCGTGTGATCCAAAGTTCGCCAAGATTCGTGCCTAGATCGAGTTCATCCTCGTCGCCGTATCCGCACCGTCTCCGGCGATGCGCCGACGATTCTGACCTAGCCATGGCCTATAAATAGGAGGGGAGGACCGCCGTGCTCTCCTTGATCTTCTCCATGCCTCCATTCCCTCTCTAGCTTGTCCAATTGTTCCCAATCATCCATTCACTATCGCCGGCGTCGAGGAAAAATATGGCGATGGGAGCCACCCCAGACTCCAGCGCATGGTCGAGGAGAAGCGCCTCGGCGCGTAGGCCATCTGGGAGCAAACATGCATCAAGAGGAGCTCGGAGCCAGAAGAATTTCACCGTTCCCTTTCCCTCGAGTTCGCCGGGAGTTCATCAATCGCCGTCGTCTTCGTCGACCATCGCCGGAGCCGACCACACCTTGAGCTTCACGGTGATTTTCCGCATCTGTAGAGCATACTCTCGCATCCAATCGACGTCTGTAGCTCCGTTTAGCCACCTCGCCGGAGTGCACCGCCGCGGGACATAGTTTCCGACGAAGCTCCGGTGAGTCCCCGCACAAACCATCACCACCAGTAGCTTTGTCTCGCAGTCCTCGTTCAAATATGCCTAGCCGCGCATCTCGGGAGGTTGTAAATCGGCGGCGCCACCGTGCTCTGGCCGCCGGCGTTTAAACGTCGGTAAGGTCAAAGGCCACGGTCAATTTTGACCAGTCCTTGCCGACGTGTGATACGTCTCCAACGTATCGTTAATTTCTTATGTTCCATGCCACATTATTGATGTTATCTACATGTTTTATGCACACTTTATGTCATATTCGTGCATTTTCTGGAACTAACCTATTAACAAGATGCCGAAGTGCCAGTTGCTGTTTTCTGCTGTTTTTGGTTTCAGAAATCCTAGTAAGGAAATATTCTCGGAATTGGACGAAATCAACGCCCAGGGGCCTATTTTGCCACGAAGCTTCCAGAAGTCCGAAGACGAAACGAAGTGGGGCCACAGGGTGCCCAAACCCTAGGGCGGCGCGGCCCCCCCGGCCGCGCTGGCTCGTGGTGTGGGGCCCCGTGCCCCCTCCGACTTGCCCTTCCGCCTACTTAAAGCCTCCGTGACGAAACCCCCGTATCGAGAGCCACGATACGGAAAACCTTCCGCAGACGCCGCCAACGCCGATCCCATCTCGGGGATCCAGGAGATCGCCTCCGGCACCCTGCCGGAGAGGGGAATCATCTCCCGGAGGACTCTACACCGCCATGGTCGCCTCCGGTGTGATGTGTGAGTAGTCTACCCCTGGACTATGGGTCCATAGCAGTAGCTAGATGGTTGTCTTCTCCCCATTGTGCTATCATTGTCGGATCTTGTGAGCTGCCTAACATGATCAAGATCATCTATCTGTAATTCTATATGTTGCGTTTGTTGGGATCCGATGAATAGAGAATACTTGTTATGTTGATTATCAAAGTTATATCTATGTGTTGTTTATGATCTTGCATGCTCTCCGTTACTAGTAGATGCTCTGGCCAAGTAGATGCTTGTAACTCCAAGAGGGAGTATTTATGCTCGATAGTGGGTTCATGCTCGCATTGACACTGGGACGATGATGTAAAGTTCTAAGGTTGTGTTGTGCTGTTGCCACTAGGGATAAAACATTGATGCTATGTCTAAGGATGTAGTTGTTGATTACATTACGCACCATACTTAATGCAATTGTCTGTTGCTTTGCAACTTAATACTGGAGGGGGTTCGGATGATAACCTGAAGGTGGACTTTTTAGGCATAGATGCAGTTGGATGGCGGTCTATGCACTTTGTCGTAATGCCCAATTAAATCTCACTATACTCATCATGATATGTATGTGCATGGTCATGCCCTCTTTATTTGTCAATTGCCCAACTGTAATTTGTTCACCCAACATGCTGTTTGTCTTATGGGAGAGACACCTCTAGTGAACTGTGGACCCCGGTCCAATTCTCTTTACTGAAATTCAATCTACTGCAATACTGTTCTACTGTTTTCTGCAAACAATCATCTTCCACACAATACGGTTAATCCTTTGTTACAGCAAGCCGGTGAGATTGACAACCTCACTGTTTCGTTGGGGCAAAGTACTTGGGTTGTGTTGTGCAGGTTCCACGTTGGCGCCGGAATCCCTGGTGTTGCGCCGCACTACATCCCGCCGCCATCAACCTTCAACGTGCTTCTTGGCTCCTCCTGGTTCGATAAACCTTGGTTTCTTTCTGAGGGAAAACTTGCTGCTGTGCGCATCATACCTTCCTCTTGGGGTTCCCAACGAACGTGTGATTTACACGCCATCAAGCTAAATTTCTGGCGCCGTTGCCGGGGAGATCAAGACACGCTGCAAGGGGAGTCTCCACTTCTCAATCTCTTTACTTTGTTTTTGTCTTGCTTAGTTTTATTTACTACTTTGTTTGCTGCACTAAATCAAAATACAAAAAAAATTAGTTGCTAGTTTTACTTTATTTGCTATCTTGTTTGCTATATCAAAAACACAAAAAAAATTAGTTACTTGTATTTACTTTATCTAGTTTGCTTTATTTACTATTGCTAAAATGGCCAACCCTGAAAATACTAAGTTGTGTGACTTCACAACCACAAATAATAATGATTTCTTATGCACACCTATTGCTCCACCTGCTACTACAGCAGAATTCTTTGAAATTAAACCTGCTTTACTAAATCTTGTTATGCGAGAGCAATTTTCTGGTGTTAGTTCTGATGATGCTGCTTCCCATCTCAATAATTTTGTTGAACTATGTGAAATGCAAAAATATAAAGATGTAGATGGTGACATTATAAAATTAAAATTGTTCCCTTTCTCATTAAGAGGAAGAGCTAAAGATTGGTTGCTATCTCTGCCTAAGAATAGTATTGATTCATGGACTAAATGCAAGGATGCTTTTATTGGTAGATATTATCCCCCTGCTAAAATTATATCTTTGAGGAGTAGCATAATGAATTTTAAACAATTAGATACTGAACATGTTGCTCAAGCTTGGGAAAGAATGAAATCTCTGGTTAAAAATTGCCCAACCCATGGACTGACTACTTGGATGATCATCCAAACCTTCTATGCAGGACTAAATTTTTCTTCACGGAATTTATTGGATTCAGCTGCTGGAGGTACCTTTATGTCCATCACTCTTGGTGAAGCAACAAAGCTTCTTGATAATATGATGATCAACTACTCTGAATGGCACACGGAAAGAGCTCCACAAGGTAAGAAGGTAAATTCTGTCGAAGAAACCTCTTCCTTGAGTGATAAGATTGATGCTATTATGTCTATGCTTGTGAATGATAGGACTAATATTGATCCTAATAATGTTCCATTAGCTTCATTGGTTGCACAAGAAGAACATGTTGATGTAAACTTCATTAAAAATAGTAATTTCAACAACAATGCTTACCGGAACAATTCTAGTAACAACTATAGGCCATATCCTTATAATAATGGCAACGGCTATGGTAATTCTTATGGGAATTCTTACAACAATAATAGGAATTCACCCCCTGGACTTGAAGCCATGCTTAAAGAATTTATTAGTACACAAACTGCTTTTAACGAATCTGTTGAAGAAAAGCTTGGGAAAATTGATATACTTGCTTCTAAAGTCGATAGTCTTGTCACGATGTTGATCTTTTGAAATCGAAAGTTATGCCTAATGAAAATCATCATAATAAAATTGTTACTACAGCAAATGCCATCCAAGTTAGAATTAATGAGAATATAAGATTAATGGCTGAACTGCGTGCTAGGTGGGATAGAGAAGAAAATGAAAAACTAGCTAAAGAGAAGAATGTAGCTAAAGTTTGGACTATTACCACCACTTGTAATGCTAATGCTACACATGTTGCTGCACCTCCTACTAATACTAATAAAAGAATTGGTGTTAGCAATGTTTCCACTTCTAATGCAAAGCGAGAAACTGCCTAAAACTGCTAAAAGCTGAAACCGCTCGTGATAAAGCTGCTGAAATTTTTTCCAACATTGGGGATGATGATCCCATTGCTTTAGATTATAATGGTTTGAATTTTGATGATTGCCACATCTCTGAAGTTATAAAGTTCTTGCAAAAACTTGCTAAAAGTCCTAATGCTAGTGCTATAAATTTGGCTTTTACACATCATATTACAAATGCTCTCATAAAAGCTAGAGAAGAGAAACTAGAGCGCGAAGCCTCTATTCCTAGAAAGCTAGAGGATGGTTGGGAGCCCATCATTAAGATGAAGGTTAAAGATTTTGATTGTAATGCTTTATGTGATCTTGGTGCAAGTATTTCTGTTATGCCTAAGAAAATTTATAATATGCTTGACTTGCCACCGCTGAAAAATTGTTATTTGGATGTTAATCTTGCTGATCATTCTACAAAGAAACCTTTGGGGAAAGTTGATAATGTTCGCATTACCGTTAACAATAACCTTGTCCCCGTTGATTTTGTTGTCTTGGATATTGAATGCAATGCATCTTGTCCCATTATATTGGGAAGACCTTTTCTTCGAACTGTTGGTGCTATCATTGATATGAAGGAAGGTAATATAAAATATCAATTTCCTCTCAAGAAAGGTATGGAACACTTCCCTACAAAGAGAATGAAGTTACCTTTGGATTCCATTATGAGAACAAATTATGATGTTGACACTTCATCTCTTGATAATACTTGATACACACTTTCTGCGCCTAGCTGAAAGGCGTTAAAGAAAAGCGCTTATGGGAGACAACCCATGTTTTTACCTACAGTACTTTGTTTTTATTTTGTGTCTTGGAAGTTGTTTACTACTGT
Organism: Lolium perenne; assembly: GCF_019359855.2. NCBI lineage: Eukaryota > Viridiplantae > Streptophyta > Magnoliopsida > Poales > Poaceae > Lolium > Lolium perenne. Next base: position 189,396,367 of record NC_067248.2, on the reverse strand, counting down.
AGCAACCTCTCCTTATCTTAGTTTAGTGTTTTGTTGTGCCAAGTTAAGCCGTTGATAGAAAAGTAAGTACTAGATTTGGATTACTGCGCAGTTCCAGATTTCTTTGCTGTCACGAATCTGGGTCTACCTCCCTGTAGGTAGCTCAGAAAATTAAGCCAATTTACGTGCATGATCCTCAGATATGTACGCAACGTTCATTCAATTTGAGCATTTTCATTTGAGCAAGTCTGCTGCCATTTTAAAATTCATCAATACGAACTGTTCTGTTTTGACAGATTCTGCCTTTTATTTCGCATTGCCTCTTTTGCTATGATGGATGAATTTCTTTGATCCACTAATGTCCAGTAGCATTATGCAATGTTCAGAAGTGTTAAGAATGATTATGTCACCTCTGAATATGTTAATTTTTATTGTGCACTAACCCTCTAATAAGTTGTTTCGAGTTTGGTGTGGAGGAAGTTTTCAAGGATCAAGAGAGGAGTATGATGCAACATGATCAAGGAGAGTGAAAGCTCTAAGCTTGGGGATGCCCCGGTGGTTCACCCCTGCATATTCTAAGAAGACTCAAGCGTCTAAGCTTGGGGATGCCCAAGGCATCCCCTTCTTCATCGACAACATTATCAGGTTCCTCCCCTGAAACTATATTTTTATTCCATCACATCTTATGTGCTTTTCTTGGAGCGTCGGTTTGTTTTTGTTTTTGTTTTGTTTGAATAAAATGGATCCTAGCATTCACTTTATGGGAGAGAGACACGCTCCGCTGTAGCATATGGACAAGTATGTCCTTGGTTTCTACTCATAGTATTCATGGCGAAGTTTCTCCTTCGTTAAATTGCTATATGGTTGGAATTGGAAAATGATACATGTAGTAATTGCTATTAATGTCTTGGGTAATGTGATACTTGGCAATTGTTGTGCTCATGATTAAGATCTTGCATCATATGCTTTGCACCCATTAATGAAGAAATACATAGAGCATGCTAAAATTTGGTTTGCATATTTGGTTTCTCTAAGGTCTAGATAATTTCTAGTATTGAGTTTGAACAACAAGGAAGACGGTGTAGAGTCTTATAATGTTTTCAATATGTCTTTTATGTGAGTTTTGCTGCACCGGTTCATCCTTGTGTTTGTTTCAAATAAGCCTTGCTAGCCTAAACCTTGTATCGAGAGGGAATACTTCTCATGCATCCAAATACTTGAGCCAACCGCTATGCCATTTGTGTCCACTATACCTACCTACTACATGGTATTTTCCGCCATTCCAAAGTAAATTGCTTGAGTGCTACCTTTAAAATTCCATCATTCACCTTTGCAATATATAGCTCATGGGACAAATAGCTTAAAAACTATTGTGGTATTGAATATGTAATTATGCACTTTATCTCTTAATAAGTTGCTTGTTGTGCGATAACCATGTTCACTGGGGACGCCATCAACTATTCATTGTTGAATTTCATGTGAGTTGCTATGCATGTCCGTCTTGTCTGAAGTAAGAGAGATCTACCACCTTATGGTTAAGCATGCATATTGTTAGAGAAGAGCATTGGGCCGCTAACTAAAGCCATGATTCATGGTGGAAGTTTCAGTTTTGGACATATATCCTCAATCTCAAATGAGAAAATTATTAATTGTTGTTACATGCTTATGCATAAAAGAGGAGTCCATTATCTGTTGTCTATGTTGTCCCGGTATGGATGTCTAAGTTGAGAATAATCAATAGCGAGAAATCCAAATGCGAGCTTTCTCCTTAGACCTTTGTACAGGCGGCATGGAGGTACCCCTTTGTGACACTTGGTCAAAACATGTGCATTGTGATGATCCGGTAGTCCAAGCTAATTAGGACAAGGTGCGGGCACTATTAGTACACTATGCATGAGGCTTGCAACTTGTAAGATATAATTTACATGATACATATGCTTTATTACTACCGTTGACAAAATTGTTTCATGTTTTCAAAATCAAAGCTCTAGCACAAATATAGCAATCGATGCTTTTCCTCTATGGAGGACAATTCTTCTACTTTCAATGTTGAGTCAGTTCACCTATTTCTCTCCACCTCAAGAAGCAAACACTTGTGTGAACTGTGCATTGATTCCTACATATTTGCTTATTGCACTTGTTATATTACTCTATGTTGACAATATCCATGAGATATACATGTTACAAGTTGAAAGCAACCGCTGAAACTTAATCTTCTTTTGTGTTGCTTCAATGCTTTTACTTTGAATTATTGCTTTATGAGTTAACTCTTATGCAAGACTTATTGATGCTTGTCTTGAAGTGCTATTCATGAAAAGTCTTTGCTTTATGATTCACTTGTTTACTCATGTCATATACATTGTTTTGATCGCTGCATTCACTACATATGCTTTACAAATAGTATGATCAAGATTATGATGGCATGTCACTCCAGAAATTATCTGTGTTATCGTTTTACCTGCTCGGGACGAGCAGAACTAAGCTTGGGGATGCTGATACGTCTCCAACGTATCGATAATTTCTTATGTTCCATGCCACATTATTGATGTTATCTACATGTTTTATGCACACTTTATGTCATATTCGTGCATTTTCTGGAACTAACCTATTAACAAGATGCCGAAGTGCCAGTTGATGTTTTCTGCTGTTTTTGGTTTCAGAAATCCTAGTAAGGAAATATTCTCGGAATTGGACGAAATCAACGCCCAGGGGCCTATTTTGCCACGAAGCTTCCAGAAGTCCGAAGACGAAACGAAGTGGGGCCACAGGGTGCCCAAACCCTAGGGCGGCGCGGCCCCCCCCCCTGGCCGCGTCGGCCTGTGGTGTGGGGCCCCCGTGCCCCCTCCTGACTTGCCCTTCCGCCTACTTAAAGCCCCCGTGACGAAACCCCCAGTACCGAGAGCCACGATACGGAAAACCTTCCAGAGACGCCGCCAACGCCGATCCCATCTCGGGGATCCAGGAGATCGCCTCCGGCACCCTGCCGGAGAGGGGAATCATCTCCCGGAGGACTCTACGCCGCCATGGTCGCCTCCGGTGTGATGTGTGAGTAGTCTACCCCTGGACTATGGGTCCATAGCAGTAGCTAGATGGTTGTCTTCTCCCCATTGTGCTATCATTGTCGGATCTTGTGAGCTGCCTAACATGATCAAGATCATCTATCTGTAATTCTATATGTTGCGTTTGTTGGGATCCGATGAATAGAGAATACTTGTTATGTTGATTATCAAAGTTATATCTATGTGTTATTTATGATCTTGCATGCTCTCCGTTACTAGTAGATGCTCTGGCCAAGTAGATGCTTGTAACTCCAAGAGGGAGTATTTATGCTCGATAGTGGGTTCATGCCTGCATTGACACCTGGGACAGTGACAGAAAGTTCTAAGGTTGTGTTGTGCTGTTGCCACTAGGGATAAAACATTGATGCTATGTCTAAGGATGTAGTTGTTGATTACATTACGCACCATACTTAATGCAATTGTCTGTTGCTTTGCAACTTAATACTGGAGGGGGTTCGGATGATAACCTGAAGGTGGACTTTTTAGGCATAGATGCAGTTGGATGGCGGTCTATGTACTTTGTCGTAATGCCCAATTAAATCTCACTATACTCATCATGATATGTATGTGCATGGTCATGCCCTCTTTATTTGTCAATTGCCCAACTGTAATTTGTTCACCCAACATGCTGTTTGTCTTATGGGAGAGACACCTCTAGTGAACTGTGGACCCCGGTCCAATTCTCTTTACTGAAATTCAATCTACTGCAATCCTTGTTCTCTTGTTTTCTGCAAACAATCATCTTCCACACAATACGGTTAATCCTTTGTTACAGCAAGCCGGTGAGATTGACAACCTCACTGTTTCGTTGGGGCAAAGTACTTGGGTTGTGTTGTGCAGGTTCCACGTTGGCGCCGGAATCCCTGGTGTTGCGCCGCACTACATCCCGCCGCCATCAACCTTCAACGTGCTTCTTGGCTCCTCCTGGTTCGATAAACCTTGGTTTCTTTCTGAGGGAAAACTTGCTGCTGTGCGCATCATACCTTCCTCTTGGGGTTCCCAACGAACGTGTGATTTACACGCCATCAACGTGGCACCTGACGTGTAATTTGGTCCCACCAGTCAGTCTCTGCGGGTATAAGTGAACGGGTATGTTTAGTAATTATGTTTAATTTCAAATTCCAAAAAATCACTGAAACTTTGCAAAATTATATAAAATCCATTTCAACTCAGAAAAATCTGAGTAATATATCAAAATGCTCACAAAAATAAACTCTATTCAAATAAAATATAAAACAAAAATGCGTGTCAAATAAAAATTCACTTATTTTTAACTTTATTAATTATGCCTTTCCATTTGTTTTAAATACAATTTGAATTCAACAAATAGTTAAATATCAAAAATTAAATTATAACTATTCAGTAACTAAGTAAAATGTTAAGATTAATTTTCTTTACCATAATATCATTATTTAAATATTAGTGGTAATCCATAAACCCTAAGTTGCATATTACTATTTTCTATTTTCTTTAAATAGTAATAACTCAAGAAAATATTAAAAGCCAATATTATTTTGGTAGCCCAACAATTGTTTACTTAAACATCTTAAGTCAACAAGTTAAATACTTCAAACCTAATAACAATTATTAAACCCTGATTCTTAATTAAACCTAAATAAGAATTACTCTAATTATTAAGTCTTGTGAAAATTAATAAAATGTCAAATCATTATTTTTGTTTCAAAGTAATTAGTTACCACACCTATGTTGCCAATCATCATTTTAAGAGTTGTACCATAATTTAGAAACCCTAGTTTCAATTTGAGCAAGACCTTGATCCCATTATTTCATGTGATCATCCTAAATTAGTGCAACCCTAAAACCCTAGGGGTTTAGCCCATGTGATCATCTCCACTTCACCTTTATATGTAGAAACTTAATAAACAACCAATGAATACATACTCATGATCCACTAAAATAAAACTAGGTACAATTCACAGGAGACTATCATCTCATGTCTTTATTTTTGGTTAACACCTATATGATCCACTAGCATAAAACCAAGTCACATAAGATTATCATTTTATGTCCCTATTCAAACCTATATAATTCCCTAAGTGTCACTTAGGAGTAAACCCTAACTTATTAATTGGATTAGTACCATTGATCACCACTCCATTATACCACACCATTAGGATAACCCTCAACCATCAAACCCTAGTAGAACCATAAGATAAACCCTAGTACCAACCTTGTGTAACCATTCACATCACATGCTCCTATTCCACTAAACCCTACTTAGGAAATGATAAGCCACTTAGCTTAGAAACCATTAGAGATTATTTAGTAAAGCAAATGTGAAGCCATAGTAAACCCAATAGCTAATTTATAGAACCATCTTGATAACCATCCTTTGATATGATGCTTAGAAGAAACCATAGCAATAAACCTACCAATACTTGCTACATATAGACCAATTCTATTTAAGAACCAACTAGTTCCTATTAGTGCAACTAAATGAACTCAATAGTAAACCCTAGAGTTACATAGCTCCTATGTATAGTAGTTCATATTCTTATTTAACCTGTTCTTCAAAAGTTATTCCTTTGAAGTACAAATGTCAATCAAACCATAGAAGCCATAGTTCTTATTTGAAATACTTCTTATTTCTTAAACAACATGTTCTTCAAAAGTTATTCTTTTGAAGTATAATATAAGTAATCATCAACCATGTCCTGTAGAACTTAAAATTGACAACTGTTCTTCACATATTATTCCACTACTATTCTTTATGTGTATGATTGTTATGATGTCTTATATCACTTGATTATGATGCTAATATAACGAAACTCTAATAAGAACCTTGTTTGAGAACCATTCTAAAAGTGCAACCAACCCTAAAGAAATCTTTACAACTCATACATCCTAAATCATCGAGATTAAGTTACGCTCGGGATGATTGCATCTCATACTATGCATTATAGCATCTTGCCAGTTCTTTAAACATTGTCCTTACCGGACGATGATGGTATTTCAGCATTTGGAGTTCTCACGTATCGAAGCTTTTGCCTGCATAATCTTGCAGTCAAGAAAGGCAAGTTCATCGCATGATCATGTCAATTGATTATTTGTATCAAACTATATGCAAAGTACTATACTTATCACTCATGCATTGAAAAGCAAAGTATTATTTTACAATTATGAATATGACTATGTGGTGGGCAATGGAACCATGGTATGTGTTGATATGGTGGAGGTTCCATTGCATGGGTACTACTCATCTAGGACTAAGTACCAATGCCGTCCAGTGATTCTAGCGCCGTACATATCGCGTTATCCATAAGATCTACAATGGCTCTGGGGAAGTCAGCTGTATCTTTTCCCTTCTGCACGCCAACGGGCTGGTAGAGCTGCGGGGTGTTGGAGGCACTGCCGTAGGTTGGGATATCCTTTTAAATCCCCATCTGTGTGTGATGTTGAGCTCTACGGTCTATGATGGATTGTCCAAAGTACACCGTGAGTAAAGCCGTATCATCGGAAGAAGTCTACTGGGGTTGTGCGGTTGGACAAAAGGGTGGGTTTGCAGGGTCGCGGAGAAGGCAGTGATTGGCTTGGTTCTTATACTGGGCCTCACACCAAAGGAAGTGTGGACTAGGACATACTCTCGGCCAGCAACAAGGATAAGTTCTCTTATGGGGTAAAGTAACACACCTCTGTAGAGGGTATTAAGAATTGTGACTGTCACTCCCTGTTCCGGGAAGGGAACTGCGAACGCGGCAGAAAAGGAACTCCACAAAGTTATGTTCAACCTGTGAAGACTGACGGGCATAGTTTTTAGAATAAAATAAACCTTTTGAAGAAATGTTTATGAAAACTTGCATTCGCCTATGACTTTCTGGTCTATGGCTGTAGCTAGTGCATGATACACCTATTTCCTAATATGAACTTGCTGAGTACGCTCGTACTCATTCCCTCCCATTTGAACCCCCTTCTTAGATCAAGGCACCGAAGGAGAAACTACCGTGGAACTCGAAGACAAAGAGGTCAACTGCAACAAGATGAAGAATCCAATCAAAGAAGTCGATGGAGTCAATTTTTGCATCAGCTATAATGGAAACCTAGACTAGTAATAAAAGGGAACTTTTCCCTAATCCTAGCACCTAAGTAGCTAGATTTCTTTAGCAAGCCAAGTAGCTCTTAAGCTTGAGTTAGCAATAAGTTAGACTACGAGTCGTTCTTCTGGAGCTTTATTTGCAGTTTTACCTCACTGTAAAGTAGGAGGCTGTGTGGATCTTATGTAAACAGTTCGTGTGTACTTCTATAGACATACCTTGGACTTGCATATGTTTCTGTTGTACCACTCTGAGAGATGTAATATGAGTGGAACAGTGTTTCACTTGTGTTATGTCAACGACTTGTGTACTACACCATGCAGTGGTACGCTGGGTCATCACAGCTGGTATCAGAGCAAATGCCTTGACCCTAGGATTAAAACCCTTTAAAGGAGACCTATAGGTTTGGTAGTGTCTATAGGAAGTAGTCTTAGTTAAGTCAACTATGCTTAAACCAACTATTCTTCTGACTTGAGATGGGTATTCACTTGAGAATAATCCTGACACACTTGAGTCAATCTTTCTTATCTATCTTTCTTAAGAAAAGTTGATTAGTTATCTTGCTTCATTCCAAATAACTAGAACACCATTGGAGCTTAAGATAATGGGTGGTAGTAGACCACAGTTGGTATACAACACATGGTAGTCCAAAGAGAGGATACAACCATAAGGAAGATATCCTATTGGAAGAAGTATACCAATACAAGTATGGTTAAGTAAGAGTCATTTAAAATGTCAAAGACTGATGTTAAGTAAGGGAGATAAGTTATATCAGGTGGTATATGCCTATGATGAGTCAATCATAGTAGGTAAGGAAGAGTGATAGGAGTATTTAAGTCTACTTTTCATGGTAAAGTTGGTAATCATATGTGATTCACTTGAGAATCATGATGTGAGGGAATAGAACATCATAAGTGAGTGAACAGAAGTATCATGAGGAGTAGGATTTAAGGAATAGTTCGAAAGCTTAGGCCTTAAAATCCTAATAACTGTACCAAGTATGTTAGAATCATAGTCCTTAATTAAAGAAGGCTTATTTAGTGTATATCACATAGAGAAATCCGGGAGTTATAGGTGGTATATTCTAAACAATCATGTGTTTAGAGTAGACATGTTAGAACTAATTGTACTATAGGAAGTAGTCCTCAATAGCACATATATATGATATACTATTTTGTTAGTACTTCCATGGAAAACTAGGTTAACTTCAACTATCCCAGGCCATTGTGTTTCAAGTTTGTCTCATTGCAAATGTGCAATTAAGATAAATGTTGAGACAAATAGTAGAAATTCACGTATTCGTGCTAAGTATCACAATCTAAACCTATCTTATGTGGTGTTATATACTACACATCTACGCCTGATATTTAGGGATGTTTTACCCAACTATTATACTCAGGCATATACTGATGTGTATTATAAGCACAAAGCTGAATCTTCTTGGATTTTATTGGATTTTCATTGATTGACTAGATCCATACATGAAGTTTGACTTTGATATGCAAATGCATGTTGCAATATCAAGCTCTTACTTGATGTTATAGGTCTAGAGGGTAAAGGTATTCGTGTGAGGAAGTGATGAATTCTGAAGATTTTAAAGATAAGATGAAGGTTCACTTGAAGAAGGAAGTACAGTTGTGGGAAGCAACCACACTACTTCAAAGGAAGGATTAATTAAAACTCACTTTTATCCTTAATCAAGAAGTACTTCAACATGGAAGTATCATGAAAGTGAGAAAAATAGTGAATATGGAGCAGTAGAAATGGAGCTATATTCATTATGGAAGAAGGGATTACAAGTAGAGTCACTTACGATACTATTTTCATAGTGTCAACAAGTGGTTATCTGGCAAAACAAACCCTAGAAGAAGGAAAATAGACAAGTGAAGTCGCAGCTGGTATAATAAGACCGCAGCTGATATAGGATAATCATGAAGAGAAAGTATGTGAAGTGAGGTATATCTTAACTAAAACTATAAAAGTAGTCACAGCTGGTAGGTAGATATTGACTAGAACCATAACGTAGCCACAGCTGGTATCCAATAAGCCACATCTGGTGCTAAATAGTCTGCAGCTGGTACCAGATAGCCGCAGCGTGAACAATTCTTTACCCTAAAAGAAAGAGGGATAGCATAGCTGGTATTCCGTAGCTGGTAAACATTTAGTTGGAGGATTCACATCGTGTTATCACCAGAATTTGACCGAGTCAGAGGTGGGCCGCGATCAAGATTGGGCTTGAAGAAATATACATGGAAGAATACGTGAACCGGCCTTGTACACGAAGTTTGGGCTAGTTTGCCCTTGTATCTGTAAATATAGTAGGATACGTGTCGGTTAGTTAGAGTTTCGCTCGTGCACGGTTGGGATTATTCCCACGTTAGAAAGTCTACGGACTATAAATATGTATCTAGGGTTATCAAGAAAGACAACAATCACGTTCATCACAAACCAATCTTGGCGCATCGCCGACCCCTTGTTTCGAGGGTTTCTTCCGGGTAAGCATCATGCTGCCTAGATCGCATCTCGCGATCTAGGCAGTATACGTTTATTCGTTATCCATGCGTTGCTCGTGCTAAAGCCTTGTTGATGGCGAGCAACGTAGGTATCATAGATGTGTTAGGGTTAGCATTGTTTTACCGTGCTACATGTTTTTGTCCATGCAACCCTTAGACGTCTTGCCGTCCTTACACCTTTCTTAGGTGTAAGGGCGGCACCTTGCTTGATCATTGTTTAGTAGATCCGATCCGTTATGATCGCTCCTTGATTCATCAAGGATTAGTTTAATATCTGCATAGTTAGGCCTTACAAACGGGTTGAATGATCCAGTAGCATGTAGGGTGTAGTTTGCTAACCCTAGACAAGATGTTCCGGGGATCAACTTAATGTTGGTTTTTAGGCCTTGTCTAGGGTCGGTTTATGATCACCGTGCGTGGCTGCCAGGCTCAATCACGAGTAGGATGTTCCGATTATGCGGTGAAAACCCTAGATCGTCGTAGGTCGTTTTAGCTTTGTTTTGATCAAGCAGGACCACCATGCAATCGTAAACCCCATACGAGTCATGGGTGGATCGGCTCCTTGAGCCGATTCACAGGACAACCTGAGAGCCGATCGAGGCTCGTATTTAATGTTTATGTGTATGCCATGCAGGAAACTAAGCGAAGCAAATCCATCACCTTCCTGATCAGGTATAGATCAGGTGGCACGCCCTTGCACCAGCATCGGGACGTGCGTACCAGGAGCTTTGCGGGCCGTCGCTCGGAGGGACCAGGGCCAGCCGCATCCCTAAGGTTGTTCCCGGCTCTTCGTGTTGCCAGCCGTAGCTCGTCGGTGGGTTTCGGACGCCAACACATCGGTTACCCACAATTGTGTGGATACACCACAAAGAATTCTTCGTGAGACTCTAGAAAAGTACAAACCTAAACCAGACCAAGACTAATCTTCCAACCTTGGAGTTTAATGATTAGAAGAAAAGGAGCTTGAAGATCATTAGTAAACTCCAAGGGGGAGAGGAAGGCTGAAGGAGAAGTATTAAGATATTATTTGTATTTTGATAGATGGAGAAAAAGGTCTGAACTAAGAGGAAGTCCGATCTTATTTTTATAAGGTTGTTGGGAAGTACCCATATAAAAGTACTCTCAGGAGGTTGTTGATACGTCTCCAACGTATCGATAATTTCTTATGTTCCATGCTTATTTTATGACAATATCTACATGTTTTATACATACTTTATGTTATTATTATGCATTTTCCGGAACTAACCTATTGACAAGAAGTCGAAGTCGCCAGAAACCCTCCAGAACGCCGCCACATCGCGAAACTCCATCTCGGAACCAGAAACTCCGTTCTGGCACTCCGCCAGGACGGGGAATTGGAGGAGATCATCGCCATCATCACCACCGACGCCTCTCCATCGACCAGCAATGTTTCCCCCATCCATGTGTGAGTAATTTCCCCGCTGTAGGCTGAAGGGGATGGTAGGGATTGGATGAGATTGGTCATGTAATAGCATAAGATTGTTAGGGCATAGTGCCTAGTGTCCGTAATTGGTACTTTGATGATATTGTTGCAACTTGTTCTGCTTAATGCTTGTCACTAGGGCCCGAGTGCCATGATCTCAGATCTGAACATGTTATTGTTTCATGATGATATGCATTGTTTTATGATCTTACCTGCAAGTTGTATACACATGTCGCTGTCCGGAACCCGAGGCCCCAAAGTGACAGAAATTGGGACAACCGGAGGGGAAGGCAGTGATGTGAGGATCACATGTGTTCACGGAGTGTTAATGCTTTGCTCCGGTACTTTATTAAAAGGAGTACCTTAATATCCAGTAGATTCCCTAGAGGCCCGGCTGCCACCGGCTGGTAGGACAAAAGATGTTGTGCAAGTTTCTCATTGCGAGCACGTACGACTATATACGGAACACATGCCTATGGATTGTTTAGTACTTGGACACCGTTTTATTATTATCTGCAAATGCCCTGCTTTGATTGTTACATGAGTTTCTCTCATCCATGCAACGCCCGTCATCCATCCCTGTGCCTACAGTATTTTAATCCTGCTATTTACTGTAATCACTACTGCTGTCTTTGTTACTCTGCTGCTGTTATTTCACTACTGCTACTGCTATAAAACTGTTACTACTGATAAACTCTTGCGAGCAAGTCTATTTCCAGGTGCAGCTGAATTGACAACTCCGCTGTTAAGGCTTTCAAGTATTCTTTGTCTCCCCTTGTGTCGAATCAATAAATTGGGTTTTACTTCCCGCGAAGACTGTTGCGAGCCCCTATACTTGTGGGTTATCAAGACTATTTTCTGGTGCCGTTGCCGGGGAGGCATAGCTCTACTCATAAGTTCACCTGGGGAGTACACTCTACCTCTCTCTTGTTTTTTTTTTTTGCTTTGTTTACTTTTGCCTAGTTTATTTGTGCTTAGTTTATTTCTGACCTGTTTTATTTTTCTTAGTTTACTTTTGTCTAGTTTCTTTTTGTTTTGTTTTATTTTTCTCATATACCCACAAATCCATAAAAAATTGAAAAATCGAAAAATTAAAAACTGTTGTTATGGAAGAACGTATAACTATGTTGGAGCTTATTGAATTATATAATAATTATAGAGAATCAAGAACGGGTAAATTCATGAGTGCTGTGATAGAAAAATTGAATACAATTGCTCAAATCTTGCTTAAACGCCATGATATAAATTGTTGCTCTAAAAAGGATACTAAACATCTTAAATTTCAATGTGGCTTTAGTGAAGAAGTTTTAATTAAGAACTATAATTGGAATAACTATATTCATCTTGGGTTCGAAGAGGTAGAACAATTTGTTTTGTTTATGGGAGCTTCTGAGATCGAATCCTTCATAGCTAAAAATTATGAAACTTGTGTTGTTTGTAAGGACCTTAAAGATTATGTCTCTTCTATCCTTAATTTTTGCATAGAAAGTTACAGTGATAATCCTTATGTCATTGATTATAAAGAGAGACTCATTAATGCACAAGAATGCACTCACAATTTGCAGGAACCTGTGGAAGAAGAAATTGATAAACCTGAAAGCTCATTGGATGAAAAAGAAGAGGAGAGTGATGAACAAAAGGAGGAAGAATGGATTAGCTACCCATGCCAACCTTCTAATGAGAGTAAATCTTTATCTCTTACACTATTTGATTGCCCTCCATGCTTACCGAAGAAGGATGAATGTTATGTTCCTATGGATTCTCTTGAAATAGTACCTATGAGTAAAACTTGTGAGAATAATTATGCTACTGTTATCTATGATAATCCATGCTTCTTTGATAAAACTTATGATAATGCTTTGTTTGTGCCTGATGTCGAAATGCATGGTACTAAAGAGTTTTGCGTAGCAAATGTTTATGATAAATCTCTAGATGATGGTCCTATGTTACTTGATAATATTAATTGTACTACTAATGAAAATGGGATTGGAGAGTTCTTGAATTTATGTAGGAGTCCCATATCATTTGAGAATGATCAATCATCTTGTTATATTATTGATAAAAGTGACTTTGAAAGTTTTGATCCCACTATTTTTGAGCTTGATAAAAATTATGTGTTTGTGGATCATGAAAAGTATGCTTCATGATTTGGTGACATATAATTGAGGGAAACTACTATAGGAACTTGCTAGAGTACTAAACATGCTTCAAAACTAATTCTTACAACTTAGAACAAGCATGCCAGCTCACTAAACATGTTACCTACAGCAGCAAAATATTCAAGATATACTCAACCAAACAAAATTCTAATTGGATAATCGGAGGAGTCACATACCGGAGAGCAAATGTGCCAAATTTCAGACAAAAATCTGGGCTGAGCAAAGAGATCGAGAAATCCTGAGCTCTTGAGCAAAAACGCGAGTGAGAGAAAGTTGGTACGAGTTTTTTCGGGAGAGAGTGAGATGGGAGGAAGAGATGAGTAAGTGGGGCAAGGAGGGGCCCACACCATAGGGTGGCCCGCCTCCCTCCTTGGCCGCACCGGTTGGTGGGGTGCAGCCCTGGGGTGCCCCACTGGTCATCCCCAGGTGCTCCCAGATGTCTCTTCGAAAAATAAGACCAACAGTATAATTTTTGTGAATTTTTGAAAACTTTGAAAAATGCACATTTCTGGGTATTAAAATTATTATTACTGGGCAGAAAAAGATTTTCAAATCTCTAATTGACTAAAGAACTTTGCAAAACAAATGGTGCTACATCAAATAGAACAAGTGGAGGAAGAAAGAGATGTTGTTTAGCTCCTCTATGCATATAAAATTTATTTGTTAACAAGGTTGATCAAGTCTTGCCACCAAATAAATTTTACATGGCATAAGATGAAATAAACCTCAAATAAATCATGTTACCTTGTATTGAATTGATATGGATCCAATCATAATATTTTGATATCCCTCTTTAGGCTCATATCTAGGACAATCAATAACTCCCACTTTGATAGTTCTCACATTAGAAATTGCATTAACTCCACATACTTTATCAATCCTCTTGGGGAAATAAACGGTATGCTCCTTGTCATCAACATTGAAAGTAACTTTCCCTTTATTGCAATCAATAACAGCCCCTGCGGTGTTAAGAAAAGGTCTCCCAAGAATAATAGACATATTATCATCTTCAGGCATTTCCAACACAACAAAATCAGTTAATATCAAGCAGTTATTAGTAACTTGAACAGGAACATCCTCACATATACCAACAGGAATAGCAGTAGATTTATCAGTCGTTTGCAAAGATATATCAGTCGGTATCAACTTATCTAAATAAAGTCTCTTGTAAAGAGAAAAAGGCATAACACTAACACATGCTCCCAAATCACATAAAGCAGTTCTAACATAATTATTCTTAATAGAACAAGGAATAGTCGGTATACCTGGGTCGCCCAACTTCTTTGGAACTTTACCATTGAAAGAGTAATTAGCAAGCATAGTGGAAATCTCCTCATTAGGAATTTTCCTTTTGTTAGAGACAATATCTTTCATATACTTTGAATAAGGAGGAAATTTAATAGCATCAGTCAAAGGGATTTGCAAGAATAAAGGTTTCATCCAATCGCAAAATTTATTATAGTGTTCTTCTTCCTTTGATTTTAGTTTCTTAGCAGGAAAAGGCATTTGCTTTTGAACCCAAGGTTCTCTTTCATTACCATGTTTCTTAGCAATAAAATCTTCTTTAGTATACTTTTTATTTTTAGCATGCTTTTCAGGTTCATCTTCAACCTCTTGTTTATCAGAAGCATCATTCTTATCATTATCTTTATCATGTTCATTACCACTTTCAGTTTCAGCATCAGAAATAGAAATACTATTAGGATCATTAACAGGCTCGGAGGATTCTACAACATTTTTATGTTTCTTTTTCTTTTTCTTAGAAGGAGCACTAGTTTCAACTCGTTGAGAATCTTGTTCAACTCTTTTGGGATGCCCCTCAGGATATAGAGGATCCTGAGTAGAAACACCGCCTCTAGTTGTTACTTCATAAGCATGTTTTTCTTTAGAATTATTTTTTAACAAGTCATTTTGCACTTTAGTGAGTTGATCAATTTGAGTTTGAATCATATGAAAATGTTTAACAAGCATCTTAACATCATTGGAGGTTCTCTCCACAATATCATGCAAATTACTAATAGCTTGAGAATTTTCCATTAAATGATTCTCTACTCTCATATTAAAATTTTCTTGCTTAACAATATAATTATCAAACTCCTCTAAGCATTGAGCAGGAGGTTTTGAATACGGAATATCTTCCCTAGTAAAGCATTGAAGAGAGTTTACCTCAATCATGGATGAAGGGGGAATTATCTTACATAAATCTTCTATGGGAGGTAAGTTCTTCACATCTTGAGATTTAATACCTTTCTCCTTAAGAGATTTCTTGGCTTCCCTCATATCTTCATCATTTAATTTAATCAAACCGCTCTTCTTCAATATCGGCGTCGGGGCTGGTTCAGGTGTAGTCCAATCATCATGATTCCGGCCTATTTTAGCCAATAATTCTTCAGCTTCGTTTGGAGTTCTTTTCCTGAAAACACAACCAGCACAACTATCCAAATATGCCCTAGACTCGATGGTTAGTCCACTATAAAATATATCAAGTAAATCATGCTTTTCTAAATCATGTCCAGGTCCAGCTCTGATAAGAGAGCAAAATCTTGCCCAAGCTTCAGGCAATTTCTCTCCATCTTCCTGGTCAAAACTATAAATTTTCTGCAAAGCAATATGTTGAGCACTAGCAGGAAAGTATTTCCGAAAGAAAACATCAAGCAAACCACTTGGACTATCAATAGAATCAGGAGGCAAACTATTATACCAAGTTTTAGCATCATCCTTTAATGAGAAAGGAAAAAAATTTAGCAACAAAATAAGTACGCTTCTTGATATCATCAGAAAACAAGCTACTCAAAGTAGAAAGTTCATTCATGTGTTCTACAACACTTTCTTTTTCAGTACCACAAAAAGGTGTTTTCTCAACAATAGCTATATGAGATAAACCAAGAGAAAAATCATAATCCTTATCCTTAATGTTTATAGGAGATGTGGCAAATTTAGGATCAGGAGACAGTTTATATCTAACAGTATGTTGTGCAAGAAGCTTTTTAATTTTACTTGCATCAGTAGTAGCATTGCATTTAACAATAAAATCATCATCAAGTTCCACATAATCTTCATCAGGATCATCACTAGAGTATTCAACAGACTCAGGTGAATTAACAGGTGTAGCAGTATTTTCATTAGGAGTTTCAGTATTTTTAATTTGTCTAGACCTAGCAATTGTAGCATCTAGAAATGATCCTAACGAACCACTATCATCAAGCACAGCAGAAGAATCATCAAAATTATAAGAATTTTCAGATTCAGCAGAAGTACCAGCATGTGCAGCTTGTGGTGGTGAAACAAGTTGACTTATCACAGATGGTGAATCAAGAGCAGCAGAGGTACTCAGAGTTGTACCTTTTCTTGTAGTGGATGGTAATATGGCGACTTTAGGATCGCGAGATTTACCCATGATGGAGAATTTGCAGCGAACAATATCAATCCAAGTGAACTTCCAAATAAAGCTATGCTCCCCAGCAACGGCTCCAGAAAATAGTCTTGATGACCCACAAGTATAGGGGATCACAATAGTCTTCGCGGGAAGTAAAACCCAATTTATTGATTTGACACAAGGGGAGCCAAAGAATACTTGAAAGCCTTAACAGCGGAGTTGTCAATTCAGCTGCACCTGGAAACAGACTTGCTCGCAAGAGTTTATCAGTAGTAATAGTTTATAGAAGTAGACGTGTAACAAAGACAACAGTAGTGATTATAGTAAACAACAGGATTAAAATACTGTAGGCACAGGGATGGATGAACGGGCGTTGCATGGATGAGAGAAACTCATGTAACAATCAAAGTAAGGCATTTGCAGATAGTAATAAAATAGTATCCAAGTACTAAACAATCCATAGGCATGTGTTCCATATTTAGTCGTACGTGCTCGCAATTAGAAACTTGCACAACATCTTTTGTCCTACCAGCCGGTGGCAGCCGGGCCTCTAGGGAATCTACTGGAAATTAAGGTACTCCTTTTAATAGAGCACCGGAGCAAAGCATTAACATTCCGTGAACACATGTGATCCTCACATCAGCGCCTTCCCCTCCGGTTGTCCCAATTTCTGTCACTTTGGGGCCTCGGGTTCCGGACAGCGATGTGTGTATACAACTTGCAGGTAAGATCATAAAACAATGCATATCATCATGAAACAATAACATGTTCAGATCTGAGATCATGGCACTCGGGCCCTAGTGACAAGCATTAAGCATAACAAGTTGCAACAATATCATAAAAGTACCAATTACAGACACTAGGCACTATGCCCTAACAATCTTATGCTATTACATGACCAATCTCATCCAATCCCTACCATCCCCTTCAGCCTACATCGGGGGAATTACTCACACATGGATGGGGGAAACATGGTTGGTCGATGGAGAGGCGTCGGTGGTGATGATGGCGATGATCTCCTCCAATTCCCTGTCCCGGCGGAGTGCCAGAACGGAGTTTCTGGTCCCGAGACAGAGTTTCGCGATGGCGGCGGTGTTCTGGATGGCTTCTGGCGATTTCGTCCTCTCCCCGTGCGTTTTTAGGTCGAAGATCTTAAGTAGTCCAGAGGGGGGAGTCTGGGGCCGCCCGAGGCGTTGCCACCATAGGGCGGCGCGGCCCAGGGGCCCACCTCGCCGCCTTATGGGGTTGGCGCCTCGTGGCCCCCCTCCTTCTGGTCTTCTGGTTCCGTGAGTTTTCTGGGAAAATAGGCCCTTCGACATTAATTCCGGGGATTTTCCTGAAAGTTGAGTTTCTGCACAAAAACAAGACACCAGGGCAATTCTGCTGAAAACAGCGTTAGTCCGTGTTAGTTGTATCCAAAATACACAAATTAGAGGCAAAACAATAGCAAAAGTGTTCGGGAAAGTAGATACGTTTTGGACGTATCAAGGAACTCGATGAGCGCGCCTTCCTATGCGTCAGTAAGGCATGCCGACTTATTGACCGTCTTCTTCGGGTCAGTGGGGTGCATGATACGTCTCCAACGTATCGATAATTTCTTATGTTCCATGCTACTTTTATGATGATACACACATGTTTTATACATACTTTATGTCATATTTATGCATTTTCCGGCACTAAGCTATTAACGAGATGCCAAAGAGCCAGTTGTTGTTTTCTGCTGTTTTTGGTTTCAGAAATCCTAGTAAAGAAATATTCTCGGAATTGGACGAAATCAACGCCAGGGGCTTATTTTTCCACGAAGCTTCCAGAAGTCCGAAAGGGAAACGAAGTGGGGCGACGAGGCGCCGCCACACTAGGGCGGCGCAGCCCAAGGGGGGCCCGCGCGGCCCTAGTGTGTGGGCCCCTCGCGTTGCCCCCTGACCTACCCTTCCGCCTACATATAGTCTTCGTTGAGATAACCCCAGTACCGAGAGCCACGATACGGAAAACCTTCCAGAGACGCCGCCGCTGCCAATCCCATCTCGGGGGATTCAGGAGATCGCCTCCGGCACCCTGCCGGAGAGGGGAATCATCTCCTGGAGGACTCTTCACCGCCATGGTCGCCTTCGGATTGATGTGTGAGTAGTTCACCCCTGGACTATGGGTCCATAGCAGTAGCTAGATGGTCGTCTTCTCCTCATTGTGCTATCATTTTCAGATCTTGTGAGCTGCCTAACATCATCAAGATCATCTATTTGTAATGCTACATGTTGCGTTTGTTGGGATCCGATGAATATGGAATACTATGTTATGTTGATTATCAATCTATCATCTATGTGTTGTTTACGATCTTGCATGCTCTCCGTTATTAGTAGAGGCTCTGGCCAAGTCGTTACTTGTAACTCCAAGAGGGAGTATTTATGCTCGATAGTGGGTTCATGCCTCCATTAAATCTGGGACAGTGACAGAAAGTTCTAAGGTTGTGGATGTGCTGTTGCCACTAGGGATAAAACATCAATGCTTTGTCTAAGGATATTTGTGTTGATTACATTACGCGCCATACTTAATGCAATTGTCTGTTGTTTGCAACTTAATACTGGAAGGGGTTCGGATGATAACCTGAAGGTTGACTTTTTAGGCATAGATGCATGCTGGATAGCGGTATATGTACTTTGTCGTAATGCCCAATTGAATTTCACACTACTCATCATAACATGTATGTGCATTGTCATGCCATCTTTATTTGTCAATTGCCCAACTGTAATTTGTTCACCCAACATGCTATTTCTTGTGGGAGTGACACCACTAGTGAATTGTGGACCCCGGTCCATTCTTTACATCGAATACAATTTACTGCAATACTCGTTCTTACTGTTCTCTGCAAACATCATCATCCACACTATACATCTAATCCTTTGTTACAGCAAGCCGGTGAGATTGACAACCTCACTGTTAAGTTGGGGCAAAGTATTTTGGTTGTGTTGTGCAGGTTCCACGTTGGCGCCGGAATCCCTGGTGTTGCGCCGCACTACACTCCGCCACCATCAACCTTCAACGTGCCTCTTGACTCCTACTGGTTCGATAAACCTTGGTTTCTTACTGAGGGAAACTTGCTGATGTACGCATCACACCTTCCACTTGGGGCTCCCAACGGGCGTGTGCTTTACGCGTCAACAAGCTAAATTTCTGGCGCCGTTGCCGGGGAGATCAAGACACTCTGCAAGGGGAGTCTTCCACTTCCAATATCTTTACTTTGTTTTTGTCTTACTTTACTTTTTTTTTACTTCTTTGTTTGCTGCATTATATCAAAATATGAAAAAATTAGTTGCTAGCTTTACTTTATTTACTATCTTGTTTGCGTTCTCCATATTAAAAACACAAAAAAATTAGTTATTTGCATTTACTTTATTTTTGTATCATGACTAGTCCCGTAGTTGTTACTCTATCACCCGAGGAATCAATCTTTACTTTTAAACAAGGGGGTGAGGAGAGTTTTAAAGAAGCCTGGTCTAGACTTTTTGATTCTTATAATAAAACTGAACCTAAAATGACGCTAAGTTTACTTCTTAGTAATTTTTATTTTGGGCTTATTCTTCGTTATAGATATGCCTTAGATGCTGTAGTGGGAGGAGATTTCCTTCATTGTGATGGGGATCAAGCTTTTAATGCCATAAAAAAATTGTTTACATCATCTAGCTCCACTAATAATTTTGATCCATCCCTTGTTAGTATTTATAATAGATTGAACACTCTTGAGACAAATGTATCTTGCTTAAAAGAAGGGTATGGTCGAATTCGTGAGCATTTTGATTATGCTCCAATAAACTCTGAACCGTCAATGTGGGACCCCACTATTAAAGTTACTATTGATGGTAAAATTTTCGATGCTCGTTGTGATATTATGACTGAATTTTGCCTTATGCCTCAAAGTATTTATGAAACTTTGACACTCTGGGGACTTACTGAATGTGGAGAAGGAATAACTCTCACTGATAACTCTGTTATAATTCCTAAGGGAATAGCTGAAGGAGTATTCACAACCCTTCTTGGAAAAACGGTATCCACTGATTATCTCGTTATTGAATGTGTAGGTATAGGACAAATCACACTTGGAAGATCCCTGCTGAAGCTCTTCGGAGTAACCATAGATGTGGGAAAAGGCACTCTAAATTCCTCCATAACTGGATGTAGTCATATATTCCCCAAACCAAAGAGTAAGAATAAGAGTAAGAAGGGTAGGCGCAGAGCCTCTGGTAAGAATGCCAATGCTTCATCTCTTGATAATACTTGATACACACTTTCTGCGCCTAGCTGAAAGGCGTTGAAGAAAAGCGCTTATGGGAGACAACCCATGATTTTACTTCTGCACTTTTGTTTTATATTTGAGTCTTGGAAGTTGTTACTACTGTAGCAACCTCTCCTTATCTTAATTTTGTTGCATTGTTGTGCCAAGTAAAGTCTTTGATAGTAAGGTTCATACTTGATTTGGATTACTGCGCAGAAACAGATTTCTTGTTATCACGAATTTGGGCAGTTTTCTCTGTAGGTAACTCAGAAAAATCTGCCAATTTACGTGAGTGATCCTCAGATATGTACGCAACTTTCATTCAATTTGAGCATTTTCATTTGAGCAAGTCTGGTGCCCCAGAAAAATTCGTCTTTACGGACTGTTCCGGTTTGACAGATTCTGCCTTTTATTTCGCATTGCCTGTTTTGCTATGTTTGATGGATTTCTTTGTTCCATTAACTTTCAGTAGCTTTGTGCAATGTCCAGAAGTGTTAAGAATGATTATGTCACCTCTGAACATGTAAATTTTTGATTATGCACTAATCCTCTAATGAGTTTGTTTTGAGTTTGGTGTGGAGGAAGTTTTCAAGGATCAAGAGAGGAGGATGATACAATATGATCAAGGAGAGTGAAAGCTCTAAGCTTGGGGATGCCCCCGTTGTTCATCCCTGCATATTTCAAGAAGACTCAAGCATCTAAGCTTGGGGATGCCCAAGGCATCCCCTTCTTCATCGACAACATTATCAGGTTCCTCTAGTGAAACTATATTTTTATTCCATCACATCTTATGTGCTTTACTTGGAGCATCTTTATGTTCTTGTTTTTGTTTTGTTTGAATAAAATTGGATCATATCATTCATTGTGTGGGAGAGAGACACGCTCCGCTGTTGCATATGAACACACATGTCCTGAGCCTTATTCATAATGTTCATGGCGAAGGTTGAAACTGCTTCGTTAATTGTTATATGGTTGGAAACAGAAAATGCTACATGTGGTAATTGGTATAATGTCTTAACTAATGTGATACTTGGCAATTGTTGTGCTCATATGGATCATGTTTAAGCTCTTGCATCATATACTTTGCACCTATTAGTGAAGAAATACATAGAGCTTGTTGAAATTTGGTTTGCATGATTGGTCTCTCTAAAGTCTAGATATTTTCTAGTAAGGGTTTGAGCAACAAGGATGATAGTGTAGAGTCTTATAATGCTTGCAATATTTTCTTATGTAAGTTTTGCTGTACCGGTTCATACTTGTGTTTGCTTCAAATAACCTTGCTAGCCTAAGCCTTGTATTGAGAGGGATTACTTCTCGTGCATCCAAATTCTTGAGCCAAAAACTAAGCCATTTGTGTCCACCATACCTACCTACTACATGGTATTTCTCTGCCATTCCAAAGTAAATTGCTTGAGTGCTATCTTTAAATTTCTATCCTTTGTCTTTGCAATATATAGCTCATGGGAAAAATAGCCTAAAAACTATTGTGGTATTGAATATGTACTTATGCATCTTATTTCTTATTAAGTTGCTTGTTGTGCGATAACCATGTTCCTGAGGACGCCATCAACTATTTCACCTTTGTTGAATATCATGTGAGTTGCTATGCATGTTCGTCTTGTCTGAAGTAAGGGCGATTTACCATGAGTTGAATGGTTTGAGCATGCATATTGTTAGAGAAGAACATTGGGCCGCTAACTAAAGCCATGATCCATGGTGGAAGTTTCGGTTTGGACAACAATCCTCAATCTCTTATGAGAATATTATCTGTTGTTGAATGCTTATGCATTAAAGAGGAGTCCATTATCTGTTGTCTATGTTGTCCCGGTATGGATGTCTAAGTTGAGAATAATCAAAAGCGAGAAATCCAATGCGAGCTTTCTCCTTAGACCTTTGTACAGGCGGCATAGAGGTACCCCTTTGTGATACTTGGTTAAAACATATGTATTGCAGTGATAATCCAGGTAATCCGAGCTAATTAGGACAAGGTGCGGGCACTATTGGTATACTATGCATGAGGCTTGCAACTTGTAGGATATCTTATACATAATACATATTCTTTATTACTACCGTTGACAAAATTGTTTCTTGTTTTCAAAATAAAAGCTCTAGCACAAAGATAGCAATCCATGCTTCCCTCTGCGAAGGGCCATTCTTTTACTTTTATGTTGAGTCAGTTTACCCACTTCCTTCCATCTTAAGAAGCAAACACTTGTGTTAACTGTGCATTGATTCTTACATACTTGCATATTTGCATTCATCATATTACTTTATATTGACAACTATCCATGAGATATACATGTTACAAGTTGAAAGCAACCGCTGAAACTTAATCTTCCTTCGTGTTGCTTCAATGCCTTTACTATGAATTTATTGCTTTATGAGTTAACTCTTATGCAAGACTTATTGATGCTTGTCTTGAAAGTACTATTCATGAAAAGTCTTTGCTATATAGTTCAGTTGTTTAACCATTATCTTTACCATTGCTTTGGATCGCTGCATTCATTACATATGCTTACAATAGTATTGATCAAGATTATGATAGCATGTCACTTCAGAAATTATCTTTGTTATCGTTTACCTACTCGGGACGAGTAGGAACTAAGCTTGGGGATGCTGATACGTCTCCAACGTATCGATAATTTCTTATGTTCCATGCTACTTTTATGATGATACACAAATGTTTTATACAAACTTTATGTCATATTTATGCATTTTCCGACACTAACCTATAAACGAGATGCCGAAGAGCCAGTTGATGTTTTCTGCTGTTTTTGGTTTCAGAAATCCTAGTAAAGAAATATTCTCGGAATTGGACGAAATCAACGCCCAGGGGCTTATTTTTCCACGAAGCTTCCAGAAGTCCGAAAGGGAAACGAAGTGGGGCGATGAGGCGCCGCCACACTAGGGCGGCGCAGCCCAAGGGGGGCCTGCGCAGCCCTAGTGTGTGGGCCCCTCGCGTCGCCCCCTGACCTACCCTTCCGTCTACATATAGTCTTCGTCGAGATAACCCCAGTACCGAGAGCCACGATACGGAAAACCTTCCAGAGACGCCGCCGCCGCCAATCCCATCTCGGGGGATTCAGGAGATCGCCTCCGGCACCCTGCCGGAGAGGGGAATCATCTCCCGGAGGACTCTTTACCGCCATGGTCGCCTCCGGATTGATGTGTGAGTAGTTCACCCCTGGACTATGGGTCCATAACAGTAGCTAGATGGTCGTATTCTCCTCACTGTGCTATCATTGTCGGATCTTGTGAGCTGCCTAACATGATCAAGATCATCTATTTGTAATGCTACATGTTGTGTTTGTTGGGATCCGATGAATATGGAATACTATGTTATGTTGATTATCAATCTATAATCTATGTGTTGTTTATGATCTTGCATGCTCTCCGTTATTAGTAGAGGCTCTGGCCAAGTCGTTACTTGTAACTCCAAGAGGGAGTATTTATGCTCGATAGTGGGTTCATGCCTCCATTAAATCTGGGACAGTGACAGAAAGTTCTAAGGTTGTTGATGTGCTATTGCCACTAGGGATAAAACATCAATGCTTTGTCGAAGGATATTTGTGTTGATTACATTACGCACCATACTTACTGCAATTGTCTGTTGTTTGCAACTTAATACTGGAAGGGATTCGGATGATAACCTGAAGGTGGACTTTTTAGGCATAGATGCATGCTAGATAGCGGTCTATGTACTTTGTCGTAATGCCCAATTGAATTTCACACTACTCATCATAACATGTATGTGCATTGTCATGCCATCTTTATTTGTCAATTGCCCAACTGTAATTTGTTCACCCAACATGCTATTTCTTATGGGAGAGACACCACTAGTGAACTGTGGACCCCGGTCCATTCTTTACATCGAATACAATCTACTGCAATACTCGTTCTTACTGTTCTCTGCAAACATCATCATCCACACTATACATCTAATCCTTTGTTTTACAGCAAACCGGTGAGATTGACAACCTCACTGTTAAGTTGGGGCAAACTATTTTGGTTGTGTTGTGCAGGTTCCACGTTGGCGCCGGAATCCCTGGTGTTGTGCCGCACTACACTCCGCCACCATCAACCTTCAACGTGCCTCTTGACTCCTACTGGTTCGATAAACCTTGGTTTCTTACTAAGGGAAACTTGCTGCTGTACGCATCACACCTTCCACTTGGGGTTCCCAACGGGCGTGTGCTTTACGCGTCAACAGTGCACCTGCAGCTTCTTGGCTTCCTTCGCAGCGTCAAACTCGTCGGATCTTACATTTCGATTGTCGGCTGGTGACTGCGTGTGATCTGTAACGGCGTCGACTGCATTGAGTTCTTCCTTGGATCCGAACTTTGAGGCGATCTTCTAGAAGTCCCTGTCGCAGTTGTCTGATCGGGTAAAGCTTCCATGAACGATTATCGGTGTCCCGTTGTTGCCTGGCATCTTCAGTTTTAGGTACGCGTAATGGGTTACGGCCATAAATTTGGCAAACGCAGGCCTGCCGAGGATGGCGTGGTACTGAGATTCCCAGTCAACTACTTCAAACTCGATCTTTTCCTTCCTTAAGTTGCCAGGCGTGCCGAAGACCACATCCAGTGATGTTTTACTAAGAGAATAAGCGGGTCGAGTCGGTATAATGCCGTGGAATCCTGTGTCGGACTCTCTTAGCATGTCGACTGTTAAACCCATTGCTTTCTTAGCATGGCCACTTCCTCCGTCCATGAAAACTTTGCTCATACTGTACCCTCCAATCTGTGCTTCAAGAACAAGGGCTGCGTGACCAGGCCTTGGAACGGCCTTCGGGTGATCCGCCCTACTGAAGGAGATACTCTGATCTGACCACTCGATGAATTCGGGTGTATCGACCATGGCAACTTCCGCATACTTTACTTCTCAGGAGAATTTTTTGATTTCTCTCTTTGAAAAGCTGGTTTTATGGATCATGTTGACTTGCCCGCATGGTTCCGGGAACACCTCGGTTGGTACATGCTTGTCTCCTCCTGCTGGCACGTATGGCTCCGGTACGTATGGTTCTGGTGGATAACTGTAGGATCCTGCCCTTCTCTCCGTTGTGCGAACTTTTGACATGGCCTCGGCTCTGAGGTCGTCGCAGAACTGCCGAATTTCCAGAAAATGTTGACAGTTCCTTAACAGGTGACTGGATTTCTCTCGACCATCCTTCGGATCGATGTAAGAGTGAAGATAACATGGTGCCTCGAGCTGCTCCGTAGCCGATAGATACGACGAGCGAGTGCGGCCCTTGATCGATAGCGTGTCGTGGCATCCTCGTTCGAACTGATGAAGGTGAGCTGCTGTTCGTTCTTCCTCTTCGCAGTGCGAGTCCCTTCGTCTTTTCCTTCGCCCTGCTACAACGTCGAAACTTCCTCGGTTGCTCTCTTGCATGTTCCTGGATGGAATTTTTAGGGTTGTCATTGGAGTGACACCTTCCGAAACTGAGGTCTTCGGGCTAGATGCGCTGGTCCTAGGGAGGCGAAGGAAGCCCCTGGAGTCGATGATGAAGTGGACACAACCGAAAGTAGTATCCATGTCGCCAGACGATCCTGCAGGGATCAAGTGCGGCGCTTCGGGGTGCAGCACGAACTCGAAGGACCCGCAGCGGATTGAATCTCTTGGATCTGATGGTGTTGGTGACTCGAGTAAGAACGCCGCAGATGTGATTGGTACTGCCGATGACTTGCCTGGTGCCGACAGGCTTCCCACAGACGGCGCCAATTGTCGAGGGTACTCCTCGGCAATGCCCTCCGATTGGGGCTTAGGGTTGATGGAATCCTGTAGGCTGACACGAGACATCGGTTCACAGACAAGCAGGGAGAGCGATTTACCCAGGTTCGGGGCCATCGATGAGGTAAAACTCTTACGTCCTGCCTGTCTGATCTTGATTATGAAAATATTGGGTTATAATGGGGTGCCGAAGGGTTCGGCTGAGATCTCGTCGAGAGGCTAAGTGCTGCGGCGACCTAGCTCTAGACTTTTGGTGGCTAAGATTGCTAAGATTTATCGTGTCCCTCGGCAGCCCCTCTCCTGGCCTTTATATAGGAGGCCTGGTTTCAAGAGGTCTAACCGAGTATGACTAGGTTTACAGTAGTTCTAGATCTAGACTTTCCTTGTTCGGCTCCTTCCTTATCTTGTCCTCCAAGGAATCTTCTTGCTGCGCCATCCAAGTGGCCCGCCTTGCCATCGAGTACCTTCATGGGCCTCCAGTTAGGTTGTTCAGGATAGGGCAATGTCGGTTACCCGAAGGGTAATGCCCACGTCAGGTGTCTCTCCATAAAGATAAATAGCATGTTGGGCAAACAAATTACAGCTGGGCAATTGATAGAATATCGATCATACACGACAAGATAATTACTATAAGATTTGATTGGGCATTACAACATAATACATAGACCATAATCCAACTGCGTCTATGGCTAATAATCCACTTTCTGGTTATCGTCCAAACCCCTTTAAGTATTAAGTTGCAAGCAACAAATTACCACATTAAGCAATGTGTGTAAAGTAAACAATAGAATTACTCTCGGATAAAACGTTGTTGTTTTCTCCCTAGTAGCAACAGCACATCTACAATCTTAGAAGTTCCTGTCACTCTCCCAGATTACTAGAGGCAGGAACCTACTATCGAGCATAAATACCCCCTCTTGGAGTCACACGCATCTACTTGGCCAGAGTATCTACTAGTAACGGAGAGCATGCAAGATCACAAATAAGATATGACATGAATATATAATCGAACTCAACATAGTACACAATATTCATCGGATCCCAGCAAACGGATTTTCAATCCTCTGCTCTACCAACTGAGCTATCCTGACCATTTATTGTGCATCATCCTAGTAGAGTACTTGTATCTATGTCAATTAAAGGGACTAAAAAATAAAAAAGTATTCTAAAATTGGACTTAGTAAATATAAGGATAATGATATGGATTGTGAATGACTTACTTAATAATAGGGATTACTTGCCTATACTATAATATGTTCATTTGTATGAATGGGATAAGATCGGGGATTGTCACTGACTTAGAACTTTCGACTTTTGCAAGTAGAGACTTAACTGACTGGGTAAACAGTTTGCGGGCAAATCCTAAACTATTGCATTATTTTTTTAAGATATTCTGGTCCGACGCAAATGAATTGATAATCCGACATGAATTCACTTAAGATGATCTTCATCATGTAGGGCAGCTCACAAGATCTATACACGATGCACAAATTGGAGAAGACAACCATCTAGCTGCTGTTATGGACCCATAATCCAGGGATGAACTACTCACGCATCACTTCAGATGCGGGCATGGCGATGTAGATGCCTCCAGCGATGATTTCCCCCTCCGCCAGGGTGCCGGAAAGAGCTATAGAACCCCCCCGAGATGGGTTCTCCAATGGCGGCCGCGATGGAACTTTTCGTGGATGGATGCTCGGGTATCCAAGGTTTTCCCGAGAAGATGTATAAATAGGTGGAGGATTTAGGTCGGTGGGGTGCCTAGGGGGCTCCCACCACCCCTAGGCGCGGGCCACACCCAGGCCGCACAATGGGGTGGTATGGCATCCTTGTGGTGCCTCTTCGACCCCCCTCTCTGGACTCTGTCTTCGTTTCGGTAAAATATTGACTTCGGCTTTTGTTTCGTCCAATTCCGAGATTATTTCATGTACAACTTTTCTGAAATACAAAAAAAATAGAAAACAAGAACTGGCACTGTGGCATCTAGTTAATAGGTTAGTGCCGGAAATCATGTAAAAGTGCAACGAAGTGTAAGCAAAACATATATGAATTGGTCTAAAATAAGCATAGAGCATCAAAAATTATAGATACATTTGAGACATATCACAGGCACCCACCAACCTCGCCCTTCCGCCTATTTATTCACCTATTTGGGAAAAACCTAAATACCCAAGCCTCCATCCACGAAAAGTTCCGTCGTGGCCGCCATCACCGACCCTAGCTCGGGAGGGTTCTGAAGCTCTTCCTGACAAGGTATTAACTTGTCAATGCCTACAAGTTGTAGACTAGGGTTTTCGTGGAAGTAGAGGGCAAGTAGATCTCGAGGGTTTCAGCCGGAAAAGTACTCGACTGCTAAAAAGCTAGGGTTGTGTTGACAATGAATCGATACTCTCTTTCTCCCTCGACTCCCCCTTATATAGGAGGTGGAGCCGACGGTTTCGTCATGTACAAGTTACAAACAACGAGAGACTCTTTCAGTTCGTCCCGTATTGATTACAAGTCTTTATTCCTAATACAACTCTATATTTCCATACCGACGGTTAACTGGGCTTCCGGGCTTCATATTATTCGAGTCATGGGCCTTCAGTAATCCCCGGGTACCTTCTTCGGCAGGCCCATTGGGGATGCCTATGTCAGTAGCCCCTGAGATTTTGCTTGAACGGAGAATCACTAAATAATTTTCATAAAATAATCATATATTGTATAGGGATAATGGTAAATGGGGCTGGTTCATCTGACGGATCAGGTACCAGTTAACTGCTCTCGTGGCAATCCCGCAAAAACCTACTTTAAGGTCAAGTCCCTGGACTTGACCTCGGTATACTGGCATAATTTGACATGTGCCGCTTAAGGTCTTACCATATGCCGAACTCTAGTCATATTTTATCGGATACCTAACGCGTCCGTTAGGATTTTTCTTCGCATCTGTTGATACGTAAAAAAGTAGCAGAGTGCATTCATGTGTGATACCACGCCACGCAGGACGGATCCCGGGGTCTTACATTTGTAAAGTATTACGACATTCAGAGATTTAACCGCGACTGAGGCGCTCTCAGAATATATTGTCAAGTGCCTTTTTCGGCTGTAGGAATGGTACATTTATTCGAGTCATATGATGACTTATTATCTTGACCTCCCGATGGGAGTATATGAAGAGTTATATCGTAACTCGAAATATACTCAATTTGACTCCTTCAGTTTCATCGGGTACGCGACCAGTGTTCCCGATGGGAGTAGCCCCCGAGGCTACAACCAAGTGCTTGTACTTGGTTGTAGGCTCACCTTTTTACCATCTTGTCGCTATATTGTCAACGTTCCTATTTTTCCATCTTTATCGGGTGCGCGACCAGTGCTCCCGATGGGAGTAGCCCCCGAGGCTACAGTCGAGTATTTATACTTGGCTGTAGGCTCATCTTTGTCTTTTTTTAATCAACTCCATATCAAACTTCCTATAAAAAGTAGCCCCCCGAGCATTTGAACAAAAACTTGTATTTGATCAAAGGCTCCCGAGGTTATTTTGTCTGCATCATTAATACACCTCGGTCGCTAACTTTCAAAGAATTGCAGTCGAAATACCCCTTATAGTGACACCGGCACTGACGATGGCCAAGAACGTTGCATTGGGAAGGTGCGGGTTCTATCATGTCACTGACCTGTGGGTCCCTAATACTGTGTCGCTTGACACATTATGCAAGTGGGGGACACACGTCCTCTGCTTTTTCTGGCACGCGCGCTGTAGCGCCTGTTTAGTTACTTTAGAGTAAAAAGACCTTTGTGCCCTTGTGGATACATGTAAAGCATCGAATCCATTTCCTTTCCATCTGACGGCGCGACGGATCAATTCTTTCCTATAAATCATCTTCTTCCCCTTTCTCTTTTCCCTTCGCTGCGCCGTTCAAATCTCTTCTCTCTCTCCTCCTTCGTCATTGCCAACCTTAAGCCTTCTACGCTCGCCCCGCCAAGCACTCTTTTCCACCACCAAAGCTCGCTTCATGCCTCCGCGCTCGAGGCTAGCCAAACACTCCGCTCCAAGAACCGACGCTGCCATGGAGGATGTGGAGATCTCCGGATGGGAGAGATCCAAACTCTCCTACCAGGACAAGAGGGGCCTCAAGAATCTTGGCTTGTTGAAGAAGGAGGACTCCCTCATCTTCCCCGGGGACGAGAGCGCTCCGAAGCCTTGAATCGGATATAGGGTAACTTTCATCGACCATCTTATCCGCGGCCTTTCCACCCCCGTCCATGAATTTCTTTGTGGACTTCTGTTTGTTTATGGGATTCAGCTGCACCAGCTGACCCCAAACTCCATCGTCCATTTCTCCCTCTTTATCACCCTCGGCGAATGCTTCCTCGGGACCCATCCCCATTGGGGCCTGTGGAAGCATATTTTCTATCTCCGGCGTAACAACTCCCGCAGCGTCATCTACAATGTAGGCGGCGCTTGCATTTGCGTCCGACCCGACGTAGATTATTTTGATGTCAAATTCCCCGATTCCGTCCAAGGATGGCGCAAGAGGTGGTTGTACATCAAAGATGAATCTGTCGGCAACCAGGAGTATGGCATTGCTCCTTTTGATGGTGCCGCAAAAATCATCAGATGCCGGTCCTGGGACGCTGAAGCTTCTGCCGAAGAAAAAGCGGCTACCGACGCTCTGATGAAACGCATCTACCAGCTCCAGAACACCCACTGTGAAGAAATGTCGGGTATCCAGATTACCGCTTATTTCCTTAGGATGAGGGTGCAGCCTCTGCAGGCTCGCAAAAACCCCCTTTGGATGTATGCTGGCGAGGAAGACGTCGATCGCATTTCCAAGGATCTTGCTGTAAAGGACTTGGAGAAGCTTATTCGACGCTTTTCTTCACTAAGCAAGAAAGATGAGGTTCCAACCTCTTGTCGGGTAACACCATACAGCGGCTACCACCCCCTTCCCGAGGTAAGTGATTTTTCCTTCGAGTTGATCTTCTCTTTTTCGACTGATCTATTTTTTATATTTTGCGTATTTATCTATAAACTTGTCCCTGCAGAACCACCAAGTCATGTCTTCTCTTCCTCCCCTTCCCGAAGGCGGGGAGGTAGAGGAACGAGCCGTTGTCCACGACGACCTGCAAGAATCTGCTCCTCTCAAGAGTGAAGTCATCGCATCAACCAAATCCACGGCTTCCTCCGATAAAGGAAGTGATTCAGAACCTTCCGCGTCTGGCCGCTCTATCTCTCCTCCTCCCGCTGTTTCTCCAAAGAACAAGAGGAAGAGAGGCCTAGCATGGGCCGAGGGGATGCTCCCTAGCCTAATGGGCCAGGGGCACATGCCCCCCCAAGGCCCAGCCGGCCAAACCCCTAGGGTTTCCCCAAAACCCTAGGGGATCAACTTGGGAGGGAAGAAAACTTCCCCTCCCCCTTTTGGCCGCCGGCCAAGACCTAGATGGGATTGGGGGGCCACCCCAACTGACCTCCCCCCTATATAAAGAGGGGAGGGGGCAGGGGGCGCACCACCCCTTCCATACCTAGCTCTGGCCGCCCCCTTCTCTCCTCCATAGAGCTGCTCCGGCTTGGCGAAGCCCTGCAGCTTTTCTCCTCCTCCACCACCACCATGCCATCGTGCTGCCGGGATTCCGAGGGGATCTACCACACCTCCGCTGCCCGCTGGAATGGGAAGAGGACGGGATTCATCAACACCGTACGCACGGCCGAGTACAGAAGTGATGCCGGATTGCAGCACTGGATGATCGACTATATCAACAACGAGATCTAATCTCGTAGGCTTTGGAAATCTTCGAGGGTTAGTCTCACATACATCTCGTTGCTTCGATCTTCATAGATTAGATCTTGCCTTCTCCTAGATTGGATCTTGGATTTGTTCTTATTCGTGGTAGAATTTTTTGTTTTCCATGCTACGAACCCATCAACATTAACATCCTCTACCGCGACACGGCTCGCATGCTGGGCATCCAAGAAAGCAAGCTCCGCCCCAACCCCACTGTCTTCCACGGCATTGTGTCGGGACACTCCTTCCAGCCGATTGGCCGGATCAAGCTGGACGTCATGTTTGGCAAGCCGGACCACTTCCGCACCGAGGCGATCGAGTTCGAGGTTGTGGACTTGGTCAGTCCCTACCACGCGCTCCTGGGCAGGCCGGTCCTGACCCGATTCATGGCGGTGCCCCATTATGGGTACCTGAAGATGAAGCTACCTGGCCCTAAGGGGGTCATCACCAACGCCGGCGACTATCGCCGCTCCATAGAGTGCGCCACGCAGATCTCCAAGATGGCTCAGACGCTGGTCACCGCTGCCGAGAAGCAGCAGATCCAAGACGCGGTGGCCATGGCCAAAGCCGCGCAAACCGGCATGCCGTCTGTAGTTAACCCGGCTGGGACGACTCACTTCCAGCCGGCCAACGACACCAAGAAGATCTTGTTGGACCCATCGCAGCCGGACAGGTTCGTCACCATCGGTGCCATCTGGACATCAAATAGGAGAGCGAGCTCACCAGCTTCCTCCGTGAGAATCGGGACATCTTCGCATGGTCTCCACGGGACATGCCGGGTGTACCGAGGGAGTTGGATGAGCACCACCTCCACATCCGACTCGAGAACATACGGACGAAGCAAGCCGAGAAAGGGCGTAGCCGGCTAGAAGGAA
Source organism: Lolium perenne (assembly GCF_019359855.2). Classification (NCBI taxonomy): domain Eukaryota; kingdom Viridiplantae; phylum Streptophyta; class Magnoliopsida; order Poales; family Poaceae; genus Lolium; species Lolium perenne. Next base: position 189,363,151 of record NC_067248.2, on the reverse strand, counting down.
ATTCCCAGTCGACCCCTCAAGTGCTTTTCAATAAAATCTATGGGATCAACGACTAACGGCCATGAAAAACCTGCCCAGGTCCTTCTCTATGCAGGACCTCGCCAGCTTCAGGGGCTAATGTCGGGGGGAAGACCCCGGGTATGGAAAAAAGATTGGGAACAGTTGGCTCGAGGCCGGCTGGCCCACGGCAATGGCCGGCTGAGGAGCAGCCGGCTTAAGCCATGGCCGGCTACCTTGCGAGCCGGCTGACCCCAGGTCTACGCTGGTCCAGTCATGGCCGTCTGCGCTATGGCTGGGCCGGCTTCTATGTGCCATGTCCGGCTTGGTTTTTGTCTCTCCCCTGATCGGCTTGAGGCTGTTAAGCCTTGCAGGAGAAGGTTCAGGAAAGGTTATCCGGGTGCAAAAGTCCACGCTGATCTCATCTCCCATAAAGTACGGGTCATTGTGGAGAACTAGTGCCCCGCGTCGGACAGACCATCATGGCCTAGCCACATCGTGCACCGCAGGCTACGAGCGCCGACAGCGGACGCATCCCCCACGTCGCTGGGCACGTCATGTCGCTGCTAACCTCAGCAGGAAGGACAGATAGGCCCTAACGGCCACTGACGCCAGCGCCTCGGGAAGGAGCGAAGAAGCCGGAGCCAGCGGGCCCGGCTAGTAGACTCTAGGGACTTCCTTGTAAAGTTACCAGCACTATATAAGCCGCACTACCCCTCCTGTGCGGGGGACGATCGATCACTTCTCATTCCATACGTAGAACCGCTCAGGAGAGAGGCCTTCGTCTACCTCCAGCCCTCTCTTTGTAGCCGGATACAGCTCAAGGAGCACCATTGTACTGACATATCTCATATACACCCTAGAGCAGGAGTAGGGGTGTTACCTCCATACGAGGGCCCCAAATCTGGGTACGTTGCTGTGTCGCTCGTGCTCATACCCGCATCCGGAAACCTTCATAGACCATAGGCAGGAACCACCCGACTTGAGCCATCCTATGGCATATGCCGTGACGATACCACGACAGTAAGTGTTGCCTCACTTTCTTGAATGCTAAGGACTACACCTCTTGTTACTCAACTCCGAGTTACCAAGATTTTTCGACATACATGTTTTAACCAAGTATCGCAATGGGGTAGCTTCACGCCACCTATACAAAGGACCAAAGGAGATGTGCATCTCAACTATAGGCCATCCATACCAGGACAACATGAACAACATACGCTGAGCATCCTCTCTAACTATCTCTCACTTTTTTTCTCATACTCTTTTTTCACAACTCTTTTTTCACTCTTCTATTGAGGATGCTCGTTGTTGAAACTTCCATCATGATTAAGCATGAAACTTCCACCATGTGCATCACAACTATATGGCTTTAGCTTTAGGCACAGTTTTACCCATAAAATCACCTCCCGCAGCATAATCTATCATGTTTCTAGACATTATGTTTAACCCGTTATAAAAAGAGTGTAAGATAGTCTATTCATTAACTCCATGTGATGGGAAAGTTCTAAGAATGTTTTAAATTCTTTCCCACGTTGTTACTACATGTTCATTATCATTTTATCTAAAAGAAAATATGCTATTTCTATTTTGTCGGATCTTAACAGGTGGATAATACTTTTTAATGAAAGCCTCTTTAAGATCATCCCAACAATTAATACTAGTAGTAGGTAATGACAATAACCATTCGTTTCCTTTTCCTCTAAGAGAAAATGGTAATACTTTCAGATTAACAATATTGTTTTCCATATTTTAAATTTTTTGTATATCACAAATTTCGCAGAAATCAAGCAAATGCATAGAGGCATCTTCGCTAGAACTACCGCCAAATTGTTCCCTAGTTATAAGATTTAATAACTCAGGACTTACTTCAAAACTTTCAGCAGTTATCTCAGGTGTAATGATAGTATTCGCAATAAAATGATCATTAGGAGTGTTTGTGTAGTCACACAATTTAGTATTTCTTTTCCCCATGATTTTTAGAAGATAGTTGCTACTACGTTTTATGTGTTTTGAAATTTTTAAGACAAAGAACTAACACGCAAAAAATAAAAAATAAAAAGTAAATAAAGACTAAAATCAAGACAAATAAAATACGATGCAAAATCTAAAAGAGATAACAGAGCTTACAGTGATGTTACCTCCCCAAGCTTTGGTGATACACGGTGCTAGAAATGTCCTCATGCGCCATAAAATACTTTGTGGTGTAACTCTTCTCAGTTCCCCGACAACGGTGCTAGAAAATGTCTTGATGACGTTGGGACTCCAAGTGCAGAATGTTGCGTCAGCGAAGTATTTTTCCCACAAGGGTGACTTGAGGGTTTATATCGAACTCTCGGGTAACTGGATGGAAGAGTATTCTCCTCTCTCTTCTTCTAACAATCCTGCAGGTAAAGTAAGTTCCTTGTGTCCCCAACTCCACCGTGTGGTTGTCAAGCACAAGGTTTCGTGTAAGTAAATAACATAAGTAGAAATAAAACAAGTAAAAACTAAACTGGATAAAATAACTAAGTAAAACCTATAAAGAGGTTGATTGTTTTTGGTGTTTTGGATGCAAATAAGAAAAGTAAATATTTTGTATTTTCGGATTAAAATAGTGCAGCAAATAGAAACCAAGGTAAAACAATATAAAGGTGTTTCTTATGATAACTAGTGGACCGGGGTTCATGGGTTCACTTGACTATATTCTCTCTTAAAGTTGTGATGGACAAAAAGCAATTCATCAATGAAATATGAAGGTGCAGATAATATTATATGTAAGATCAGAATTAATATGGGCATCACGCCCTATCATAGAGATGATGCAACACATCTCTCTTATACTCCACAAGAAAAAAACTTCACCAATCTTGTATTAAGAATTAATAGAGCATAGCAATAATTACTTTGACATGAAGTTTGAATATCAAATATGCTACCTTGGACAAACAAGATCATCACTACTATCACATGATGAACATATCACATGCATTCACTTTATCCCTATTGAGGTAACAAAAGAAAGGCAAATCCATGATAGATCTTGAACATATTGTCGCTATACAATCACTAAAACCATGCTACTCCATCTAACACAGACATCACCCCACACACGCTCTTGCACATATGTTTGATCAAAATAAATACTTAAGGATAGGGTACATAATATACATCTATCAATACATCTCACCATATAATAAGATCAGATCTCATAAAACAATATCATAGAATAAGGATCCACCACATAGGTATTACAAATATGGCCATAATCACGATAGGCAACTCATATGGCACTATAACTATGAAGAACATGGGATAAATAGATCAAGTTACTGCCACAAACCCATATTCCAGAGGTGGAATACTCCCTCTTGGTCATGGTGATGCTGATGAAGACGTTGGAGAAGGTAGAGATCCCTCCTGCGCAAATCCCGACGGAGTTTCCACCTCCAATCTTCTCTGCAGTAGCCTCCATTTTCGTGTTTCTGTGTTTGTGCAGTGCTCCCCTCCCGAGAACTGTTCATGGTCATATATATAGTCGTTTGTAGGGAATACGCCGGTTCGCGAAAGAATCAGGGCAAACAAGCAATCGACGGCTGAAAGATGGGGTGGCGCGGCCTCTCTTTCCTGGCTGCGCCACTTGGTCTCTTTTGGCCATCACGCCTCTCCAGGTGGGCTTCCAGGGCCCATGTTGCTTCTCCCGATGAAAAAAGTGACGCTCCAAAATCCCAGGTCAATTTGACTCCGTATAGGTCTCTGAAAGTGAAAAATACACAAAATAGGGTTTTCCTATTCTGCAACGTTATAACTCAAATAAAGTGGATCATTTGTAAATCTCCATAAATAAATGTCAAACATGGTATTATCATGATATATGTTACAAATATGTGGGAATTCAATATGATAAAGGACAAAGTTCATGTATGCATTTTACATGCATCAGTATGCATGGGCATCCGCAAGATTATGCTTTCATTATCTTCTCCTGGCCAAATATTAGTTCTCTCTTGGGCAGTCGTGCCCTTCTTAAATTCAACAACATAGATATTTTCCATGCAGTTGGTTTTACAATAATTAAGGATACCAATGATCGAACTTTTAAATTTAGAAGCTACCGAGAAAATTTCATGTTCACGAACGAAGGTGTCTAATTGATAGGCTGTCATATAAATAATAAATTGCCATACTTGTTCCATCCCTAGATGTGCATAATCACACCTATGATAAATAAGATGCAACAACATATTCTTCATGGGATGTACATTAAAATTGAAAGTGTCTAAAATCTTTTTCAGAGCAACAATTTTTATCTTCATGATAGTCAATCAACTCAATAGCAATATAATTTAAAAATTTCAAGCAATGTTCTAATAATATCCCTTCTTGTGATTCTCCATGTTTCTTAGCAATCTCAGCAACATTGAAGTACATAAGAAAAGTGTCATAAATATTTATACTTGTGCTCATAACAGGAGTATTTTTGGTATTTTCCATTTTCTAAAAGAAAAGTACTAAAAGTAAACTAGCAATGCAAACAAGAACAGAAGCTTAGCGCTACACTCCTCGGTAACGCCGCTAGAAAATTATCTTGATAACCCCCAAGTGCAGGGGATCAACGCAGTACAATTGGATGCGTATTTGAGTGTCGAACCGACGAGGAGCTGAAGGTAAACTATCTATTCTCTAAAGCCCTATAACCCACTTATATGACCTTTTATGCAAAGCTAGGAGATATGGTGTGTGTGTGTGTAGAGGTTTTACTAGAAACTATAAGTGCTGAAAATAAAATGCAAGAAGTAAAATGCAAGACAAGTAAAGTGCAATAAAGTAAAATGCAACGAGATGAAGGAAAGTGAAGTAGAGTAACTAAAGAGAGCAAGTGTTCATGAAAATTGCTATTTCATTCATGTTCTTATCATAGTTAGTGAAGCCCGTTATAGTCTTTTGTGTTTTTTCTAGAGAGGAACCATAGATAGGTGTAGCCATGGACATGAGCAAGTACACCCTCAGTGATTGATCCTAAGGCCATTGTCATGAGCAAACAAAGGAATTATCAAGACATGAAGTACAACCACTAATGTAAGTTTAAAGGTCCCCATAATTGGACTCTCGCTAACATGAGCAAACAAAAGAATTAGGACAAGGTTTCTGTTGCTCCCGCTATCTCTCATCCTATCAGCATGCAATGGTGACAACCTTATGCATCCCCCCAACATATGTGTGCACACATATATCAGTACAAAAGATCATCATAGAAGATAACAAATACTTGTATGCAACCAGCAACAAAATTTATAACAATTTCCATGAACAATTCACTACTCAAACATCAACATAGAGATACAATAGATCATGTAAAAACAATAAAATGCATCATACATCATGTTTTCCAAGAGATTACAGAGGGGGATGATGAAGAGTTGTTATAGATGTTGATGAACATGATGAAGATGGTGTTGATGCCTTCACCGGAGGAAGGTGGAGTCCATCGGAGGCGATTCCGGTAGCGTTTTCCCCCTCCGATCTCCGCCGAAGGCGGCCTGCCGATTCTCTGTTTATGTGTTTTTGATCTACGCTGCCATCGCCTCGACGAAGCCCCCGGGGTCGTGTATATACTATTTTTTAGGTCAAAACAAGTCAGTTCGCAAAATATTGATTCGAATCAGACGGACGAGGCGCAAACGACCCCAGGTGGCGCTCTCAAAGGGGGAGGGCGCACCACCAGGCCTATTTCCCAGCCTATTGACCTCCTGGTGTCCCACTTTATCTTATTTTGTTCGTCTCAAAAATTCCGAAGCGTGGCCCTTGACCTTGCCCTTTTTGGAGTCCCGTAGCTCCTGTAATGTGAAAAACACAAAAAAGTGTCGTTTCCTCCAAACAGAATTAGAACCGGAGGAGGGAACATTGTTTAGAAAATCCCCTAAAATATCATAAAACATGGGAATAACATTATATAAGATGTAAATATATGGTAATATGTTGTAATAAAGTGCAAAGTTCATGTTTTACATGCATCATGCGCCACTGCTACTCTTTTTTTTGAAAATTCTGCTTGAAATCTAAAACCTGAAAGAAGTCATGTTTCCTTTTCGAGTTTTTAGAATCTAATTTTTTTCTAAACACCCGTAAGGGTTGAAATCGGATATGAAACTTTTCCTAGATACATTTTCATATAAAACAGATTTTCATCGGAGGCCGTATGCAACCAGAAATCCCGTTTTAGCGAAACTTGACGGCATTTTGCAAAAAAAGTTAAAATTCATGTTTGTTAATTCTCATTAATAATAGATGACATAAGACATGGGCATCTATAAGGATTTTATTTTAGTGGCACACCAGGTGCCCAAACATTTCCATCACCCCCTATACATAGCCATGGCGGACAATGTAGAGGTGCGCCACTGCTACATCAGATAGCAGTGACGCACCATTAAGGGGTGCGCCACTAGTAAGCTTGGGTGAGGGGTGGACCATGGCGGATCTTTAGTAGTGGCGCACTACTAGGCCGGTGCGCCACTCCTAACTTGCCTATCGGTGGAGCACCATTTTCTGGTGCGCCACTGCTAGCAATATACGGTTATGTCTTTTTCTAGTAGTGTTTAGCCAAAATAAAACCGGGCCGCTGGGGCTACCCTGACACAAGCGGACATAACCGTCAACGATACTAATTTGATGTTTACGGCTTGATCCAAACGAATGCAGACAGATGCTTTTGTTGTCCGTTTTGTGTCATTATACCTCGTCCCTGCACATGTACTCGTTGGCCACTTGGCCAGTCAAATGATCTCAGACTGACTAGAATAAGAATGTATGAACGGAGTCCCCAAAGCCAAAGTCCCTTCTCAAATTTTTAAGACTACTCATAGTGGTAGTAACATAGGTAATAATTTTCTCAAAAAAAAAAACATAGGTAGTAACATCATACATTTCAAGATATTTTAGTGACATGGCATGATAACAAATGAAGAAATTGGCTGAGGTGGTAACTAGTTATTATACCATAACATCACACTTTTCAACATAAGATGAGTCTACAAACTATTGTTCTGGATTCCAAGAGTAATAAATATGACCTTGCATGATACCATCCATTTGTTACTACCCGCTATAGAGGTAGTAACATAGAGTGGTTACATGTGTATGTTACTACTCTATGTTACTCTTCACTATGGCATCTTCTTTCCAAGATATTTCGTCCAATCCAGTGACAGCCCCGTAGCCCAAAACAAACATGCAGGCGTGGATACAGACCACAAGTAGACCCATCCTATATACTACTATAACCTCAAACCCAAGGCTCCATTGATCAAAGCATTGCATGCATAAATATTGGAAATGTAACACCAGCTTGTCTCTAAATCCTCGATCTTAGGGGCGGACTTCTCTCCTTTGTTAGGTCACTTTTACATAAATGGTCATCTCTGACCGCACAGATCCCACAGTTCATCGGACTACCGCCTGAGAGAAATCCCTTGCCTGGCTGCTCGGCTGTCTCAGATGATGCGGTGACGTCTATGGGCGCCGCTAACCTTCTTAGAGGGAATCGTCACTGTGTTGGTTCCGTCAAGCTCTGAGGTAAAGCTTAGCTTTGTCCTACCAGACCGGACAATGGCGGCATGCATGTGGTGTTGTCTACCTCCTTGGAGGCACTGTTCTGGATCCATATCCGTAGGGAAAATCTCGGAAGTTTGGCGGTGTTGGGCCATCATGTATGCTTTCCATGTCGGGTCATTTGATAGGGGAAACCCTAGACCTTGGTCTCTATGGACGGGCTATGACGGCGTCCGGCGCCGTCCTCCCTCCCGAGGGCATCATTTTTGGACCATGTGCTGGCCGGAGTGGTCCAGAGGTGGTGATGTGTGGCTTCTACTGTGTCAACATCGGCGGGACTAGGCTGCGTGGTGCACAACGGTATCTTGACGGCGGACGCATGTTGATGTACGCCCGCAGGGTGGATGCGATGTCTGGCCCCGTGGCAGCGTCAACGGCAATCCTGGCAAGGGTTTTTCTTCGATCTTAACTTCTAAGATGGCTTGGCTAAAATTGGCTTAGGCAACTTCGAGAGTGTGCACATAAGGCGCTCTCTAGTTTTGGCTGGCGAGCCGAGGATGGTTGTAGTCGGAGAACTAGACGCCGTTTTGTCTCCTATCGTCGAGCTAGTTGGTGATGCGTTGTCATCTTATTTGGCGGCTTTGCTTTGTATGTTTGTTGGTAAGCCTTATGCCACTCTTTGTGAATAAATAAAATAAATGACGTATTGTGTAGAGGCCAGGTAGTTCCCCTTTTCGATTTTTTATAAAGAATGCATACCATTCCTCAATTTTTTTGCGAAAACATACCTTTGCTCTAGTAAAAGACGAAAACTCGCCTACAACTTTGGAGAGATTCTCTGAACTCCAAGGGAGATGTCCATGTTAGGGAATTATCATAATGAAATTCTTAATGATGGTTATATATGCGAGAAGTATTGAGGAATCGGAGTAGGTGGCTGAATAGCATTGATCTAGTTTGGGTGAGTTTGACCTTGCGAAGTTGCGGGGGACTATAATAAAATATGCAGAGAGCAACACAATTCAACCATTGCAAACTGAGCCTTAGCCACGTTCCTAAAAAAACTGAGCCTAAGCCACGTAAACAACAGGCCACTCTTTCGATCTGTGGTTGTCTACAAAAAAATTCAGATCAAAGGAGAAAAAAATATATCTAAAAAGGACGACATGAGATGGATCAAGATCGAGGTGGGTTCATGGCTTGTGTTTGTCACCCACAGTGCATGCATGCATACAGGTTCACATTTATGACATGTTAAGAGCCAGCGCTTCCTGCATGCAGATCCTACATATCCTATCGATCATCTTAAAAGGCCCTGCAGGCTGCATGCACTACATGCTTATGCAATGCCTTTGGATCAATCGATCGATCAATCGATCACCAACATGCTGCATGCATTGCCTAATGATGTATAGATCTCCATGCTTGCTAGCTGCAGCGGTTGCTACATTGAACACAGAAATACTGGCGCACATATGGTTGCTACAGCGCGAGTTCCATGCATACAGACTGTGGGATCTCTGTCTCATACTGTTCGTCGTGATTGTCCACAGCCTAGCAAAGCTACTTATCTGAGCCATGCATTCACCCCCGGCATCCGGCAAAGGCCCCCTTTTTTTGCAAATAGAAAATTAAGTCGAGGAGATCTGGAATGCAGCAGTCCGATTCTATAGGAGATCTAGAATGAACATGTGAAACGGCATGGGATCCCGCTTCTAAAGTTATCTTTCAATCAATAAGTCAAATTTTAAATGGAAAATTTAAAGTAAATGACTTAAAAGTGAGATATAAGTGGAATCACAATTGCATCCCTTTGAAACGGTAAAATATGAAAATAAGAAGTGGAACATAAATGTGCTGAGCGGATATGATCCACCATAAATAGTTTTCAGTACGTATGGTTTGTTGAAATACAAAGGTTCGCCTCAAATAAAAACATGAGAGACCGTAGGAACATCAGTTTTTTTTTGAAAGGGAGGCAAGAGCCCCAACCTCTGCATCGATCGATGCATGCGGTAATTTATTACTTTATTGTAAAGTTGAAGTCTTACAAAAAATTACGTCATGATTCACACATGATCGATACATATGTATCAACCATCTACAAAAGAGAGACACCATGAAATGGTTCAGCATCGTCATGTTAACCACTTAATTTATGATCAAAACTCCAGCTGCACATATTACCACCCATTGAATACTTTTTAAATGAAAGACACTACTGAATCATAATTAGCATCACACTTATGGAAAAAGGAGCTTACGACACAGGTCTTTACCAGGCCCGGGCCCGCAGGAGTGCAGCCCGTGCGGCCGCACAGGGCCCCAAAATTTTGGGGGCCCAAAATTTCTGACTTTGTATTATATAGTCTGTAAATGGAAGTAGAATCACAAAAGTATTGCAGCTCCAGCGGTAATGGTGCACAATCGGGTTTCAGTGTGGGTACGTATAATTGGAGGTGCAGGTTCGATTTATGCTTGCCCCGTCTTGTATTTTTTTCCCTCTGATTTTCTTGTTGGCTGCGTCTAGTCTTTTCCCCTCCTATTTTAGCTATTCTGACTAATGGCTAAGACGTACTAAAAAATAAAATTCTAGTTCTAAGTCTTAAACATGCCAAGATTCTCAGATTCAAATCATATAAAAATTAGCACTACGTTTTAATTTCACAGATTGTTAGGTAAGTTAATATAGCGTTATATGCACTACATATTGGGATAGAAGTCTTTGAGATTTTGAAAGTATTTTCCTACTTTTAAAACCTAAGTAGGAAACCATTACGGTTAGACCACCGGTCTGATCGGTTTTTAAGCTATACAATATGTTTCCTCTTAAAATAATTTTAAGCTGATTTTATCAAAAATTTAGAATCTACAAGCGCAAGCAAGTAATTCGCAGTTTAAATACTCATCTACGGCATATATAAATTATAGTTATTCATCAATTTTTTTTTTAGTGAAATAGGGCCCCATCTGACCCGGCCCTGGTCTTTACATAGCTACGATGCATACAACCATACAAACAAAAGAAGAACACACAATTGATGCAATACAAGTATGTAGAGAACTCGTATCAAGGGGCTGTTCATGGACTATATTGTTATCCATGTGGGTTTATTAAAATATCCCTTGCCCCTGGTCTAAGTGTATAGACCTCCATAAACAGTCGTTAGTTCTCTATTTGTTAAAGAGACGGCAACAAACAAATTAAACGGGTACACTGATAAATAGGGGAGGGGATTTTGTGACCACTGCTAATTGATTCACGTGGTCATATAATCATGTAGAGAAATACACAGATGGAAAACCAGAGAAGGTGAATTCTTGGAAGTTTATTTTTGCAAAATATTAGCGTTTGTCCAATGACCTTTTCCTACCAGTTAAATTAACGAGACATAAAAGTAGCTCTTGGTGCTTCTGTGCCTATCTAAACAATGAATATCTGAATAAAGGGCCGTTCACAAGTGATGGAGATGGTAGTAAGAATAAGAAACACGTGGCCATGTGTTCGTTCAGCGACGCTCGGATCCGTCCTCCAGAGGCGGACAGCTCCTGCGGCCTTCTACAAGGTGGGGCGGCGACTTCTTCCCGGCGGCGAGGGGTACGGCGGCGGCGCCGTCGCCTAGGTTTCTTGGGGCAAGTTGTGGATCTGATTGTGATCTTTTCTGGAAGCTCAGGGTGCTCTGTGCAAATTTCTGGGTTCTTGTGCTTTTTCCTTTGTTTCTGTTGGACCTAGCTGTAATTTGTACTGAGTTTTCCTGTTTTATTAATCAGATCCTTCCTCAAAAAAAAAAAAAAAAAGAAACACGTGGCCATGAAGCATATGTTGACAGGTTCGTCCGGTCTAACTCAAGGCAATAACCTTTTAACTCACCACTGTTTATGACCTGTACTATCGAGCCTCTGCTAGCCCCATCTGACTTGACGACGCAATAGTACTGTGATCAAGTTGTTGACATGCACTCGTCGAGTAGCTATTAGCTAGCTAGCTGGAATTAAGGAAAAGATGGTGCTTTCCTACATGATTGTCTATTTCGTCCGAAGGTCCGTCGAACCTACACCATCTGATGACGTGTGGTACTAATCAACCAGAGAATGAGTCGCCCAGGAAACAGTGCATTGTTCTTTTAAGGTGGTTCAAAGGGATGTTGCTTCCTATATATGTTCTTTTGTCTCTTTTATTTGAGAGTATATTTTCTAAGTGCAGAACAGTTGGACGTAACCAATCACACTATATTAACGTCACTTTTTTTTAATAGAAACAACCTCTAATTTATATGATAACTCAGCAAGCAAAGTACAAGAATGCCGTGCTTCAGCAAGAAAACGATAGTAATTCAGTTTGCGGTTATGGACCGGCACTTCACTGAGGTAGAGAGAGGAGGCGATCCAAAAACCGATCTAGGATTCGGTCCCACTCGCACATGTTTCTTTCGGATGGCACGGTGTGCATTTTCTGAATATCACCCAATTGTTCGTGTTTGGTTTACCATCGCACACATTTGAACATAGTTAATTGTTTGTAAATGTCATTTGTCAACTAGCAGATTAGGCTGCAGCTAATAGCTGTACATGCAGAACATTGCTAATAGCGTTTCTCCGGCTAACAATAATCCATATATCATTTAAAATTCCCGCCTAAAATAGTACTTTCTCCGGCCAAATTGATTGGGGCAGCTTGTGGCATTTAATTTGGACCGAAGTGATTAGCACATTTCAATAGCGTTTCATCACCTACACCACATGTATATATACATTGTGAGAAAGTTTTCAAGTACTAATTAGAGCCGAAGGGAGTAGCACATTTAGATTTATGGGATTTCTATTTTCGTGCCCTCGGTTCTTTAGTTGTGCTCAGTTTTCTCCAGCTACTTAGTTTTTTCTCAGTTTTCCTCAAGACCTTGTCTGAAACCATCACAGGTGCTGTAACGGCCGGTTGCCCGACGGTTGACCGTTATCTTCTGACTAGTGGGGCCACGTAGAGCCTGCAAAGACACGTCAGACCATCCATCTTTGTTTGACCGTAAGCATCGCTGTATCCCTGACCAAAACGCGCACGAGTTTGGCTTCGGTATATCGAATGACAAGTGGGCCATGGCGCTGATACAAGGGACAATACACGGGTAGGAATAGATTTTTAAACGGAGCTCTACAGCGATGGCACGGAGGAGGTCGCCTGCGGGGTGCCGAGATGAGATCGACGTCCACAAAGAACTGCATGAGGCGAGACCAGACGCATTAGATAGATATGAACTAGACGCGTTTAACCATGCAAAGAAGAGAAGAAATGGTCGACGACATCGACGACTACCTCAAAACTTTGACTGACCGTGTCCGACACGAACGCGAGCAATGTAGAGAAAACTAGTGTCCCTTCTTTCTGGCGTGTATAGATGGGTGCTAGAAGAGTGTGGTGGCGAAGGGAAAGACCTCGCGGTGTTCTGTGGCGTCCAGCATAGCGGGGCGGCGTGGCCGTGCCCACATCGGCGTGGATGCATGTTCGGCATTGGCATCAGCATGTACGTTCGGCATTGGCCTCGGCGGTATCTCTGGTGTGTCAGTGATCGAATGAGGGGACGGGATTGAGGGTGCATCCCGACGGTGACCTAGCAGTGGCGGCGAGCATAGCCGTTCTGACCATGCCGATATCGGCATCGGCAAAGTTTGGAGGCTGTGGTGCTCGAATCAAGGAGGGATTTGTTTCTTGTACGCCAAAAGTGATTTGAAACAAGTTTCGTGTTGAAGGTTAGGTAACGAAAGTTTGTAACTAAGCCCAAAATTATACTAGCGCCATGGTGAGGTTCTTTTTGATAGAGCTATACGGTTGGGCAAACTTTTTTGACACTTTTTAGATAGGGTTCCTTGTTGTTACACGTATGGCATCATGTATGGCAAATTTGGGGTCATTTGGAGATGTTCAAAAAAATCACTTTGCTTAAACGCATGCCGTTTCGTCTCACTGAAACCAGCTTTTCTAACAAGGTGATTTATTCTACCTTCTCTAAATGAACTCAAATTTCATACAGCTGATCTTCTATACATAGATAGATATATTGTTTCGTTTTTATATTTTTCGAACTTTTTATTTCCCTTTATAATAACCAATTGATTTTCAGGTCAAAACCTCGAAAAACGGCATCATGTATGGCATCATTTTCGCCATAAACTTCAAATTTTGTGAAACTTTCCCTTTTAGATATTCCTTGTTGTTATAGATATGGCATAATGTATGCCAAATTTGGTTAGGTCTCACTGAAACCAGCTTTTGTAACAAGTTAGGTTTTTTCGACCTTCTCAAAAGGGATTTTTTCTACCTTCTCTAAATGACCTCAAAAATCATACAGACGATCTTCTATACAAAGATAGGTAGATTGTTTCGTTTTTACATTTTTTTGAACTTTTATTTCCCTTTATAATACCCATTTGTTTTCAGGTCAAAACCTCGAAAGTTAACATAACTAGATGGTGAACCCTTCCAAACTTCAAATACATAGATAGATAGATTGGTTCGTTTATCATTTTTTGCGTGAAAATTAATGGCTACATCAAATCGGTGATGGTTTATCATTTTTTTCGTGAAAATTAATGGCTACAACAAATCAGTGATGGTTTATCATTTTTTTCGTGAAAATTAATGGCTACAACAAATCGGTGATGGTTTATCATTTTTTGCGTGAAAATTAATGGCTACAACAAATCGGTGATGGTTTATCATTTTTTGCGTGAAAAGTAATGCCTAAAAGAGTTTATAATTTTTAGCGCGTGAAAATGAATACAGAAAACCGCCCTTTAGCATACTTAGAGAGTGGAAGGTAACCGCCGACAGAGAGAGAGGGGTTATCCTGCCCGTTAGATCATACGATCAATGGTCGGCGGGCACGATCCGCGTGACATGGGCTAGACCAATTAGGGCAATGTTGCACGTGTGGGAGAATTTGTGGAGGGAGAGGGCAAAACTGAGTAGTATCAAGAAACCAAGGGCACCTATGTAATAAACAGACTAAGGGATTCAAATATGAGATTTAAAAAATGGAAAATGCGTGTTTTGTACAATAAAACCCATCTTGGCCTATCTCAAACTATTTGCAATACAAATATACATGAGTGTGAGAATTGTGGCCTCATTTAGACAAAGTATGTTTTGTGGAAAGCTGTTTTGGGAAGGGCTTATTGTGGAAAACCATGCACCTTCTGTAGGGATTCGTTGCATAGAAAACAAAAAATTTCCTACCGCGAGAACGCAATCCAAGCCAAGATGCAATCTAGAAGATGGGAGCAACGAGGGGATGAACGAGACTAACCCTTGAAGATTTCCAAAGCCTATAAGAGTAGGCTCTTATTGCTGCGGTAGACGATCACTTGCCGCTTGCAAAAGCGCGTAGAAGATCTTGATCACGGTGCCACGATCGGGCAGCACCTCCGTACTCGGTCACACGTTCGGTGTTGATGACGACGTCCTTCTCCCCATTCCAGCGGGCAGCGGAAGTAGTAGATCCTCCTCGGAATCCCGGCAGCATGACGGCGTGGTGGCGGTGTCGATGGAGATCTCCGGCGGAGCTTCGCTAAGCATATGCGGGAGAAGTAGTGGAGGAGGGGTGCTAGGGTTTGGGGAGAGGGGGTGCCATGGGCGCCGGCCTCAAGGGGGCAGGGGTGGTGCGGCCAAGCCATGGGCTGCCCCCTCCCTCTCCTCCTCATTATATAGGTGGAACCCCAAGGGTTTGCCCAAAGTCTTCGAATAAGACCCCAACAGAAAAACTGCCTTATGGACGAAACCTAGAGGGACAGGGACTCTCCCCTTCCCCTTTTTCTTGGCCGGCCAAGGAGGTGGAGTCCACCATGGACTCCACCCTCCCACTTGGTTGGCTGGTTAGGGTTTGTGGAGTCCCTCCGGGACTCCTCCTTCCATAGTAATTTATTTCCGGATAATTCTAGAAACCACCTTCCATAAATTCACCGGATCATTTCCAAACTTGGAAAGTGACTTCCTATATATGAATCTTATTCTCCGGACCATTCCGGAACTCCTCGTGATGTCCTGGATCCCATCCGAGACTCCGAACAAAAACTTCGAACTCCATTCCATATTCCATATCTACTTAAACGACATCAAACCTTAAGTGTGTCACCCTACGGTTCGCGAACTATGTAGACATGGTTGAGACTTCTCTCCGACCAATAACCAATAGCGGGATCTGGAGATCCATAATGGCTCCCACATATTCAACGATGACTTTAGTGATCGAATGAACCATTCACATACGATACCAATTCCCTTTGTCACGCGATATTTTACTTGTCCGAGGTTTGATCATCGGTATCACTCTATACCTTGTTCAACCTCGTCTCCTGACAAGTACTCTTTACTCGTACCGTGGTATGTGGTCTCTTATGAACTTATTCATATGCTTGCAAGACATTAGACGACATTCCACCGAGAGGGCCCAGAGTATATCTATCCGTCATCGGGATGGACAAATCCCACTGTTGATCCATATGCATCAACTCATACTTTCCGGATACTTAATCCCACCTTTATAACCACCCATTTACGCAGTGGCATTTGATGTAATCAAAGTACCTTTCCGGTATAAGTGATTTACATGATCTCATGGTCATAAGGACTAGGTAACTATGTATCGAAAGCTTATAGCAAATAACTTAATGACGTGATCTTATGCTACGCTTAATTGGGTGTGTCCATTACATCATTCAACAATGACATAACCTTGTTATTAATAACATCCAATGTTCATGATCACGAAACGATGATCATCTATTAATCAACAAGCTAGTTATAAAAGAGGCTTACTAGGGACTCCTTGTTGTTCACATAACACACATGTATCAATGTTTCGGTTAATACAATTATAGCATGGTATGTAAACATTATCATAAACACAAAGATATATTATAATAACCATTTTATTATTGCCTCTTGGGCATATCTCCAACAGTCTCCCACTTGCACTAGAGTCAATAATCTAGTTTACATTTGTAAAGATATAACACTTTGGCCTTCCGGTGCTTTATCATGTTTTGCTCACGGGAGAGGTTTTTAGTCAACGGATCTGACATGCTCAGAACCGTATGTATTTTGTAACTCATTTGCGTCTCAACTCATCACTCATAAATGAGTCGGCATTAAATATGTTTGGTCTTCTGGTGGAACCTTAATTCCGCGGTCTGAAATATGTCGCTAATATTGTCACACACAATATAGCTTCAAAGATCTGACTCTGTTGGAACTACACCAAGTTCTCAAAGAACCTCTTGACTTAACATCCTTTGTCATTGTCAAAACAATGACATACTCTGCCTTCTTTTGTAGAATCCGTCACAATATTTAGAACTCTTCTAAATCTAGCATAGACAACTTCTAGCTCATTGTGCTACCTTTTAAACAACACTTAGTCTAATTTGAGATTTGAAATTTTATTTTCATATGTGACAAAACAAATATCGGTGCAACATCTTACAGCGATTTGTTTGTCATTTCTCCATACAAAACTATATATATATATATCCTTGGTTCTTCTTAAGTACTCAAGAATATTCTTTACCGTTTTTCAATGATCATCACATGAACCATTCTGGTATATGCTCCTAACTCTTTAGAGCACAGGACATCTGATTTTTGTACATATTCTTTGTGATCTAAAATCACTCATGTGTTTTTACTCATCAAGTGTCAGATACACTTAAGTCTTGTTAAAACTTCACATGACAAGAACATTTTCTTAATATTTCTATATTGAACTATTTCAATATCCATTCTATGTACTTTGACTTAAACATATTATGTGTTTCAATCTATCTTCATAGATCTTGACACAAAATTTGTTTCAGTTCATATCCTTTCATTGAAGTTAATTTCTCAATGAAACCTTTTAATCAAGTATATAATTACATAATTTATAACCAACTATATGTCATCTACATAAGTATTATAAATATGCCTCAGCGCTCCCACTTAATTTCTTGCAAATGCAAGCCTCTTCATCGTCTCTGATGAAATCAAAAACTCTTTGACGATTTCATCCAGTGAAAATTCCAACTCCGTGATACTCACTTCATCCAATTGAAGTTTGTATACCTATCTAGTATTCCACGGACCAGCAAAACTCTTGGTTGTATCTTGTATACACCTTTAATACACACTTCTCTTAAGTAATGTATTTTGCCATCCTACTAGCATATCTCATAAAAGAAATATGTAGTGATTACTAGAATAATCCACATAGACTATAAGCATTGCCACGGAAGATCTAATCTTATCGTAGTCAACTCTTTGAACTTTGTCGTAAACAACTTTTCGACAAGTCGAGCTTCTTCAAGGATATTTCATCCAAGTCCATCAATTTTATAGATCTATTTACTTTCAAAAAGTATTTATCTATCTTGGATTTCATGGCGTATAGCCATTTTAACGGAGTCAGGGCCCATCATAACTTCTTTGTTTGTAGTTGGTTTATCATTGTTCAAAATCAATCCTTTGTCCACAAATCATTTATTTGATCACAAAGTAAACCATACCTACAAGGTTCAATATGTACTTCGATCTCCATGGCTAAAACACTTTGTAGTCATGGGAGCCATGATCGTCGTGGCCGCTTCCGGAACCAATTCCGATGCTGCGCTACTCTGATCATTATGCTCAGGTTCATAAACTTTATCAAGTTCTATTATCCTCCCACTCAAAAATTTCGCTAGAAACAATTTCTTGGAAATAAGAAACATTGACAAACACTTTTGTCTTTGTCTCCATAGTGGGAAGAATTCCCAATCAATTTTCTGGGATAACCAACAAAGACATTCATCCGATTTTGGTTGTAAACTTATTTACTTATGCTATGCATACCAAAATTTAAGAAAGGACTATTAGGGTTCATACCCATGCCATAACTCGTATGGTGTCATTTCTACGGATCATGATGATGCTCTATTCAGTGTAAAAGCGGTAGTCACGAAAGCATAATCCACAAAAATATAATGGCGTCATAATATTTTATCTCATCATTAATCCAACAAGGTTTGGATACATCTCTCGGATACTATATCATCATTATGATACTCCAAGAAATGTGAGTAGTAGAACAATTTCATGACTCTCTTAGATGTTTGCTAAAACTTGTAATTCAAATATTTTCACCATGATCCAATCATAGATATTTGAATTTTCTATTACGATGATTTCCACTTCATGCTGAAATTTATTTGAATCCATTCAAATGTTTCAAACTTCTTCCTTATTGAATATATCCATATATATACTCAATTCATTGTTGAAAGTTTTCATGAAGTAGAAGAATCTCCCGCACACAACTATGCCCAGTGAACCACATATATCATTATGTATGTTTTCACTAAGTTAGTTGCCCGTTCAACTCTTGGCCTATGAACAGTATTTCAGTCATTACTTTTTAGAAAAGATTTTGCAAGCGCCAAACGATTCAACAAATCAAATGACTCCAAAAATCCATTTGCATGGAGTTCCTTCATGCGTTCCTTTCTAATATGACCTAAATGGCGGTTCCACAAATAAGTGGAATTCAAATCATTTGCCTTATGGCATTTTAGCGTCAGTATTATGTGCGTGTGTTTCACCATTAAGATTTATAATAACTTATCCATCGTATATGGAGTAATGTCATAATTTGAACAACTCATTGTTTTCATTTGACCAGAGCAAAATAACAATTATTAAGTTCTTTATTATAAATTCTAAGAGCTAGATATAATGCCAACGATGAACATAATAACACTTTATTTTTTGTTCCAGACGTGCATTCCTATCATATTCCTTGTCAGTCACTTAGGCCATTGTATTCTTGTACTTGTTTTGTATGACACTTCATACCAACCAATATGGCACAAATACCCAAGAATTTTCATTGTGAGACCTAACTAGGAATACAACCATAACATGTATATCATTTATATACACCTGAGCTAGACATTCTAGTCTTTTCTTTCTTTCTGCCAATAATCTTTTGTAGTTTCTCTTTTAGCTTTCCTCATTATTCAGAAAAACACATCAACTTCAATAACTTCTTGGTTTGTTGTTCAAATACCAATAACCTTGAGGTTCTTACTTTGAAGTTGATCATCATATGTCAAGTGTTCCGGATTTCACAATTAGTAACCTTGTAATATGATGAACAATTTCACTCATAATTTTATCCATTGTATCATGATGACTTTCTGAGACCATGTCTGTACATGCTAGGCTCGTAAAGTTTTAACCTTAGTATTCGCATATGCAAATCTGGCTTGCACCCGTTGTATGCACACGTAGAATCTATAACACTCGATCATCACGTGATGCTTCGATACGACGAGTCTTAGCAACGGTGCATACTAAGGATGATAACTTCATGGATATGCGAATATTGTTAGTGCCCCAATAGTTGGAGGATTGGGACGCCTTGCGTCTTCAACCTTCGTACATTCCCATAAAACTTATGAGTTTATGTAGTCTCACCAAATTATATTCTATCATCTTGCAATAAGGTCTTAGATATCATATATATCTCATACCTTGATTATTTCTGAAAACTAAATTTTCAGCTCCTTACTTTTCAAACAGATTTGAACTTCGAATTTCACGGAGACAAGATAACTTTATGTACTAATTGAAACCATAGCTCTTTGAATCAACAATGTGAGGTTTACTAAAAGTTTGCTATAGGACTTAATCACTTCTTGATTTTTTTTAAAACAATACGGTACCAGTCCGTAAAGTTTCTTGTCAGATTTTAACAGTATATCTATCTCAATAACAAGACTAGCGCATGGTAGAAAAACGGATGCCAATACTACAAAATTAATTCAAAATACTACTCAGACTATGTTTATGATAATTAGTTCATGTTTTAATCTAATTACTAATGAACTCCCACTTAATACAACATCCCTCATAGTTGTTAAGTGGTACACGATCCAAATCCACTACACCAAAACCGATCATCACGTGAGATGATGTAGCTTCAATGGTGAACATCAACATGTAGATCATATCATCCATATGACTCGTGTTCAACCTTTCGGTTTCTGTTGTCCCGAGGCCATGTCTGTACATGCTAGGCTCGTCAAGCAAACCCAAGTATCCCGCGTGTGCAACATGGCTTACACCCGTTGTATATGAACGTTGAATCTATCACATCCGATCATCACGAGATGCTTTGAAACGACGAACTTTGGCAACGTTGCATACGAGGGGAGAACACTTTATTATCTTGATATTAATGTGAGGGATCATCTTATAATGCTACCGTCACGTTCTAAGCAAAATAAGATGCATAAAGGATTAACATCACATGCAATTCATATGTGATATGATATGGCCCTTTTGTCTTTGCGCCTTTGATCTTCATCTCCAAAGCACGGCCATGATCTCCATCATCAACGGGCATGATCTCCATCATCGTCGGCGTAGCGTCAAGGTCCATGGCGCCGTCTTCATGGTTGTTCACCTCATGTAGCAACTATTACAACTACTTTGAAATACTACTCAACATGAAAATTAAAGACAACCATAAGGCTCCTGCCGGTTGCCACAATACAATAATGATCATCTCATACATATTCATCATCACATTATGGCCATATCACATCACCAAACCCTGCAAAAACAAGTTAGACGTCTCTAATTTGGTTTGCATATTTTACGTGGTTTAGGGTTTTCGAGAGAGATCTAATCTACCTACGAACATGAACCACAACGGTGATACTAATGTTGTCAATAGAAGAGTAAATTGAATCTTCACTATAGTAGGAGAGACAGACACCCGCAAAGCCTCTTATGCAATACAAGTTGCATGTCGAACGAGGAACAAGTCTCATGAACACGGTCATGTAAAGTTAGTCCGGGCCGCTTCATCCCACTATGCCACAAAGATGCAAAGTACTCAAACTAAAGACAACAAGAGCATCAACGCCCATAAAACCATTGTGTTCTACTCGTGCAACCATCTATGCATAGACACGGCTCTGATAGCACTGTAGGGATTCGTTGCATAGAAAACAAAAAATTTCCTACCGCGAGAACGCAATCCAAGCCAAGATGCAATCTAGAAGATGGGAGCAATGAGGGGATGAACGAGACTAACCCTTGAAGATTTCCGAAGCCTATAAGAGTAGGCTCTTATTGCTGCGGTAGACGATCACTTGCCGCTTGCAAAAGCGCGTAGAAGATCTTGATCACGGTGCCACGATCGGGCAGCACCTCCGTACTCGGTCACACGTTCGGTGTTGATGACGACGTCCTTCTCCCCGTTCCAGCGGTCAGCGGAAGTAGTAGATCCTCCTCGGAATCCCGGCAGCACGACGGCGTGGTGGCGGTGTCGATGGAGATCTCCGGCTCCTCTTCGCTAAGCATATGCGGGAGAAGTAGTGGAGGAGGGGTGCTAGGGTTTGGGGAGAGGGGGTGCCATGGGCGCCGGCCTCAAGGGGGCAGGGGTGGTGCGGCCAAGCCATGGGCTGCCCCCTCCCTCTCCTCCTCATTATATAGGTGGAACTCCATGGGTTTGCCCTAAGTCTTCGAATAAGACCCCAACAGAAAAACTGCCTTATGGACGAAACCTAGAGGGACAGGGACTCTCCCCTTCCCCTTTTTCTTGGCCGGCCAAGGAGGTGGAGTCCACCATGGACTCCACCCTCCCAATTGGTTGGCTGGTTAGGGTTTGTGGAGTCCCTCCGGGACTCCTCCTTCCATAGTAATTTATTTCCGGATAATTCTAGAAACCACCTTCCATAAATTCACCGGATCATTTCCAAACTTGGAAAGTGAGTTCCTATATATGAATCTTATTCTCCGGACCATTCCGGAACTCCTCGTGATGTTCTGGATCCCATCCGAGACTCCGAACAAAAACTTCGAACTCCATTCCATATTCCATATCTACTTAAACGACATCAAACCTTAAGTGTGTCACCCTACGGTTCGCGAACTATGTAGACATGGTTGAGACTTCTCTCCGACCAATAACCAATAGCGGGATCTGGAGATCCATAATGGCTCCCACATATTCAACGATGACTTTAGTGATCGAATGAACCATTCACATACGATATCAATTCCCTTTGTCACGCGATATTTTACTTGTCCGAGGTTTGATCATCGGTATCACTCTATACCTTGTTCAACCTCGTCTCCTGACAAGTACTCTTTACTCGTACCATGGTATGTGGTCTCTTATGAACTTATTCATATGCTTGCAAGACATTAGACGACATTCCACCGAGAGGGCCCAGAGTATATCTATCCGTCAACGGGATGGACAAATCCCACTGTTGATCCATATGCATCAACTCATACTTTCCGGATACTTAATCCCACCTTTATAACCACCCATTTACGCAGTGGCGTTTGATGTAATCAAAGTACCTTTCTGGTATAAGTGATTTACATGATCTCATGGTCATAAGGACTAGGTAACTATGTATCGAAAGCTTATAGCAAATAACTTAATGACGTGATCTTATGCTACGCTTAATTGGGTGTGTCCATTACATCATTCAACAATGACATAACCTTGTTATTAATAACATCCAATGTTCATGATCACGAAACGATGATCATCTATTAATCAACAAGCTAGTTATACAAGAGGCTTACTAGGGACTCCTTGTTGTTCACATAACACACATGTATCAATGTTTCGGTTAATACAATTATAGCATGGTATGTAAACATTATCATAAACACAAAGATATATTATAATAACCATTTTATTATTGCCTCTTGGGCATATCTCCAACACCTTCACAGCTACTGGGTGATTTGAGAAGGCCTTTAAGAAGTGGAAATTTGTGGTAAAACTTGATTTATCTATGACTTATCTATGTTTTGAGAACTGGCAATTTGTGGTAAAGACTCCATGAGTATGTGCCACTATTTTTCGGAATTTTTTGCACATTAAATGACTCATTTAACTAGTTAATCCCATTTGTTGATTGTCTGTTGACCAGCTACTTGAGGGTAAAACTGAGCATATTGCACTAGCCAGTATTAGCACTCAAGGGGAAAACTGAGCACACACAAAATGCTAGTATAATACTCGAGGTTATACCTTAGTATATCTAAATTTCCAGGGTTAGACTCGAGGACGCGTGTTGCGGTGCAGAAATGGAAGACGTGCAATCGTGGACGCGTATCGCATTGCAGAATTCCAAGACGTGCAGACGTGCAGCGGTGGACGCGTAGGACGCGGGTCGCATTAACCACCCCTTGCCTTTATAGACGCCTCCTCCCACTATCTCTGTCACTCTCACTCGCCGACGCAACGCCGCCTCTCTCACGTCCCATCATCTTCTCCAAAGCAAAAAAACCCTCTCCCTCTCCATCTCCTCTGCCGGCGAGATGGACAAGGAGAATGCAAATCCCATCGTCCACGGCGCCGTCGGCTCCAAGCGCGACGCCTCCCTCTTCGACGCCGTCCCCTCAACGGACCTCGCCGCCGTCCCCTCAACGGACGTCGCCGCCGCCTCCGCCGGTGCATCGGAGGCTGCTGCCGCCGGTGGCGGTCAGATCCCGCCGGGATATGACCCCTACGAGCCGGTGCCGTACGTCCCGCCCCCGAACCCCTACGACACCTCCATGGAGGACCCATGGAACGAGGTAACTACGGTTTGCTTCCTTTTTTGTTCCCCATTCCTTTTTGAACCCTATTTGTGCCGGTGTAGATGGATCTGTGGATGGATGAGTATTGGGCTAATATTTGCGCCGATTTTATTCCATTTTGCTTTGATCCCTCCTTGATTTCGTTTAAGATTTGGGGTTCGGCCGTTCGGTTAATTTATGCAAGTAATAATGGGATCTCAATCAGTTAATTTATGCAAGTAATCATAGGATCTCAATCAGTTATTTTATGCACGAATCAAAAGATATCAACCGTTTAATTTTGCAAATAATCTGGAATGTGTTCAAGTTCAGATCTGGAATCTGTTTCTTTGCCTATGATGAATCGGTGGGCACAGATTTTTACAGGGAGGGTTCAGCGAACCATTTATGTGTACAAATCTGTAGTGCATGAGCTTTGGTTCGCTTACACCGTCCCTCCCTGTAGACATATAATCGTGTCCACTCTAACTGAGGCTGCCTCTGTTTTTCCTAACTTTGTTATCATGCATGTTAGTCATCGTTGCAACTCATTCACTAATAGTTCCCGTTTGATATGGATCAGCTGTCTGGCAGCGACGTCGGCAGCAATGACGAGCACCATGACATCAAGGCTCGCCAGATGCTGCGGAGGCTGCAGGTCGGCAAGTACGTCTCCTACTTCGCCGTCGACAAGGGTGTCTACAGGTGCCCCTTCTGCACTAGGAGGCTCGGCGGCACTGACTTCAACTGCCTCCTCACGCACGCCGAGAACATCGGCAACACCAACCCCAAGGTCGGCGTGTCGCTGAACCCCCATTCCTTCCGTGCCAAGCACTTGGCGCTCGGCATGCACCTCCGCAGCATCCAGCGGGTGGAGATCTCCGACGGGCGCATGCCTCCGCTCAAGCCCAAGGCTCCCAAGGGGAGCAACAAGTGGAGGCAGAGGCAGATGGGGTAGGCGGAGTCCTGGACGTGTGCTGTTGCTGCCTCCTCCATTTTGTTGTTGGGATCCCTTTGTTGTTAGCTAGGGATCCCTCGTTGTTATGTTGTTAGTATGATGGTGCTGTGAAGAACCTCGAACCCTACTATGTTTGGCTGCTGAATGCAGCTTATTATCTAGGGAGGGATCCCTATTATCTACCCCTATTCTACTATATGACCTTGTGAATTTATCGTACATTCCCTGTAGATTTGCTTCTAGATTTAACTACATACATATGGACCAGATGGAGTACTAGATTGGGCTCCCTACTAGATTTGCTTCCATATTGGGCAAACAACGAGGGCCAAAAGGCACAAATAATAATTGAAGGAAGACAGAAATGCAAGCTTCTCTAGATTTGATACTAATTAGGTGAAAAAAGGCAGAGAGAAGGAGGCAGAAAAGGTACTCTTAAAAGGGAAATGCCAATGGCCGAGAGAGACAAAACCCAGCTCCTGCTCACGTGCAACCAAACGCTATCTCATCCTGTCCCATGCGGTCCCTTTCTACCAGCCCCACGCGACGCGGCCCCACACGTCAGCACGGAACTGTCAACTTAACGGGAATCTTGCTGTCTGAGCTGCTTCTGCGGGTTTCACACAAGCACTTGGGGAAAACTGAGGAAAAACTAAGGAGCTGGGGAAAACTGAGCACAACTAAGGAACCGAGGGCACGAAAATAGAAATCCCTAGATTTATTGGCTATTTCTTTACGGGTAGACGCGATTTCTCGCAAAGTCTTTTAAACCGTATATCAGGAAATATAGAATTTACGTGGATTTCTTGTCTGCCTCGTGGAAGATCCGGAGATATATTACTTGGTGTCATGATAGACACCATGGATGTGTTGGCTAGTTCGCATGGGGAGTTTCGCATTAAACTCCACATATGTTAATAAAGCTGACAATTTTACATGGAGTCTTGTTGCCGGCCCAGGAGGATTCCAAGGCTGCTTTTTCACGAGATGGTGAACCTTACAAAGGATAATCTAAACCCAATGAGCATTGCGGGAGAGGGGGAATTTAATTTGCTAAGGTTCCCTTTTGAGAAGAGTAGAGGCCGATTTAACAATCATTGGCCTTTTCTATTCCATGTGGTCATTGATAGCTTGGATTTAAGAGAGTTCTCTATGATTGGAAGACAGTTTACTTGGGCTAATAGCCTTCCCGAACATACATACGAAAAGCTAGACCGGGTACTCATGGATACTGATTGAGATTCTAAGTACCCAATGGTGTCTATGCCAGCTCTAGAATGCATCGTAGGTTTCTTGGACCATGCTCCCATCTTATTGACTACTAGATTGCCTAGACCACCATCTACTCGCTGGTTCAAGTTTGAACTTGGTTGGTTACAGCGGGAGGGTTTTCAGGATATGCTCAAGAAATTTTGGGAAAGACATGTTGCTAATGAGTCTCCAATAGTGAGGTGGAATAATAAAATGCGTTCGGTACGCAAACACCTTTATGGTTGGGCTCGCCACACAACAGGTTTACTTAGAAAAGAAAAGCAACGACTTTAATCTATCATAAATGACCTCGAAGCTTGCGCAGAAGTCTGCCCGTTGACCGCACATGAGATTGAGCTTAAAAAACAATCAAATGCGGATGTAGCAAATCTCTTGTGTGAGGAGGAGATTAAATGGCATCAGATATCTAAATTTCAATTTATTATTGAAGGGGATTCGAATACAAGGTACTTCCATAGTATTTCCAACGATAGACAATGGAAGAAACACATTTGTTCTCTTGTACAAGAAGAAGGTATGATTGAGGCCATCAACAACTAAAGTCGTATATTACCAATTATTATAAATCTTTGTTTGGCGCATGATATCTACGCATGCTTATATTCTTGTAGACAGTGTTGGGCCTCCAAGTGCAGAGGTTTGTAGAACGGCAATAATTTTCCCATAAGTGGATAAACAAAGGTTTATCGAACTCGGGGAGGTAGAGGTCAAAGATATCCCTCTCAAGCAACCCTGCAATTACGATACAAGAAGTCTCTTGTGTCCCCAACACACCCAATACACTTGTCAGGTGTATAGGTGCACTAGTTCGGCGAAGAGATAGTAAAATGCAAGTGATATGGATGAATACGAGTGGTAGTAACAATCTGAAAGAAATATGGCAGCAAGTAAACATGTAGTAAAATAGTAAATAAACGGTGTTTCGATGTTTGGAAACAAGGCCTAGGGATCATACTTTCACTAGTGGTCACTCTCAACAATGATACCGTAGAGGAATATAAATATAAGCACTTCACTATGCTACTCTGAACTACTCTCCCATGCTGCAAAAGCACACCTTAAAGATGTATTCCCAAGTACTAATGAACACCCCACTATGTCACTTTGACCATTCATAGGAGGTACTAACACACCACAATTTCATAGAGACATCCAACTCAAATCATAATTCACTGAACAACTATTATGTGAAATATAGCCTAAGAGACCCACACGGTGCACACACCGTCACCTTTACACACGTGGGACAATGAGTCTCCAGAGAACACATAAGTAAAATCCACTTGAATAGCATAACGACATCTAGATTACTCCTTGATAAACCACATAGCTACCTGTAGATCCTTCATCCCCGGGGGGAGAACTACTCACTCCTCATCGTGGGAGTCAGCAACGGTGATGGAGATGGCGGCGGAATTGATGGAGATGGCTCCGGGGGCAATTCCCTGTCCCGGCAGGGTACCAGAACAGAGAATTTTGTCCCCCGAATCTTGTCTACGGCGACGGCGGAGCTACGGAACTTTTCATGGGCGGAGGCTTGTATATCCAGGGTTTTACCGAGAAGATATATAAATAGTCGGAGGAATCAGGTCGGTGGGGTGCCTGGTGGCCCCAGACCACCCCTAGGCACGAGCAAGGTCCATGCCGCGCCTAGGGTAGGTCTGGCCACCTTGTGGCCCTCCTCCGCCTCTGCTCTGGACTCCATCTTCACTCCAGGAAAAATAGGAACTTTGGCTTTTGTTTCGTCCAATTCTGAGAATATTTCATGTTCTACTTTTCTGAAATACAAAAACAGCAGAAAACAGGGAACTAGCACTGTGGCATCTTGTCAATAGGTTAGTGTCCTAAAATGAACAAAAGAGCCACGAACTGTAGAGAAAACATATAGCAATTGTTGTAAAACAAGCATGGAACATCAAAAATTATAGATACATTTGCAATGTATCAACATCCCCAAGCTTAACTCTTGCTCGTCCTCGAGTAGGTAAGTGACAACAAAAATAATTGTTGAGGTGACATGAAGCCAACACAATCTTGATCGTGTTATTGTAAAGCATTGTGAGCTGGGATCTAAGTAGTCTAAACATAGGCATGATAGATATAATTCAATCGAACTTAGCAACTATGTTGTAACATGAAGAGTAACTCAAACAAACGATCATGAATAATAGTGCATTGAAAGCAACTGTTTGTTTATGAGCATAGAGTAAACATAACAAAGTGGTACTCAACATACCCTTTATGGAGTAGCAAAACATAAATGCTAGGACACCTTTAAAGTTCAAAGGGTGAATAGATACAAGTAATTTGAGAGCAAGTAATAGCACAATCATGAATCAATCAATAATAATTTTGGGACTATGCATTGCACTAAGAATGAAAATTATGCTCTCTTAATTGGTGCATAAAGTAGAAGATGAAGACTCAACATAAAAGAAAAAGAGAGACTCTTTGCAGAGTAAGCAAGATAAACAAGTTTTATAAACCTTTCAAAAAGTATGGTACTTGTTAGCTTTGAGCTCTCATTGCCCCTATCATAAGGATCTTGAATGGTTAAAGTTAATGTGATTAAAAAATGAGCTATATGCTTGCAAATCACAAGTTGAAAATCTCATGCCCCTTGAATGCGAGTACCTAAACCTCATACTACTCAACTTAGGTCCCAAATAAGTTCTTGTTATTGTAAGTATACATGTATCATTGAGAACCGCCAACGGGGTACCTCTTGCCTCTTGCCCGATGATATGGAGGTACTCTTGTAGGAGAAATCCCATGCCAAAATGACAAGACAAACAGACAGTGAGCATCTCAGCAATTTTTTATTTACTATGAGAATAGGTTTTTATTGCAAATGCTTCATAGAATGCTCACTATAGCTTAGCTGTAAATTTCCACCATGAATGATGCATGGCTTAGATTAGCGGCCTAGGCATTTCTCTAACTCATATACAAACTTCATGGACTTATAAGTTTCCATTTTATTTCGCACTGCTAGACATCCATAAACAAAAGAACATGACATCAACTAATTATAAGTGCAATATCAAAAGTGTTCCCCATGAAAGTATGGTTCTACTAACTCCCAACTCACAATTTGCAAACATATAAAATTCATAAGATAGGCACAATGATCAAATTTATTAAGTGCAAGAAAGTAAATGTGCCATTAAGTTTGTGAGAGCTTTACTGACCAATTTTCTCATGCCAAAATTTAATTTGGAAGATAAATAAAAATATGATGAATTACTTGGAATAGCAATAATGCTACTAGGTAGATATGGTGGACACAATTCGCAAACTTTGGTTAATGGTGGTTGGATGCACGAGTAGAGATCATACTCAACACAGGCGAAAGCTAGCAAAAGACTGGGAGTGACCAACTAAGAGAGCAATAATGACCATAATCATGCATAGCGACAAAACATTATCAATAAAAGCATAAAGTGATATTAAAAGTCAAAAACTAAATGATCATAGAGGTTTTAGTTGACTGGTTATAGTCATAACATGGTATAAGCATGCGCCAAGTCAACCCAATAAAGCATCAAAGGAGAATACCACAATATATATTATGCTTTTATGATGGAAGCAACACATGATTCTTTCAATGACACATTATGCACTCTCATCCATTTGAAACAAATCATGCTACAACAATAAATACTAAGCATATGACAAGAATAACATCAAACATGACATGCCAAAGTCTATGCCACAGTCTAGACAAGCTTTCTTTTGCATCACTATACTCATAAATATTTTACTCGTATCCAACACCAATCAACTTATTTGAAATAGCTCTCAGAGATGAAATTCATTATGGACCAGAGAGCTAATCATACACAAATAAAGAATACTAACAAGCTCTGAACAAAATTACAATCGAAAACCAAGAGCTAAACGCAGTACTAGAAAACTAGAACACACGCAGAACAATAAAAGTGAAAACTAGAGCGTTCTATGCAATTAAAATGGAGTGTGTCTCTCTCCCACACAATAATACTAGAATCCAACCATATGCTACAACAAACAAAAAAAAACTAACCTGGAAAAAAAAGACGCTCCAAGAACAACACAAAGTATATGAAGCAATAAAAATATAGCGTCCAGAAAGATGACCTGATGCTTTGTTGATGAAGAAGGGGATGCCGTGGGCATCCCCAAGCTTTGACGCTTGTACCTCTTCAATATGTCTTGGGGTGCAGGGGCATCCCCAAGCTTAAGCTTTTGTCCATTCTTCATCTCATCACATCATTTTTCTTTCCCTACACTTGAAGTCTTCCTTCATACAAAACTTCACACAATTCTCTATTAGCAGCATTAGTACAATCAAAATAAAAAATCCACTTGGGTTCAGTGATAACATATATCAAACATATATTAAAGCATTAGCTACTGTAGCAACCTTTTAAAAAGCTCTTTGATTAAAACAACTAAAAAAGAAAGAGATTTAAGAGGCAAATGTAAATAGTGCAGAAATCTATCAAAACAGAACAGAAGGTAAAGATCGATTTTTCGAAAATACTCTATTGCTCATCTCGAAAAGTGGTCAACTAATTAAAGTTAGATAATAACCTGCGGCATATGTATAAAAAATGACAGCTCAAAATTCCGCTCTGGCTATTTTTATGAATTTTTATGGTAACAACATAGAATCTGTTTTCTGGACAGCAACTTCGCCAAATCTTACTTTCTTCCTATTAGAGGCTATTCTTGGAACAAAAACGAAATAAAAATGATAAGGAGAGATTATTACAGAGGTAATAACTTCCAAGACTCAAAATAAAAGAAAAAATACAAAAATAAAACAATGGGTTGTCTCCCATAAGCGCTTTTGTTTAGCGCCTTTCAGCTAGGCTGAATAATTTGAGAAGATGCTCACATAAAAAATATGAATTGAGGTAAAAGAGAGCATCAAGGAATAAATATGAAACACATTTAAGTCTAACCCACTTCATATGCAGAGGAATATTGTATACAAATAAATCCACAAAGAACAAAGTGACAAGCATAGGAAGATAAAACAAGAGTAACTTCAAAATTTTCAGCATATAGAGAGGTGTTTTAGTACCATAAAAACTTCTACAACCATATTTTCCTCTCTCATAATAACTTTCAGTAGCATCATGAATAAACTCAAAAATATAACTATCACATAAATCATTTTTATCATGAGCCACATGCATAAAATAATTACTACTCCCAACATAAGCATAGTCATTCTTATTAATTGTAGTTGGAGCAAATTGAACAAAATAGCTATCATTATTATTCTCATCACCATAATAATCAAATATACGAGGCATATTGTAATCATAATTAATTTTCTCCTCGGTAGTAGGTGGACTTAAAATAACATAATCATCATTGTGATCATCATATATTGGAGGCATAGTATCATCATAGCAAATTTCCTCCTCAAAATAAGCTAGGGAAATAAAAATATCATTTTCATAAAAACTATCTTCCCCAAACTTAGACTTTTCCATAGCATTTGCAATAATGATGTTCAAAGAATTCATACTAATAACATTACTACCAGCATGCAAGTAAACTTCCATAGGTTTTTTTAATTTTCTCTTCAAAAACCTCATGTTCTAACTCAAGATAAATACTATAAAGCTCTCTAATTTTGTTGTTGTTTTTCATTAAGTCTAACTAGTGAAAATAAAAACAAGAAACAAAAAAAATGTAATTGCAGAATCTAAAGGAAATTAGTTCGAGCACTCACCAGCAACTAAAAAAAACTTAGTAGCCAGAGGATGTGAGTACATTTTACCTTACCTCCCCGGCAACGGCGCGAGAAAAGAGCTTGATGTCTACGCACACTTCTGTTCTTGTAGACAATGTTGGGCCTCCAAGTGCAGAGGTTTGTAGAATAGAAGCAAGTTTCCCTTAAGTGGATCACCAAGTTTATCGAACTCAGGGAGGTAGAGGTCAAAGATATTCCTGTCAAGCAACCCTGCAATTACGATACAACAAGTCTCTTGTGTCCCCAACACACCCAATACACTTGTCAGGTGTATAGGTGCACTAGTTCGGCGAAGAGATAGTAAAATTCAAGTGTTATGGATGAATATGAGTGGTAATAACAATCTGAAATAAATATGGCAGCAAGTAAACATGCAGTAAAACAGTAAATAAACAGTGATTCCATGTTTGGAAACAAGGCCTAGGGATCATACTTTCACTAGTGGTCACTCTCAACAATGATATCGTAAAGGAATATAAATATAAGCGCTTCACTATGCTACTCTGAACTATTCTCTGGTTGGATAACGAACACTAATTTACCGTGTAGGGCTGCAAAAGCAAATCTTAAAGATCTATTCCCAAGAACTAATAAACACCCCACTATGTCACTTTGAGCATTCATAAGAAGTACTAGAACACCACAATTTCATAGAGACATCCAACTCAAATCATAATTCAGTGAAGAAGTATTCTGTAAAATATAGCCTAAGAGACCCACACGGCGCACACATCGTCACCTTTACACACATGGGACAGAGTCTCCGGAGATCACATAAGTAAAATCCACTTGAACAACATAACGACATCTAGAATACAAAGCTCATTGTCACATAAAGATCACACCATGGGAGAGAGAGATAAACCACATAGCTACCGGTAGAGCCCTCAGCCCCGGGGAGAACTACTCACTCCTCATCGTGGGAGTCAGCAACGGCGATGGAGATGGCGGTGGAGTCGATGGAGACGGCTCCGGGGGCAATTCCTCGTCCCGGCAGGGTGCCGGAACAAAGACCTCTGTCCCCCGAATCTTGTTTGCAACGGAGGCGGACCTACGTAACTTTTCGTGGGCGGAGGCTTATATATCCAAGGTTTTCCTGAGAAGATGTATAAATAGGCGGAGGAATTAGGTCGGTGTGGTGCCTTGTGGCCCCAGACCACCCCTAGGCACGGGCCTTGTCCATGCCGCGCCTAGGGTAGGTCTAGCCACCCTGTGGCCCTCCTCCGTCTCTGCTCTGGACTCCGTCTTCGCTCCGGGAAAAACAGGAACTTTGGATTTTGTTTCGTCAATTCTGAGAATATTTCCTATACAACTTTTTTAAAATACAAAAACAGCTGAAAACAGGGAACTGGCACTGTGGCATCTTGTCAATAGGTTAGTGCCGGAAAATGCATTAAAGTGCCACGAAGTGTAAACAAAACATATAGCAGTTGGTGTAAAACAAGCATGGAGTATCAAAAATTATAGATACGTTTGCAACGTATCAGCGCACCTGAGGATTGGAACTTCTCGATGGATGAGTCTATAATAGAGGATATCCCTCAGGTGTTCAATGAGGAAAATAGCTTGCTTACGAAATCCTATACCGAGGATGAAGTTAAAAGAGTTGTTTTCCAAATGGAACACAATAAAGCACTTAGTTTGATGGCTTCCCCACTGAGTTTTACCAGACTTTTTTGGATACTATCAAGGAGGATCTTCTAGCCATTTTTGGTGTTCTTCATACCAGACATCTAGAATTGTTCCGCCTGAACTTTGGTGAGATAATTTTATTGCCCAAGGTTAATGAAGAAGAAAGGATACAACAATATCAACCTATTTGCCTACTTAATGTTAGCTTTAAATTTTTCACTAAGCTTGCTGCCATCAGGTTGAACTCGATGGTCTATCATATGGTCCGGCCATCACATACTGCTTTTATGCAAGGGTGTAACATCCTGGATGGGGTGGTTATCTTGCAGGAAACAGTTCGTGAATTACATCGGAAAAATTTGAATGGGGTAATCCTAAAGATTGACTTAGAAAAAGCCTATGATAAGGTTAAGTGGTCTTTCCTCCATGAAACTCTCAGAATGAAAGGTTTCTCTGGTAAGTGGCGTGCTTTAATCCATAGTTTTGTCTCGGGAGGAAGTATTGCTATTGAATTCAATGATGAT
The DNA here is from genome assembly GCF_019359855.2 of Lolium perenne. Classification (NCBI taxonomy): domain Eukaryota; kingdom Viridiplantae; phylum Streptophyta; class Magnoliopsida; order Poales; family Poaceae; genus Lolium; species Lolium perenne. Next base: position 189,328,889 of record NC_067248.2, on the reverse strand, counting down.
GTGGGCGAATTCTTCCAAACCAAGAAGGGACTTAGAAATTGTGATCCTTTATCGCCAATGTTATTTAACATAGTGGCTGATATGCTCGTTGTCATGATTGAAAGAAAAATCCGATGACCAAATTGAAGGTGTGATTCCTCATCTAGTAGATGGTGGACTATCAATTTTTCAGTATGCTGATGATACAATTATTTTTATGGAACATGACATCGAGAAAGCAAGAAACCTGAAGATAATTATGTTAGCGTTCGAGCAATTATCGGATCTAAAGATAAATTTCCATCAGAGTGAGTTGTTTTGTTTCAGGAGGCCAAGTATCAGGTTGAACTGTATGCTGAATTATTTGGCTGCGGGCAAGGCTAGTTTCCTATTAGGTATCTGGGTATTCCAATTCATTATCGGAGAGTGGCCATAGGCGAACGGAAGATGGTCGAGGAACGGCTACACATTATACTAAGTAGCTGGAAAGGGAAGTTACTATCCCTCGGAGGAAGATTAGTTCTAGTAAATTTAGTACTAAGTAACAAGGTGTTGTACATGATTTCCTTCTTCCAATTTCCAAGAGGAGTTCTAAAACGACTAGATTATTTCCGGTCAAGATTCTTTTGGCAAGGGGATAGTGAGAAGCGGAAATATCGACTTGAAAATGGAGTGTGGCTTGCTAACCATAAGATCAAGGAGGTCTTGGTATTCAAGACCTTGAGATCAAAAACAGGGCCCTACTTGGTAAGTGGTTGTTCAAGCTACTTACTGAGGAAGGAATTTGGCAAACCCTCCTTAGGAGAAAGTACATCAGCCCAAATGCGCTGTCTCGGGTTTCGTGGAACCCGAGGACTCCCATTTTTGGGTAGGTCTTATGGCGATGAAGAAAATCTTCTTCCCGGCCATGTGGTTCTTTCTCCATTAAGGATGGATCGGAGATTAGGTTCTAGGAGAATAAATGGCTAGGTAATGCCATGCTTCGCGCACAATATCCGGCTTTGTACAATATAGTGTGGCACAAGAGTGATACCCTTGCTAAGGTGTTGGAAACTTCCCTACCGAATGTGTCATTCCGAAAAATTCTCATTGGGCCTAGGAAAGCATCGTGGAATGACTTGTTACAACGTCTAGATTCTATCCAGTTGACGCAAGGGTTAGATGAATTTTGATGGAATCTTACTGGAAGCGGTGGTTTCTCGGTGGATTATTATCCTTGTCGATACCATTTGAAAATTTGGAAGGTGAAGATGCCGCTAAAAACTATGGTGTTTGTGTGGTATCTTTGTTCGTGTGGTGATTCTTACCGAAGATAACCTTGCAAGTGATGGAGCTTTAAAACACCAGCAAAAGTCTCTCGAAACGTTGGGACTCCAAGTGCAGAGTGTGTAGTCCAGGAAGCAATTTTCCCCAAAAGGGTGACCCGAGGGTTTATATTGAACTCTGTGGGAACTTGAGAAAAGAGTGTTATCTTCTCTCTTCTTCTAGCAATCCTGCAAACTAAAATAAAGCCTTGTGTCCCCAACTCCACCGTGTGGTTCTCAAGTACAAGGTTTCACGTAAGTAAATAAAACTCAGTAATAATAAAGCGAGTAAAACTAGATAAAATAAAGTAACTAAGTAAAAAAACTATAAATGGGTTGATTGTTTTGATGTTTTGGATGCAAACAAGAAAAGTAAATATTTTTGTATTTTTGGATTAAAATAATGCAACAAATATAAAAACAAGATAAAAGCAAGATAAAGGTGTTTTCTTGTGATAAAAAGTGGACTGGGGTTCATTGGTTCACTTGACTATTCTCTCTTTTAAGTTGTAGTAGACAAATAGCAATTCATCAATGAGATATGAAGATGCAAAACAATAACATGTGAAAGATATGCATTCATATGGGAATCACGTCCTAACATAGAGATGATGCAACACATCTCTCTTATAGTCCACAAGAAAGGGATAACTCCATGCAATCTTGTATTAAGAATTAACAGAGCATAGCCATAAATACTTTGACATGATGTTCGAATATAAAATATGCTACTTTGAACAAACAACATCATCACTTTTGTCACGCGACGAACATAGAACATGCATTCACTCTATCTCTAGTGAGGTAGCAAAAGAAAAGGAAAAACCATAATAGATCATGAATTTGTTGTCACGGTCCAATCATTAAAACCATGCTACTCCATGCTACTCCATCTAATACACACATCACCCCACACACGCTCTTGCATAGATGTTGGATCAGAACAAATACTTAAGAATGGGGTATATAATATGCATCTATCAATACATCATGCACATAATATGATCAGATCTCATAGCACAATATCGTAGAATAAGGATCCAGCACATAGGTATTACAAATATGGCCAAAATCATGTAGGGCTGCTCATATGGCACTAAGAACTATGAAGAACACTACCACAAACTAGTAGTACAGAGGTGGACTACTCCCCCTTGATCATGGTGATGATGAAGACGTTGGAGAAGGTGGAGATCCCTCCGGCGGTGATCCCGACAGAGCTTCCCCCTCCAATCTTCGCTGTTGTAGCCTCTGTTTTCGTGTTTCTGTCTTCTGCGGTGCTCTCCTCCCGAGAACTCTTGGGGGCATATATATAGTGATTTTTAGGTCAAAATACGTCGGTGGGCGAAAGAATCAGGTCAATTTGACGATCAACGGCTGAAAGAGGGTGGGTGGCGCGCCCAGCATGTTTGGGCGCGCCACCTGACCTCTTTTGGGCCTCAGGCCCATCCAGGTCTGCTTCCAAGCTCTAGGGTACTTCTCCTGATGAAAAAGTGACGCTCCAAAAATCTTAGGTCAATTTGACTCCGTGTAGGTCTCTGAAAGTGAAAAATACGCGAAACAGGAAATTCCTGTTCTACAGAGTTATAACACAAATGAATATGATCATTGGTAAATCCCCATAAATCAATGTAAATCAGGGTATTATCATCATATATGTTGCAAATATTTGGGAATTCAATATGATAATAGACAAAGTTCATGTATGCATTTTACATACATCAGCGAGACGCAATTTTTAGGGAAGCAAAAGGTGGGTCTTCTGTCATCATGACGAGAGTTAAACATCTTTTCTTCAAGTGTTCATTTGCTCGTTCTATATGGTTAGCCATCCAAAAAGGTTCTACCTTATACCCACCATGTAGTGTTGCGAACATTTTCGGAAAATGGCTCAATGGTGTGGATCCTAGGTTTAAATTGCTTTTATTAGGGTGAGAGCGAGTGTTGATATTTGGTCGCTATGACTATGTAGAAATGAAAAGGTTTTTAATAATAAAATGTTCTTCCCTTTTGCATGTCATCTACCGCTGCATGGCTACTCTACCTCTAAAGTGTGTGGTTCATCGAGACATCTTTACGGAGGTGTCTAAACGGTTAGAGGATATATAGTGAGGGATATTTTTTTTCCCAACATCGGTGGAAGCGTAATCTACAGATTGGCCCATGATACGTCTCAAACATATCTATAATTTCTTATGTTCCATGCTAGTTTTATGATGATACTCACATGTTTTATACATACTTTATGTCATTATTATGCATTTTCCGGCACTAACCTATTGACAAGATGCCGAAGAGCCAGTTGCTGTTTTCTGCTGTTTTTGGTTTCAGAAATCCTACAAAGGAAATATTCTCGGAATTGGACGAAATCAATGCCCAGGGTCTTATTTTTCCACGGAGCTTCCAGAAGACCAAAGATCATACGAAGTGGGGCCACGAGGGGCCGTAACCATAGGGCGGCGCGACCAGCATGGGGCCCGCGCCGGCCTATGGTGTGGGGCCCCTGCGCCGCCCCAACTCTGCCCTTCCGCCTATTTATTCCCTCCGTCGCGAAAACCCTATCACGGAGAGCCACGATATGGAAAACCTTCCAGAGACGCCGCCGCCGCCAATCCCATCTCGGGGGATTCAGGAGATCGCCTCCGACACCCTGCCGGAGAGGGGAATCATCTCCCGGAGGACTCTTCATCACCATGATCGCCTCCGGACTGATGTGTGAGTAGTTCACCCCTGGACTATGGGTCCATAGCAGTAGCTAGATGGTTGTCTTCTCCTCATTGTGCTATCATGTTAGATCTTCTGAGCTGCCTATCATGATCAAGATCATCTATTTGTAATGCTACATGTTGTGTTTGTTGGGATCTGATGAATATGGAATACTATGTCAAGTTGATTATCAATCTATCATATATGTGTTGTTTATGATCTTGCATGCTCTCCGTTGCTAGTAGAGGCTCTGGCCAAGTTGATACTTGTAACTCCAAGAGGGAGTATTTATGCTCAATAGTGGGTTCATGCCTCCATTGAATCTGGACAGTGATAGAAAGTTCTAAGGTTGTGAATGTGCTGTTTCCACTAGGGATAAACCATCGATGCTTCGTCTAAGGATATTTGTGTTGATTACATCACGCACCATACTTAATGCAATTGTCTGTTGTTTGCAACTTAATACTAGAAGGGGTGCGGATGCTAACCCGAAGGTGGACTTTTTAGGCATAGATGCATGCTGGATAGCGGTCTATGTACTTTGTCGTAATGCCCGATTAAATCTCATAGTAGTCATCATGATATGTATGTGCATTGTTATGCCCTCTTTATTTTTCAATTGCCCAACTGTAATTTATTCACCCAACATGTTATTTCTTATTGGAGAGATACCACTAGTGAACTGTGGACCCCGGTCCATTCTTTTACATCTGAATACAATCTACTGCAATCATTGTTCTCTACTGTTCTTCGCAAACAAACATCATTTTCCACACCATACATTTAATCCTTTGTTTACAGCAAGCCGGTGAGATTGACAACCTCACTGTTAAGTTGGGGCAAAGAATTTTGATTGTGTTGTGCAGGTTACACGTTGGCGCCGGAATCCCTGGTGTTGCGCCGCACTACACTCCGCCACCAACAACCTTCACGTGCTCCTTGACTCCTACTGGTTCGATAAACCTTGGTTTCTTACGGAGGGAAAACTTGCTGATGTACGCATCACACCTTCCTCTTGGGGTTCCCAACGGGCGTGTGTTTTACGCGTCATCAAGAATGTTTTCTGGCACCGTTGCCGGGGACCTGAAGAAAAGTTACACCACAGAGATCTCTAACTCCCACGTCAACTGCACGCCAGCAACTGTTTTCTGGCGCCGTTGCCGGGGAGATCAAGACACGCTGCAAGGGGAGTCTCTCACTTCCAATCTCTTTACTTTGTTTTTGTCTTGCTTTACTTTACTTTATTTACTGCTTTGTTTGCTTTCTTATATCAAAAACACAAAAAAAATTAGTTACTTGCTTTACTTTATTTAGTTTGCTTTATTTACTACTGCTAAAATGGGTACACCTGAGAATACTAAGTTGTGTGACTTCACAAGCACAAATAATTATGATTTCCTATGCACACCTATTGCTCCACCTGCTACTACAGCAGAATTTTATGAAATGAAACCTGCTTTACTAAATCTTGTTATGAGAGAGCAATTTTCTGGTGTTAGTTTTGATGATGCTGCTGCCCATCTTAATAATTTTGTTGAACTTTGTGAAATGCAAAAGTATAAGGATGTAGATGGTGACATTATAAAATTGAAATTGTTTCCTTTCTCCTTAAGAGGAAGAGCTAAAGATTGGTTGCTATCTTTGCCTAAAAATAGTATTGATTCATGGACTAAATGTAAGGATGCTTTCATTGGTAGATATTATCCTCCCGCTAAAATTATATCTTTGAGAAGTAGCATAATGAATTTTAAGCAATTGGATAATGAGCATGTTGCCCAAGCATGGGAAAGAATGAAATCTTTGGTCAAGAATTGCCCTGCCCATGGACTGACTACTTGGATGATCATCCAAACCTTTTATGCAGGACTGAATTTTTCTTCGCGGAACCTATTGGATTCAGCTGCCGGAGGTACTTTTATGTCCATCACTCTAGGCGCCGCAACAAATCTTCTTGATGATATGATGATCAATTACTCTGAATGGCACACTGAAAGGGCTCCACAAGGTAAGAAGGTAAATTCTGTTGAAGAAACCTCTTCCTTGAGTGATAAGATTGATGCTATTATGTCTATGCTTGTGAATGGTAGATCTAATGTTGATCCTAATAATGTTCCTTTAGCTTCATTGGTTGCTCAAGAAGAGCATGTTGATGTGAACTTCATTAAAAATTATAATTTCAACAACAATGCTTATAGGAATAATTCTGGTAACCACTATATGCCATATCCTTCTAATAATGGTAATAGTTATGGTAATTCTTATGGTAATTCTTACAACAATAATAGGAGTGTACCCCCTGGTCTTGAAGCCATGCTTAAAGAATTTATTAGTACACAAACTGCCTTTAACAAATCTGTTGAAGAAAAGCTTAGTAAAATTGATATTCTTGCTTCTAAAGTTGATAGTCTTGCTGCTGATGTTGATCTTTTGAAATTGAAAGCTATGCCTAATGAAACTAAAGATATTAAGTCATTTGCTACAGCAAACGCTATCCAAGTTCTAATTAATGAGAATATTAGATTGATGGCTGAATTGCATGCTAGGTGGGAAAAAGAAGAAAAATTTGCAAAAGAGAATAATGTAGCTAAAGTTTGGACTATTACCACCACTAGTAATGTTGATGCTTCACATGTTGCTAGACCTCCTACTATCAATGGTAAAATAATTGGTGTTGGCAATGTTTCTACTCCTAATGCAAAGCGTGCAAAACTGCCTGAAACTGCTTGTGATAAAACTGCTGAAATTTTTCAAAACATTGGGGACAATGATCCCATTGCTTTAGATCATAATGGTTTAGATTTTGATGATTTTCACATCTCTGAAGTTATAAAGTTCTTACAAAAACTTGCTAGAAGTCCTAATGCTAGTGCTATAAATTTGGCCTTCACAAAACATATTACAAATGCTATCATTAAAGCTAGAGAAGAGAAATTAAAACTTGACACTTCTATTCCTAGGAAGTTGGAAGATGGTTGGGAGCCCATCATTAAGATGAAGGTCAATGATTTTGATTCTAATGCTCTATGTGATCTTGGTGCAAGTATTTCTGTTATGCCTAAGAAAATCTATAATATGCTTGACTTGCCACCATTGAAAAATTGTTATTTGGATGTTAATCTTGCTGATAATTATACAAAGAAACCTTTGGGGAGGATTGATAATTTTTGCATTATGGTTAACAATAACCTTGTCCCCGTTTATTTTATTGTCTTGGATATTGAATGCAATGCATCTTGTCCCGTTATTTTGGGAAGACCTTTTCTTCGAACTGTTGGTGCTATTATTAATATGAAGGAAGTGACAAGGGATTAACTTGTCAATGCCTACGGGTTGTAGACTAGGGTTTTTAGTCGGAAGTAGAGGGCAAGTAGATCTCGAAGGTTTCAGCCGAAAAGTGTTCGACGATATGAAAACTAGGGTTTGTGAGATAATGAATCGATGCTTTCTTTGTCCCTCGACTCCCCCTTATATAGGAGGCGGAGCCGAGGGATTCGTGATACACAAGTTACAGAGTCCGGGAGGGTTTCCAACTCCTCCCGCAAGATTACAAGTATTGTCTCCTAATACAACTCTAGCTTTCGTTAATAGTAAATTGGGCTTCCGATTCTTCTTATCCTTTGGGTCGTGGGCCTTCAGTAAACCCCGGGTACCATCTTCGGCAGGCCCATTGGGGATGCCTATGTTAGTAGCCCCCGAGATTTTGCTTGAATCGCAGAGTCAGGGAAAATCTCCAACTTTATATTCATTCAATAGCTCTGAACTTTACCACATATCTTTGGATACGAATTTATATATTGTACATGGATAATGGTAGTTGGGGCTAGTTCATCTGACGGATCAGGTACTAGTTAACTGCTCTAGTGGCAATCCGCAAAAACCTACTTCAAGATCACGTCCCTGGACATGATCTCGGGATACTGGTGTAAACTTCGACAGGTGCCGCTTAAGGTCTTACCATTCTGTCGAGTCCCAGTCATATTTTATCGGGTACCTAACACGTCCGTTAGGATTTTTCTTCGTATCTGTTGATATGGAAAAAAGTAGCAAACCGACGTCAGAGACGGCGCCACGCCACTCAGAACGGATCTGGGGTCTTACCTTCGCAAAGTTTTGCGGCATTCAGAGATTGATCGCAACTTTGGAGCTCTGAGAATATATTGTCGAGTGCTTTTTCGGCTGTTGGGATAGCACATTTTATTGAGTCAATCGGATGACTTATATTGCTCTCCCGATGGGAGTATATGTAGAGTTATGTATATAACTCGAAATATGCTCACTTTTACTTCTTTCTCTATTTTTTATAATTTCATCGGGCACGCGAACAGCGTTCCCGATGGGAGTAGCCCCCGAGGCTACAGCCAAGGACTTGTGCTTGGGTGTAGGCTCAACGCCTTACATTGCTATATTTTTCTTCTTTCTCGAAATTTTCACATCTGTCGGGTGCGCGAACAGCGCTCCCGATGGGAGTAGCCCCCGAGGCTATGAACAAATGCTTGTATTTGGTCATAGGCTCTTGCCATTTCTATTTTATCATTCTCGAGTTTTTCATTGTTCCAAAGTAGCCCCTGAGCATTTGATCAAAAACTTGTATTTGACCAAAGGCTCCCGAAATAATCAATCAATCTTCTGCTATCGCCATTCTTATGAAGCTGCTTTAGCCGAATTTTTCTCTTGCCAAGGTGACATCATTGCTGACGATAGCCACGACCACTGTATCGGGAAAACGCGAGAACTAATCTCTCTCTGCCGTGCGGGCCCAGACTGCCCATCAAGTTGACACGTCATGCAAGTGGGGGACACACGTCCTCCACTTTTCCTGGCGCACGCACTGTAGCTTTTGTTCTTTCTCGTCTGTATGAAATTACTTTTTACCCCTTGTCCACGTGTACACCATCTATCCTGCAATCTCCTCATCCAACGGTGCGTCGATTCACCGCACCTCTATTTAAGGTCATCGTCTTCCTCCGTCAATACTTTCGCTCGCACCGCACCTCTGCTTCTCCTCTGCAAAATCCTCCACTGCTCCCATTGCTTCAAGTGCTCAACCACGCTCACATCTTTCTCTTCCACGCTCATTGATGCCACCTCGCGCGCGTCTGACCAGGCATAGCACTCCGGAATCCAAGATGGCCGCCGAAGATCTGGAGTGGGAGAGATCCAAGATCTCCAACCAGGATATGAACCTACTGAAGAAGCTGGGGTTCACCAAGAAGGAGAACGCGCTCCGCTTCCCCAAGGAGGAGAGCTATCCCTCGCCTCCAATCGAGTACCAGGTCAGTTTCATTGACCATCTCATCCGCGGTCTTTCTTCCCCTATCCACGAGTTTCTTCGAGGTCTTCTTTTTGTCTATGGGCTTCAGCTGCATCAGCTGACGCCCAATTCCATCCTCCACGTGTCAATTTTTATCACGCTGTGTGAGTGCTTCCTCGGAGTCCAACCTAATTGGGCTCTGTGGAAGCGTATCTTCTGCCTCTGCCGCAATGGCTCCCACAACGCCGCCTGAAACATTGGCGGTGTTGTTATCTGTGTTCGTTCTGACATCGAATACTTCGATGTCAAATTCCCCGACTCCGTCCAAGGGTGGCGGAAGAGATGGCTCTATGTGCACGAAGAGAGCTCCGGCTCGGTGGAAAACAATATCGCCCCTTTCAACGGAGGAGCCAAAATCCTTCGCCGCCGTTCCTGGGACGCTGAAGCTACCGAAGACGAGAAATTGGCGACAGAGGCGCTGATGACTCGCATCCACGAGATCCAGAACACCCGCGGCAAGGAACTATCAGGTATTCAGATCACAGCCTATTTCCTTAGGATTAGAGTGCAGCCTCTCCAAGCTCGCAAAAATCCCCTTTGGAGGTACGCTGGTGAAGAAGACGTCGACAGGCTCTCCAAAGACCTTCCTTTGAAGGATTTGGAGAAACTGATCCGAAGAATTTCATCGCTCAGCAAGAAGGATACGATTCCATCCTCTTGCCGCATTACGCCTTACAGTGGTGCCAATCCCCTTCCCGAGGTAATTTTTCCTCTTGACTACTATATTGTCTTCTCGAGTTTTTAGTATTTGTCGACTACTATCTTGCTAGCGTCTTTTGCATAACTTTTTGTCGACAATCTTTGTTTTTCGCAGAACCATCCTGTTCTGGCTTCTCTTCCACCTCTTCCTGAAGGTGGAGAAGTCGAAGAACGTACCGTTGTCGACGATGACAACCAGGGCACTTCTCGCCCTGAGAGTGAAGTTGCGGGTTCTCAAAAATCCGCGGCTTCCTCTGAAAAAGAAGCCGAGTCTGAGGCCACTGCCTCGACACGCTCCCTTCCTTCCGTTGTTTCTCCAAGGAACAAGAGGAAAAGGGATGAAGTCGCCGATTCCGGCGCCTCCAAAGCCGAAGAAGCTGGTCCTTCCGAAAGGAAAGCAGCTTTCAACCCTTACGAGGATGCTCTTGTCAGCTCGTAAGTTCTCTATTGCTCTTTATTGTTTTGCTCTCGACGTTTTTGTCTATCTTGATTCTTATATTGTCGCCATTTATATTGTAGTGGTGACGAGGAAGAAGAGCAACCTATTGACACGACTGCTCGAATGAGTATGTCGCGTACTTTAGTTGTATCTGAAGCTCAACCTGACGGAGATGAAACTTCGCCTCCTCAGCAAAACATTGAGCATCCAACTCCACCTGCAAGCCCCCGTGCGCCTTCACCGAAGAGGGCAAGGGTCGAGCCAACCAAGGAGCTTGCCTTACTAGCTGGTAGCTCCACGACTCCTTCCTTGGATGATGTAAGTTATTCACTTCTTCTCTTCTATTCCGAATATTTCAATGCTGTCGACTCTTCTTTGTTTTTCGCTTCCCTTTTACTTTTTGATGTCGAACTTTTTTACTGTATTGATACTTCCTTTCTCTATCTTTGTTGTCAGCCTTTGATGAAGGAATTCATCCGTCTCGGTACCCAATTCGTCGGGTACCGTGATTGTGCCAAAAAAGCCGAAGGTACTATTTTGCTATTTCTTCTGGTAAATGACCTCTCCATCATTTCTTACCATGATCTTGATTGCTGTTGACTATTTTGTCAGAAAATCTCGTCGAAGCCAACAAGCATGCTGATTCTCTTGCTCGTAAACTGGAGCAAAAGGAAAAGGCTCTCAAGAAGGCTGAATCTGATGCTGCTGTCATCGAAGATCTGCAAAAAAGACTTCATGAAGCAGAAACTGCTTTGAGCGACAAGATGGCCGAGCAAGCTGCTCGAGAAAAAGAAATCCTCAGTCACTTGCAATCGCAGAGTCGACGTTTTGTTATTAAGTACTCAAAGCCTTGTGCATTTCTTCGGGTTGCTTCACTTTCTCTAGCGTACTTATTGACGAGCTTCCTTTTGCTTGTTTTCAGGGAGAATGCATGAAGAGTATGAACTGGAATGTCGTGAAGGCGATGAACTTATCGACGCGCTTTCTCTCCTTGAAATCCATGGAGATGAAGCACGTGATGGCCTTGCTGACGCCGAAGCAGGTCTATCGAAGCTTTTCCCCTATTTCTTCCCGAAGAAAGAAGAGCCCAACACTTTTACTGCTCTCGCCAAATGCTTCAACCTGACGGAAGATCTTGGGCTCAAACTTTGCCAAGAAGGCCTGAAGATTGGCG